>NW_026775572.1:35328633-35733633 GCF_030987335.1 Cornus florida
ACAAAAAAACCTATTATTTCATGCATCAAAATAAGCTTTTTATTAGAGTTTAGTATTCTTTAAATATTCTTATATGCTTGTTTTGTGTTTTGTAGGTGTCAATGTATTAATGAGAAGAAAAGGAACAAAAATGGAAAATAAGTGAATAATTGGCTGCAAAAGAAGATTATATTTATTTATAACCAAAAAATATATGCAAGGAGCATAGTAGGAAAGTTGGTGTGTTGTGAAAATTATCATTTAACAGGTTTAAGGTGTAACAAAATGGTGTTATATTTTTGCTATGTGGTCATCACATGCCATATCATCATTGAAGAAAGAAGAAATTAGGAGAGAGAAATAAGAAAAGAAAAACAAACAAGAGGAGAAATGATGTGCATGTGAAGAGGAGGGAAATGAGGAGAGATAAGAAGAAAAGGAAATAAAATAAAGGAACGAAAAGTCAACAAAGAAACGAAGAAGAGGTGAAATAGATATAGAAGTGGTTGATAAGAATGGGTTGATATAGAAGTGGGCAGTGGTTAGAGAGGTAGCGTGGAAGAAAGAAGTCAAAAAGGTTAATATTGATCAGAAGACAACAATTGTGGATACACAATTTTGGTTATAAATAGCTCGACTCTGGAGTATTCAAAAGGATGTAGAGATAGAGATAGAGATAGATAGAATAGACTCGTGGAGAGTTTTTCTTGCTTGTTCTAATTGTAATTTTCTTCTCAATTAATGCATTGTTGTCATATTACTTATCATTTTCTTGCTCTCAATTTATGAACTTGAATTGTTTTATTCTAATATTGCTTTAAATATTTGTTTTCCAATATTCATTTCTAGTTAGTAACAAACTCTTGTCAGGTTAATAAAATAATATTGGAGAAGGAATTGATGAATTACCAAAGTATAAATCTCTGCTTTATGATTTAAATAAATAAAATCATTCATTAGTGGTTATAGGGTTTTGGATTAAAGGAATTATTCCTTAGATTATGGTTCATTATTTAAATGATTAAATAATTATTTAAAATGGAATTAAGGTTAAAAAATTTATCTTTAAAAGAGAAGGAGATTGTGGATTAGTTTAGGTAGGATTATGTTTTAATTATGGTTTAATGGTTTTGAAAATTAATAAACCTATTAATGGAAGTGAAGGTTATATTGTATATAATCATTTATGCATATATGTATCTTTATTAAACTTAAAACTTTATCAGAGATGATCTGCTTATTGATTTTCAAAGGCCTGGTAGAGTGAGCTTGCTCGTAGGGTTTAACTCACGATTTATTTTTCAGGTTATTAGATTTTCAAGTCTCAAGGTTGAGGATCCACAGTTGGAGGACTTATCTATTCTTTCTATTCTATTTTAAAGTAGGATATTATTACTTCAGTAATTATTAATGGATTTATGGATAATGGATGTTGGTTAAGGGGTCCTTGAGTTACAGGATTCCCGAGTTGTAACCATTGGAGAGTTATTAATGGAAATTTTTGTTTATTAGTTTTTCTTCAGCATATTATTTATTATTTTATTTCATTTTGTACTCTGTGCTTGTTTGAAATACTTTAATTATTTTTATATCCCCTGGTTTTATGTGCGTACTTGATCAACCCATGTTCTAAAATTGGGGGTATCACAAAGGTACTCCCAATAGGCCAACACAACCTCAAGGTCCTCTTGTCCCTCCCGGATATTTTCCTAAAAGCAATCAGTTCAATCAAAATAGAGAACTTACAATTGATCCAATGAACAATTATGTTGCTCCTGTTCCACAGCACCACTGCTACCAATTATAAGGACACTCTAAAAATGCTTGCCCTTAATCTTGATCAATCTAATAAGCAATCAGATCAAAGAATTCAAAAGTTAGAGAGTCACTTTGACCTCTTAACTCAGAGTCAACTCCAATTTCAGCAATCTATCCAAAGTCAGTTAACTCAACTCAATTCTGCACTGTCTGAAAAACAAAAGGGTACTTTGCCTAGCCAACTTGAAATAATCCAAGAGGCAAAAAAGTGAATCACATTGAAACTTCTCCTCCCCTGACCAATCAAATAATCAAGTGAACTCCATCGTAACCCTTCGGTTAGGGAAAAAAGTCAATAATAAAGTTGAGCTACCCACCCAAGCTATAAGTGCACCATCCAAGTCTAGTAGATCAGACCAACCCAACACCAAAAAAGGCTAAGGTTCCTAATCCAATCTGATCTAATCCATCTTTAGTCTTCTGCTCCCCCCGCACCATTTCCTTCTCGACTAGTCAACAATAAAAGGAGTCATAATACGTGAGATATTAGATATTTTTTAAAATCTTCAGATCAATATTCTATTTCGTACTGCTCTTCTTATGCAAAGTTAATTAAAGATTTAGTCAAAAGGAAAACCAATATCCCAAAAGAAGCTTTCATAGCCCAAAATTGTTTTTCCTTCCTACAAAATCAAACTGTGGTTAAACATACAAACCCGGGGAGTCCAACTATCATTTGTAGGATTGGAGAAACTTTTATTGACCATGCTTTGTTGCATAGAGGTGCTAGTGTGAACATGTTACCATATTTAGTTTACTTGGAGCTATGCTTGAATAATTTGAAGAAAACTGATGTTAAGATCCAATTAGCTGATCGTTTGGTCAAAATTATAAGGGGTATAATTGAAGATGTGATAGTGAAAATAGCAAATTTCTATAATCCAGTTGATTTTATTGTTCTAGATACCCAACCTACCCAAGGTAAGCAAATTCTTATCATCTTAGGTCGACTATTCTTAGCTACTGTTAATGCTGTAATCAATTGTCGAAATGGTAGTATGACATTAAACTTTGGGAACATGAAATTGGAAGTCAATGTGTTTAATTTGATGAAGCAACCCCCTGACTTAGATTCCATTAAAGAAATTTGTCTCATTAAGTCATTAGCCGTTCACACCTTTGAGAACTCTTACCCTGAGGATCCACTCCAACAGTGTCTAGCACATTTTTGTGATGATTTTGATGTGGATAATTATATTGGTGAGGTTAATGCTTTACTCGATTCCACTCCAATCTTTGAACCACTGAAGATTTGGTTTGAACCATTATCTATTCTCGCTACCACTACTCTCGAAAATAAGAAGAAGCCACCCAAGGTTGGATTAAAGCCTCTACCTAAGACTAAACTCTTACCTAGGTGAGTCTAACACATTTCCCGTGGTAATTGCTTTAGACTTGACTACCAATCAGGAAATCCAACTTCTTAAGGTTTTTAGGGAAAATCATGCAGCCATAGGGTGGTCCATTGATGATATTTGCGGCATTAGTCCTTTAGTGGTTCAATATCGTATTCATTTAGATAACGATGCAAAAACCTATAGGCAGCCCCAAAGGAGACTTAATCCTAATTTAAAGGAAGTTATTCATACTGAAGTTGTCAAACTTTTTGATACTGCTATTATCTATCCAATTTCTGATAGTCAGTGGGTAAGCCCTATTCATGTTGTCCCTAAAAATCAGGCATCACCGTCGTATCCAATAGCCATAATGAATTGATTTATACTCGTCTCCAAACTGGATGGCGAGTTTGTATTGATTATCGAAAGCTCAATACTATCACTCGAAATGATCATTTTCCTCTGCTTTTCATTAATCAAATGTTAGAAAGATTAGCTGTCAATCCTTCGATTGCTTATTAGATAGTTACTATGGGTATAATCAAATCCCTATCCACATTGATGACCAAGATAAGACCACTTTCACCTGTCCATTTGGCACATTTGCTTATTGTCGCATGCCTTTTGGTTTATGCAATGCACCTACTACATTTCAGCTATGTATGATGAGTATTTTCAGTGATATGGTTGAAAATTTTCTTGAAATCTTCATGGATGACTTCTTTATCTTTGGTTCATTATTTGAGCAATGCCTTTACCATTTTACTTTTGTTCTTCAGCGTTGTTATGACACTAACTTGGTTCTTAATTGGGAAAAGTATCATTTCATGGTTAAAAAAGGAATTGTCCTCAGTCATAATATCTCTGCTGTAGGAATTGAGGTAAATCAATCCAAAGTTGACCTTATCTCGAGTTTACCCATTCCTAAAACTGTTTGGGATATTAGAGCTTTCTTAGGTTTAAAACTGTTGGTTTTTACCGTCATTTTATTAAAGATTTTAGCAAGATAGCAAGACCTCTCATCTATTTGTTAGGGAAGGATATACCATTTGAGTTTACCGGTGCCTGTCACTTTACTTTTGAACAATTGAAGTCAGCTTTCACCACCGTACCCATCATTCGTTCACCAGATTGGAACTTACCCTTTGAAATCATGTGTGACGCGTCAGATTATGCAGTAGGAGCTGTCTTAGGTCAAAAGGTTGAGAAAGCATGATATGTCATCTATTATGCTAGCAAAACCCTGAATGTTGCCCAAATTAACTACTCCACCATGGAGAAAGAGTTGTTAGCAGTCGTGTTTTCTTTTGACAAATTTCGCTCCTATTTGATCGGTTCCAAAGTTATCATTTATACCGATCATGCTGCATTAAGACATCTTCTCTCCAAAGAAGATGCCAAACCTCGGTAGATCCGTTGGATCCTACTTCTTTAAGAATTTGACTTTGAGATTCGTGATAAGAAAGACTTCGATAATGTGGTGGCCGATCATTTGTCCTGTCTTATTGTTGAGTCTATTACTGAATCCATTCCAATCTCGAATACTTTTTCGGATGAACAATTATTTGTAATAACTTATGCCCCATGGTATGCTGATATTGTCAATTACATTGTGACAGGTCAAATTCCTTCAACTTGGTCCAAACACGAGAAAGATAAATTCCTAGCTAATGTTAAGGAATATTTTTGGGATGACCCCTACTTATTTAAATATTATCCATATCAAATCATCCATAAGTGTGTCCCTAAGATAGACCAAGAGTTTGTCATTTCCTTCTATCATGATCAGGCCTGTGATGGCCACTTTAGCTCTAAAAGAACCGCTGCAAAAATCTTACAGTTAGGATTTTATTAGCTTACCCTTTTCAACGATACCTACACCTACTGTTTGGCTTATCACAGATGCCAATTGTTAGGTAAGATTACCAAGTGTAATGAATGGCCCTAACAACCCATTCTATTTGTTGAATTTTTTTATGTTTGGGCTATTGATTTCATGGGACCCTCTCTTTCCTCATATGGATGTCTTTACATCCTTCTAGCTGTTGATTATATATCCAAATGGGTAGATGCCTTAGCCACCAATACAGCTGACCATCGAGTTGTGGTGTGTTTCTTTAAAGACTTAATTTTACCTAGGTTTGGTACACCTTGAGCCTTTATAAGTGATAATGGTTCATATTTTTACAATAAAGTCTTTGCAAGTTTATTATCCAAATATGGTATCACTCACAAAGTGACCCTGTCATATCACCCACAAACCAATGGTCAGGCTGAGGTATCCAATAGGGAAATCAAGCAAATACTGGAAAAAACAGTTAATCCTACACGAAAAGACTGGACCCTTTGGCTTTAGGATGCTTTGTGGGCATACCGGACTGCTTACAAGACCCCTATAGGAATGTTCCTATACCATTTGGTTTATGGTAAAGACTGTCATTTGCCTGTAGAGCTGGAACACCATGCTTATTGGGCCATTAAGGCCATAAATTTTTGACTCTGATAAAGCCGGTGAACAGAAGAAACTTCAGTTTGATGAGTTAGAAGAAATTCGAAATGATGCCTATGAGAGTTCGAAAATGTATAAAGCTAAAATAAAGTTGGAACATGAAAAACACATCCTTCGAAAGGATTTCTCCCCAGACAAAAGGTTCTTTTGTATAACTCCCATCTTTAATTGTTTCCCGGGAACTTACGGTCATGTTAGGTCGGCCTATACTTTATTAAACATGTGGTAAGTCATGGTGTAATTAAGGTACAAGACCCCACGACTGGGGAATTATTTAAAGTTAATGCTCATCGCTTAAAGCCTTTCCTTGAGCTCAAGTCTCATGAAATTGAGAATATTCTCCTCATTGATCTTGTCTATTCGGGTTGATCTCTCTGGGGGTACTACCCCCCTTGCGTCTGGTTGAAGACTTTAAACTTTGTGCTACTGGGAGGCAACTAGTTCCTTGCTTCTATTTCTTTAGCTATGCTAATATTTTGTTTGGGGGTACAATCTGTCATAATTTCAGAACATTTGGTCTCTCTTTTGCAATGACTATCTGCAGGGATTGTACTTCAGAAGAACCAAATCAATTGAGGTAATTCGTTCTAATTTTTCTTTTTATCTCCAGTGGTATATTGTATATTTCATTCACTACTTTGCAGTGCTCTATTTTTCAAACACTAGGGACAGTGTTTTATTTTTTTTGGGGGTAGGACATATTTATCAAAACATATACCTCTTTTAAAAAAAAAATTCACAAAAAAAAAAAAAAAAAAATCCTGCTTTTCTACTTTATGAAAGTTAAGAGATGTCATTATTCTAGATTGAGACTAAGCTTGTTACTAATATGATATAACAATAGACATTGCACCATGAGAATTTAGAAATAGAAATATTTTTGCATAAAGTTGCAGCTTGGAAGAAAGAAGTGAATAATCTCCCAATAATCTAAAAACTATTACTGGAGACTTAAAACTATGTGAACTTTCGTGTCTTTCATCTTTTTAGAGAGCTTTACACTAATTTTGAGTTGCAAGATGGCTCAAATTTCTTGGATAGCGCGATAAAAATTTGTTGTTAGTTTCATAACCCTTCATCTTGGTAGATCATTGAGAATGAAATCACATCGAATTAAGAGAAATACAAGTCTTCTAGTTGTATTATCATACATTCATTACCTTTTGCAATCTTGTTATTTTTCTAAGAAATATTAGGGATGACTGTATGTAAAATAAAAAGGGATTAAAAAGTCATTAATATCCTCTTCAAAAAAAAAAGAAAAAGTAAAGTGTCTCTTTCAAGTATTTTGAAAATCCCTAATTCGTAGAAACATTTATGTATAAAATGAGTTCAATAATGTTTTTAGAAAAGGTATGATAATGCATAGTAAATGAGAAGGCGTTATGGTGGGTGACTCGACATTCTCTCAAAAGTGATCAACATTTGTAATGACCCGTGTTTTTATTCAACCCGGTACGTCATTGATGACCCGAAGATTGACCCGTTAACGGATCCAGATGCGGAAGCAAGACACAAGACAATGGTCTCCCAAGGAATAACACATCTATAAGACCTTAATATGACCTTCCATGAAGTCACGGAACCCAAAGGAATAAAGTGTGTAAGCAAAAGATAGGAAAAATAACAATTAAGCTCCTAGGGACAAAATGGTTATTTCTAAAAAAATGAATTTCGGGTGCCATCGAGCACACCGCTAGAAAAAAATAGAAAACTAATCTAGATGGACTCAAGAATCGCATGATTTGGAGTCTGAACGAAGAAGAAACGACAAGATGAAGAAAAACGAGCAAAACCCGTTAATCAATGGCAAAATGGTCAATTTACAAATGAGAAGGGAGATTTGAATCTAAGCAATTCAAATGAGGTCCACACAACCTAAACTAATCATTTCACAATATTTTGAGAGGTTCTAAGAACTTTGGCCAAAATCCCACAAAACGCCCTTTCGCGGTTTAAGTGAAAACTAACACTTTCTCACTAAAATATGAATAACTCCCATTATGGTTTGAATTTAAGAATGGGATTGGTACCATAGGAAAGCTAACTCAAAATTCATGAATTTAGGCTCAAGAATCACCCTATTTAGACTATAAATGAAGGAGATATGACCCTTTGAAGTTGGAACATCAGTGCTGGAACATAACAAAGAGGCATTTCGGTCAACTGAAATAAAGTTTTGGACAACTGAACTGAGCAAAAACTTTCCTAAAAATATATTTTTGAGGGGAGGTTGTTTTGGTAGACTGAAATAAGCCATCGATCGACCGAAATAGGCCAAAACAATACCTAACCTACTGGAAAATGACATTTTCACTGTACAAATGAATTGAACCAAGAACCGGTCGACCGAAATGAGCCACCAATTAACCGAAACAAGTCAAAAATGTGAAAAATCAGGCCTATTATGCACCAAGGCTGGAAAGAGTTCCTAAGTTTCATTTGCATCCCCCATAGCATGATCAATTTACATTATATGATATTGTGTGGTGATGTGAACACGCACGCAAGTGTAATATGGTATTTTAAATATGTTGCAATGGTCTATGGCCTCATTACATTTTATTTATAAAATTTGACAAGCCAAACCTCTATAGTTGATAAAAATACATCTTTATACAAAATATGGCGTCAATTGAGTGCTGTTTGGCCCTTGGCCTCATATCATACATGTCAAATACATTACAAAATGTGTACTTATGTACCCAATACATAAATGGAATCCAATATACACATTTTGACAAATAAGGCTACAAGTGGCATTTCAAACCAACTTTTACAAGAGTTAAAACCTTCAAGTCTACAATCATCCAAGCAATGATGAACATCACGAACTAAGTCTTCGTACCTGAACAAAACTTCCAGTAACTTTGGGGTAAGTAAACAAGTTTACTCATAGGGAATGAGCATGCATCGACTCGATTTCTTACAAATTTTTACATTAACTTGAAACAATTCAAAAGGGTCATACCACCTGATGTCTATGTCAAAGGTGAGACTTAGGGAGCATCTTAAGCTACCATATAACATTTCTAGCATAAATCACATCATTCGTGCAATTCAAATAACATAGAAGCATGATATACAAAGCAACAAGATATGGATTATCAAAGCCATCAACTTAAAATCTAAAACACGAAAACAACTAAAGTAGATCATGTCACCTAACATCTATGTTTTAAATGAATCTATAGGATCGTTCCTAAGCTACACTTGAACATCAAAACATAAATCACAATATCGATGCAATTTAACCAACATTGGAACTTCCAATATAACGCATAAAACATGATTTCTCTAAGTTAACATCTTGAAACTTAAAATGGGAAATCAAATAAGGAACAACAACTTACAACATCATCTAGTTATCAACTTGAAATGAAATGTGAAATCAAACAGGGTGGATACTTGGATATCACGCCGGATCAGACTGATACCAAAGTTACTTTAGGGTTACTAGCCCATGGGTAAACGCCCTATGTGTGCACTAAACTATAAGAGGACATTCCCCCATACTAGAACCATGTCCTAGCCGTAGCTAAACAACAACATTTGGTGTTGTCACCGCACCAACGCTTAAAGATGTGCAAAAGATAGTGAATGTGCAATGTGGCCAATTTTAAATTTATAAAAGCCATTACTACCTGTAACTAAAAATATAGTTAGGGTGAGTAGGGATCGTCCCAAGGGATTGTGGGTGTATTTGCAATGGAAATAATGTTTAGGGTTAGTAGGTCAAATGATTAAAATATGGTTTGTTTGGCTGATTCAACTACAATGCAATTGAAATTAAAGCAAGTAAGAGGTAACAATTTAGAAAGTAGGTAAAAGATATGAAGGAAAGGACTTGGGGTACTAGAGCTCACCACTAAGCTTGACTTCACTAGACATTAGCAATTGTATATCAATGGGGAAATTGAGTTATAACTTGTGTGTGTGTGTGTGTGACATTAATTGAAACTAGGCATGGATGACAAATAAGCATAGATTTTCTAGCCAATCAAATGGAAAGTACAACCTATCAAATGAGACCAAAACCCATTTAATGAAACCACAATTTATGCACACACAACTATCTAAAAATATACACTCTTTGCATTCATAAGTATGAAACACCAAGAAACAAGAATAGATTGTCCACCTATCTATGAATCTAAAGCAACTACACTATATCTACACTAAAGACATGGAAATTAAACTAAGCAAGCTAAAGGTGTGGCATAATCTATTAAGAAACAAGTTTGAACCATCAAATAAATTGCAAGAGTGTTCAATTAAACATTATGTTTTGATCATCACGAGATTAACTTCATCCATACACATAGACATGCATAAATTCCATTAAATCTAGAGGAAAGCACATGAATCATCCATTCTAGCATACATAGACATATGTTTAGAAATAAATAATCAATTGAAAGCATTAATCCACACACATCAAGTAGAAACCACAAGATATATAAAAAAATTCAAGATCAAAACATTTATTACAAGCAAATCCCCAAGAATATACAAAATACTAAGTCTAGGAAGCAAATTTAGGGGTTACTCTAGCCCAAGTAGATGTCTAGCCACTCATTGAAGTAGTCATCCAACCCTCAAGGGTTATCTCCATGGTAGGCATGACCTCCTTCTTGATGGAAACCCTAGAAGAATGGAAGAACCCCCAACTATGGTGTTTGTCTCTCTAAGCTCTAACCTTCTCTCTTTTTTTCCCCTTTAAGTATCTCTCAATATATCAAATTATCAATTCTATTCTATACTCTTGAAATGGCTCCAAATCCTTATATAGGTAGCTCAAGTGTCACACCCAATGGTCTGGACTCGTGCACTAGGGCCCCTTCAATGATTACACCTTGGACCATCTTTAAATGAGGACTCTGTTTTAATTCGTATTAGAGAGGGTTCGATCTATCGAACTGTGTTGAGATCGATCAAACATAGGTGAGATCCATCGAATGCTGCAGAGATCGATCATCCTTGGTGGCGCCTTTTTGGAATATAATAAATCTCTTAAATATTTTGGGATAAGGACAAAAGTGGTAGGTGGGATGGTAGGTGTGGATAAGATCAAATATTTTCAATTGATCTGAGAAAGGTTGGATCGATAGAACATTGTGGAATCTTTTGGATAAGGACAAGGACTTGGATCCATCTTGAAGTGTCCAGATCGATCTTGCTCTGATCAATCAAAATGATGTTGAGATCGATCGAACATTGGTGAATTTTCACACTTTGTTTCATTCTGCTTCCACTTTGCTCCTTTCTTCCATTCAACTTCAAATTACTTCTTTTAAGCTCCTATTTGGCTGAATTAACTTATTTTTTGGGATAAGCACCTGAAAAGGGCAATAACATGAAATTAGTCTAAGACAGAAAAGTAAGATAGATAAAGTTCATAGAATACTTAAGATTAAGGGGTTTAAATGCACACTTTTCAGCGCTCATCACACCCCCAAACTTAAATATTTCTAGTCCCTAGCAATGAACTACAAAGTAAAGGAATGAAATGAACAATTATACAACTATGAACCTAGAAAACAATAAATGGATAACGCCACTTTCGTAGGGAACACGATTGCATTTAGCATATGCAACAAGCCTTTTAAACCCCTAAGTTACCCATAGTGGATGAGTGAAGTCTCATGAGGGTTTTCAGAAATGATACCTACAAACATTAAGCTCATTCTCATAAAAGAGGCACCAATATTGCAAACAAGCATTGGGAGAAAACTACCTCAAGTATGCAATTTTTAAACCATTTCCAAGCAATCTCCCAAAATTTCAACATCAAGCAAACAAGTATGGTCCTCCACACATCAAGAAAATGATCATGTAAATCAAAACAACACTAAAATCCTTTTTGAGTAGACCGGCATCAAGTGTGTTGCTATCTAATCTAGTCCCAATCATCAAAACAAAGAGTGGACATTTTATTAAAGCTTTATTGATCTAGGAGCACTTATTCTTTTCACTCAACTTTTTATTTTTATTTTTTTTTATATAAGATCAAAGATGGAAGTATGGTGCAATGTAGTAATCTATTAAGCTTTCTAGCGATTCATGAGGTCGAGCGTTAGGTCAATAACTCCCAAACCAGACGGCTTTAGGGCACTAGGTGTTCAAACACCTCTACCTACTTACAAGCTCAAATCAACTAGGCTACAAATCAAAACAACCTCCATCTAATCATTTCCCACTTCTCACCTTTTGGGAGAAGTTCTCACCTTTTTATTGCATTTGCAACTTTTTCATTTTTTTTCCATTTTTTTAATTACATTCAATTATTAACCTAGAGTTTGGGCCCTCTACCTTTCGGCATGAGAAATTCAGTGCTTGATGAGGCTAAAATCCTGGCTACTCAATGAAAAGGGATTGTTATCCACTTTTGTCAAAATGAAAGCTTTCAATGCATTACTAGCCCAATTGGGATATAACCAATTCAATAATTAACAAAACATGTACCCCACAAATGAATGATAGTGTGCGCCTGTGCTAGTGTAGAATCCTAGAGTGAATCTTAAAACAATCACAAAATCAGGTTGATGTGAATCACAAATGTAAGCAAGATATCAATTTTTCAAAAAATTTACTCCTAAATGGCATCCACTAGGCATACAAAGAATATTGGACTCTCAAGTCAAGCAATTTTTAAATTGTAAGCAATATAGTCCTCAAAAGATCAAAATCATAGCTAATCAGAGACCAATCATAGAAAATTCCTCAAATACACAAGTCATGCTCAAAATTCTGAATTAAAAGCAAATACTGCAATTAACACCATTACCCCAAACTTAAATAGCACAATGTCCTCAATGTGCAAAGAGAACAAAGGAAAGAGTATACCAGTGCAGCTATGATAAAGAATGATCAGGACACAAGTATCCAATGTGGGTGGTATAACCCCCCAAACTTGTATTTGACTGTAGTCCTAAAAAGATAGCACTGAGACAAAAGCTCATCAGATAACAAAAGGGATAATAATAGTGCACAGTGGATATGCAAGTGTAAATGGAATAAGAAATGAAGTAAAGGGAGAGAAGAATAAGGGTGGTCCTAAAAAATTTAGGCAGCACTCTTTCTCACTGAATTCAATGGGATGCACCTGATAATGGAATCAATCATAGATAGATATATCAATATAAAATTCAGTCATCCAAAAATAGCATGGATAGGAAAATAAAAATTATGTACATCATGGTGTCTAGCCAACAAGCTAGCCGCAAAAATATATCATAACAGTATCAAAATAACAGGCATAACAGTATCACAGATATATAACTGAAGGTAGGAAAGAGATAGAGATCAAGTAGAAGAGGTCGGGCGAGCGTGGCGTGATCCGTGGATATCTCTAAATATGTCAAGCAGTGCAGCTATAACGTCGGTGCAGAGAGATGCCACATCAGTGTGAAGGGAGACCACATCTGATAAAAGAGAGACAACGGCATCCTCCAAGGTCTGTATACGCTCTCCTAGACCGGGTGTCTATGTTGGAGCGTCAGGGATGATTGGGTCAGGAGATGATGCTCATCCTGACTAGGCTCCAGGAAATGTAGTGGTGACCCTACCAGAGAGTGATGTGGAGACTCTAGTGCTGGCTCTCACTCCAAATTAATATCTATATGCATGTCCGCAGCCGTCGGTAGGTTTGCTGGATCATGCTCTGCTGCAGCTTCCTCAACTGCTATGATAGCATCCTGCTCTAAGCTCTTGATAAGAGCATTATAGCTCTTATTCCAATCCTTCTTGCGAAAGCTGAAGACCCCCTAAACAGTATAAGTATGGAATGCATCTAATGTGAAAAACACAGGCATTGGGCATAAATAAGGTAGCATGGAACACAAAAAATGGTGTGTAAAGTGTGCATGCAAATCTGTGATGTTTAATTGATTAGGAAGAATTGAGATCGATCTAAGTTAGATCGATCAGGACTAATCGAGATCGATCTCTCTCTGATCGATCAGAGAAAACTTCGATCGATCGAACTGCTTTGAGAAGTTTGAAAAGTCACAGATCTGTGACGTGGATGACACGGAGGGCACCTAAGCAAGCTTGTGGGTCCCTCAACACCTCAACAACACAAGAATGGTAACTTGAATAGGTACGTGTGTGATACCCCTCAATTCTAAAGCCACGGGTGATCAAGTCCGAGCACAGATTCGAGGGATACTAAATAAGTAATATATAATTAAGCAGAGAATACAAAACGAATAATAAGAAATAAATAATAAAGCAGAAAAGAATTCTAATTAAAATCCTCAAAATAATAATGCTAAAATCCATTAATCCAAAACCTCCAATTATTTAACAACTTGGGAATCCATCTAGTGGACCCCTAACAAAATCCCAAACTGTAAAGGCAATAACTAAAATCATAATCCAAAGCTAAATAAAGGAAGTAGTCCTACGTAGTCAGAGGAATGAATATTTGCATCTGCTCTTCACGACCAAGCTCTAACCTTGGAACTGACGAGTACCTGAAAAATAAGAGAGTAGGTCAGCCCACATGCAAGTCCTATTCTACTATGATCTATACAGAAACATGATACGCAGATACATCCTAGATAGATCAACAATATCTAGAGTAATCCATATACGTATAAGTACATACTATAGGACGCTCACTAGTCTAATAGGTCTATCTCAGCCTGAGTAGAGATACCATACAAATCACATATAATGTGGTCATGTGTACCTAGACCTACCAGGGAACAACACCTCTATCCAGTTGTCTATCCTATGCGATATACGCACCCTAACCATGGTCCTGAGACTCAAGCTCGTACCATGGCACTATAACATAGATATATAAAGTTCGTTCCAGGTGTGTCATTCAAAAGGTTTATTGACATGACACCTAGTTATAAGTAGGACTTAACTTTTGTAGTTAATCCATCTTATTTCAATATAGGTAGGACATTAGTGTTTGAACTAATCCGTCCCTAGAATAGGTATGTCTTAGTGTTTTGAACTAAGCCATTCCTAGTATGCCACTATCCCATACCGATGCATACAATCCTCTATGTAACATAATTGTTAAAACAATCATTGTTATTTATCAACCATTATCCAAGATATGCATAAATACAGTTTAATACATATACCAGGATATTAGGCAATCATTATAGAACCTAAAAATCACATTCCAACTATTTAAATTGCTAATATGAGTCATAGCATTTAAATCCGTCATATAAGCTATTAACTAATACAATTAATAGAACATATATATTAATTTGTTCCAAACCAAGCATAGATGATTTCAAGAATTTACTATACTTATAACTCTATTTAAATATTTTAAATGAGGTGCAAATACCCTGTATAGTCCAAACAATCCCTAAAAACCAACACTGTTGCAGTTTAAGGAGAGAGCCGGCTCTCTCAAATTTGAGAGCTTGCTCTAATACACCAAGAGCCGGCTCCAAGGCTTTAAGAGCATCAAGAACCCGCTCCTCACCCTTGGGAGCCGGCTCTAAGGGTTTGGAAGCCTGCTCCCTCCCTTTTTGGAGCCTGCTCTTACTCCCTTAGCAGCAGTCGTCCATTTTCCCTTCGTCTTCTTTGACTCCGGTGATACCCAAGGCCTCTGTAATGTTTCTAATACTTGTTCTAGTGTTTATTCAACATCCCAGATTTATTATAAGGAATGATCTCAAATAAACAAAACTTAAACGCAAATACAGTAGGAACCAGTTAACAGAAACTCTAAGTAATTGCAAACAAGTTTAATTCAACAAGATTAAATATAATTCAAACATGCATAAAATATTGTTTTAGCACCTGGATTCTACCTAGGCATGCACAAAACACAGGTTTAATGGAAAGAATAGAACAGAGACTTGCCTTGAGTTTCTGTTTTGAAACTCTAAACCACCGTCTCTGAATTTTCCGACCACCTTCTAGACTGCCATTCCCCTTCTCTGTTGCTCTTGGTTCGACCCAGAAACACTCCGTCCCATCCTCCTTGAACCCCCCTGTGTATCACTCAACTTCACTCTTTGTTTCTCTCAAATCATTCTCTCTGTTTCTCTCTGTCTTTCACTATGTGAATAGGGTTTGTTTGTAACCCTATACCGACGTATCATAATGTATTTATAGGCTTCACTTAAAATAAAACCTAATTCTAATCCTAACTATAAGTCGGCTACAACGTGAATTATAAAATAAAACCTTAATTTACAATTAACACAGTTAAATAAATACAATAATTACGTCCATGAAAGAAAATAAAAATACTACAATTAATGTAATTAAAGTAAAACCAAAATATAATTAAATAAATAATTACATAAACAATTAAATAATACTCATCAATTAAGTCAATAAACAGTCAAATAAATAAATAAATAATGCAATTAAGTCACATAAACAGACAAACAAATAACCAAACAAATAAAATGCAAGTTAAATAATTTAAATAAATACCAGGACTATCCTTTTGAAATTAGGTGTATTACATTCTTTCCCCCAAACAAAAGGAATTCCATCATCAGAATTCGCTCTTACCTTCTTCCAATATAGTAGGAAATTGCGAGCGAATGACATCCTCCTGTTCCCAAGTAGACTCAGCCTCATTTTGATGGCTCCATTGAACACATACCAAAGGAATAGCCTTATTACGAAGGATTTGATCCCTACGGTCGACAATACGACACGGTGGCTCCAAATAAATTACATCCGGCTGCAACTCAATCTCCCCAACATCGATATGCTGATAACGAACCTCGTCCCGTAGAAATTTTCGCAACATGGAAACATGAAACACGTTGTGTACGCGATTTAAATTATCCGAAAGTGCCAACCGATAAGCTACAATGCCAACTCGATCTGTAACCATGAATGGACCGACAAACCGTGGTGACAATTTCCCTTTCTTCCCAAAGTGCATTACTCTTTTCATAGGAGACACTTTGAGTAAAACCTGATCCCCAACCTGAAACTTCAAAGCACGTGTCCGACGATCGGCATAACTCTTCTGCCTACTCTGGGCAATGCTCATGCGATCCCTAATAAGAGCAATCTTCTCAGAAGTATCCTTGATGAACTCAGGACCTAAGAATCTTCTCTCACCAGCCTTCATCCAATAAACAGGTGATCGACACGGTTGGCCGTATAATGCCTTAAATGGTGCCATCTCAATAGTCTTCTGGAAACTATTGTTATATGCAAACTCCACAAGCGGAAAATAATCCTTCCCTTGAAATCCAAAACACACGACCGAAGCATATCCTCCATGATCTGATTAACTCTCTCAGTCGGTCCATCAATCTAAGGATGATAAGCAATACTAAGGTGTAATTCTGTACCCAAAGCCTGCTAAAAACTCTTCCAAAATCAAGACACAAAACTCGAATTCTTGTCCAATATAATAGACAACGGAATGCCATATAACTTCACAATCTCAGAAATGTAAAGTCTCGCCAACTACTCTAAAGTGATTTCAGTGCGAATAGGCAAGAAATGAGCTGATTTCATCAATCTATCCACGATGACCCAAATGGAATTGTGATCTTTGAAGGAATTTGGTAATCCCTCCACAAAATCCATAGAAATGCTCTCCCATTTCCACTCCGGTATCGACAATGGCTGTAGAGCTCCTGGCAGCCTCTGATGATTAATCTTGACCATCTGACAAGTACAACATCGAGAGACAAAAATAGCAATGTCCTTTTTCATAACTGCCCACCAAAACTGTCGTTTCATATCCTAATACATTTTGTCTTCTCCTTGATGAACAAAAAAATCAAAGTGGTGAGTCTCAGTTATCACATCCTTCCTCAACTCATCAGTAGAAGGTACCACCAAACGGCCCTTGTATCGCAAACCTCTTGTAATACCCCTAATTTCAAAATGATAGTCCTGGTATTTAATTTATTATTTTAATTGAATTTTAAATTGTTTAAATTGTTGATTGGTGTGTTTATTTGCAATAATTGATGACTTGTTATTTAATGGTGATTTTGTGAATTAATTAATTATTAAATTGTATTTTATTTTCTGTATTAATTATAAAATTATTTTTATTTTCTGTATTACGTTACAATGGAATTTATTGTTTGTTTTTTTTTTTTTTTTGTATTATGTTACATTGGATTTAGGTTGGTGGAATTAATTATTTAATTGTATTTTATTTTTCTGTACTATGTTAATTGAACTTAGGGTTTTGGTTTTATTTATTTTTCTAGCCAACTTAGTTTTTCACGTCTAGTATTAGGACTAGAATTAGGGTAACCTTAATCCTATAAATTCAGGTATTAAGTTTTGCCTAGGTTTTTTTAGAAAACCCTATTCACGTATGTGGAGGCAGAGAGAGAGAATAGAGGAGGAGTTTTGCAGTAGAAATCGCTAGAGACCTTAGAAGACGACGTAGAGATTTTGAACAAAAGTCTCAAAGGCAAGTTCTAATCCTAACTCCTTCCCTTTGCCTCGTGTTCTTTGCATGTCTAATACAACTCCAGGGAATATAAGGATTAAAATTTAAACTGAAATTTTCCATGTCTCTGTTGTGTTAAAACTGTCGATGTTTGTAAATTATATATTGTTATTTAGATGTTTTTCGGTATACCATATAATTGCATTCATGTTAATTAATGAATAAAGGGGTTTAATCAATTTTGGAACACCTTGGGACAACATTAAACTGAATATGGTTCGTGTGGGTGTTCACTTGAACAGTATGTTCATGGGTGGGAAAAACATTCCAGTTTAAATTCTTTGTGCTATAATTCATGATTAATTGGTATCATTGGTTGAATAAGGAATTTAAATGGTTTTTGATCATACTATAATCTAATTAAAAAACTTAGGAACCCTAGGGATGAAGAACAGTTTATCGAAAAATCGCCGGACGTAAAAAATATAAAGAACAGAGAAGAGACGGCTCTTTGGAGCAAAGAGCAGGCTCTTGGAAACCAAAGAGTCAGCTCTAGTCCCCTAGAGCTGGCTCCAAGACTAGGAGAGCTGGCTCTTTCTTTGAAAGAGCAGGCTCTTTCAACCGGTGTCCAGATTTTCGTTTTTCTGCGACCTGTTTGGCTACGGAACTCAGATTTTGGGATTTTCAGATTCTGGAGGAAGCTATACTTGGGTGTTTTGAGATGTTCTTAGTCTAGTTAACACTTGAGAGAGTGGATTAATGCTTAATAAACCAGTAGGTGCTTATAGCTTGAACACTGATAAGTCTCGACGGAAATTGTTTTATTTCAGTGCAGAGAAATGTTAAATTATTGAACCTTGATTTATTTATTCTCTGTGAATGGGAAATTGATTAATATGATATTATTAATAGTGACAAGCATGATAATTAATATGGTAATTATTATACTTGGCATAGATTTATGGACGAGGAGAATAAATTATCTGCATGCTCAGAGTAAGATAATTTGTAATGGAGATATGGGATGAATATGATAGTTTATCTATTTACTTTATGTTCATCATGGAATTAATTGATATATCTTATTATTTTGATTTATCAGTTACTGGAGTAAGCATGTTAGTCTACATTTTTATTTATACTTATTATGGTTCAGTTGCTATGTGTATTGATTATGTATTCTATCAACTGTTGGATGGATTGGATTGTATGTACCGGTATGGGACGGTGACATACTAGGTTTGGATTAGCTCAAATTGCTAAGTCCTACCTACTTTGGAATAAGGATACGGATTATAAAATAAAATCCTCCTTATGTATAAGTCTGTGCGGTTAAATAAGCTGAACGACTTAAGTCTGTGTGGTTGAATAAGCTTAACGACTTACTGGATTTCTCATGGATGAATGTGAATGGATTTTAAATATATTATTATCGTACCGTGACATGAGCTTGAGTCTCAGAGTCGACGGTTAGGGAGCGTTTATGCAGTAGGACGCATAGCTGGCTATACTGGTTGAGGTATACCCTGTTAGGCTTAGGTAGTCATGCCCACTCAGGTGCGTTTTGCATGTTACCTTCTACTCAAGTTGAAACCCGTATCATAGTCCAGCGAGAGTCCATAGTGTGGATATATATATATATATATATATAGACACGGATTATATAGTTATTGTTGAGTTGGTTAGAGTATATATGCGTATCGAGTCTTTGCTTGGATTGTAGTAGGATAGAACTTGTTCGTGGGCCTGACCCACTCCTATTTTTCAGGTGTACGTCAGTTCCAGGCTTGAGCTTGTTCGTGCTGAGCAGAGGCGGCCACTCATTCTTCTGACGACATAGGAGCTCTATTCATATGGTTTTCTTTTAGTTTTTCAGTTCAGTTTGGTTTTCTTATTAGGGGTCCACAGGATGGATTCCCGAGTTGTACCCTTGGAGGTTTTGGAGTTAAATTATTATTATCTGGAATTTTAAGTATTTAATTTTAAAGGATTTTATATTTTATATTTCTTTCAGCTTAAACTATCATTTCTTAAATTCATCTTGTATTCTGTGTTCACTTTAAAATATTAATTGTTTGATATTCCCTCGGGTTTGGGCCTAGGCCTGATCAACCCGTGTCTCGGATCCGAGGGGTATCACACCTCTATCAGTCCCAACATAGTAAAATGGAACCTCACCAGAAGCAATCTCTGCAACCTTTTCAATGAACTTCTGATCCGAGAGTTGTGTCTTCAAAACCTTGTGAATGATAGAAGGTGTAGCTACCATGCAAGCCATGAAAGCATCCGACATTTAATCCAAAACCCTATAACCACTGATGAATGATTTTATTTATTTAAATCATAAAGCAAAGATTTATGCCTTGGCAATTCATCCATGCCTTTTCTAATATTAATTTATTAATATATATAAAATAATACACTAATTTATAAATACTTGATTATTCTAATTTAAGAATAATAAATCCTAATCCAACATATACATATAATAACCATAGATGAAATTTTAATCATCTAACACATAGCAATTTAATTACACTTTGGCAAATCAACCATGCCATTATAAATATATTTATTTATATATTGGCAACTCAACCATGCCTCCTTAAGTATTTTTATTTATACATTAGCAATTCAACCATGCCTCCAAAGGTATATTTATTTATACATTAACAAATCAATCATGCCTCTTATGTATATATTTTATTCATACAAATAAGGCAATATTTTTTTAAGCCTTTGGCAACTCACTTATGCCTACAATTCAACTATGTACCAATTTTAGACTAAACGATAGCTAATTCATACATAGACATCTCATGTAAATTATAAGCATATTATTATTATAATAATTGTTATTATTAATCTTAAATGATATATACAAATACACTTATACTATATATAACACATTCCTTAATAATACTTGATTATTTAAATCATATATATACATACATATCAATGAATATATATATATACACATATATTTCCTTCCATCTTAAACATAAATTAATTAAATCATATAAACACATATATAATTATATATATATATATATATATATATATATATATATATATATATATAACTCCTTCCATCACCAAATTAATTAATGATATTTACGCAAATTAAATGCTACTAAATATTGTCATAAATGGTTTCCCATAAATACTCCATTGAGGTTTAAATAATTTTCCAACACTATCTCACTAAAATGTAAATATCTCTTAGTATGATGGAAATCTAATAATGAAATTGGTACCATTAGAAAGAGGACGAAAAATCCTTAAACTTGAGCTTAAGAATGACCCAATTTCGATTTAAGATGACTAAGTTATGACCGTTTTAATTTCAAGTAACAAAACAGGCAGAATAATAGGCTGAGCTCAATCCCTACTGTAAGTCTGCGATACATCAAATCAGTACCTTGTTGACCAGACCACTTCCACGGTCCAGATCTAATGCGCACCTAGTTTCCATGATCTCTACCACACTGAATCAACTCACTTATACTAAATTAAACCAAGGGCCCAGATCAGCGTGTGTACCCTCTTCCTATGCACATGCAAACACGAAATCTTCCTCTAATAAATCAGGACTATTTTATGGTCCTCATGTAGGCGCACTGAAAGCTTGTATGCCACGCCGCACAAGAACAAACCTTGAGGTGCCGATTATATAGAAGCCTTCAATTCGTATAGCATAGTATAAATATTATATTTATACACATATATAATTATATATATAATTCTAAAAATATCCAAAAAATATAAAACAGATCCAGAAAAATTCCCAAAAATTATAGAAAATTCCCAAAAATTCTAAAAATGTTAAATAACCTTATTGGGTCAAAGATCAAACATAACAATTAATTTTTAAATAAATATAACACATATATCTATCAATTTAAAGTCCAAGTTTAAATAAAATAAAATATAATAATTTATTCTTTTAATTAATCCGATCTAACCTTGATTTAATTTAATAATGTAATTAAAGCCTTGATACTCAAGGTGAAATCCTTATAAATTCTAAGAGGAAAGTTAGAGAATAACTCGCCTGAAGGTTTCAAAACAAAACCGATGCTTTAAGCTTTGATTATCTCTTCTAATCCCAACGTCCTCGTTCTCAAATCCAGCCTCCTCCTTGTCAGCCCTTCTTCTTCCTCTCTCTCTACCTCTCTTATTTTCTAACGTGTAAAACTTTTAATCTTAAAGCCTTATGTGTATATTTATACACATTAGAATCCAAATCCTATTCCTACTAGGACTACCAAATAAAATAATAAAATAATAATCTTTAAATAATATAATATATATAAACATATATTATATTACATATATAGATATATATCTTTTATAATAACCATTGGTTAATTAAATCATATATCATATATATATATATATCCATAAATATATATCTATATATATATCCTTCCATAACACTTATTAATTAATTATATTTATATATCATTAAATATATATACATATATAATTATACAAAAATGATCATTTAAATAATCAAATAACCATGGGCCTTTATTAATTGACCTAATAAGGCTTCATACAAGCCCAAGATTTTTGGTTCAACTTCCCCTAAGCCCAAATCCAATTAATTTAAATAAATTAAATAATTAAATAAACACTTATATTAAAATAACTAATTACATGAAGCACATAAACAAAATAAGAAATTACAATCAAATCACACCATACCAATAAAATCAATACATCAGTAATTCAATCAATAATTTAACACACACACAACAATCATCAAATCAATCACAAAATATAATTTAATTAAAACAAGACAATTAATTTAAGCACTCAATTTAAATAAAACAAATCATTTAAAAATAAAATAAAAATAATTTATCACAATTAAATCAAACAAATTATTTGAAAATAAAATAAATTAATTAATCCCAATTAATAAATCCTTTAAAATATGGGGTTTTACACTACCCGCAGGATGGATGACTTTGTTCTAGCAAATGATGCCAATGATCTGAAATCATCTTCATTTGAGCAAACCTTAGATGTCGGCCTTTATGATTTGGGTCAGGTGAGTGTCCCTCTTTTGTTTATCATTGTATTATTATTATTATTATTATTATTATTTAGCTCTCACTTCTACCTTTTGTTTACGGGTTGCCACATTTCTTATAAGTGTGTTGCACCGCGCCATAACTTCCAAAATGCTGCTCAGCAAAAAGAAGAAAGAGTTTGATTCCACAGTATCTTTCCTTCGTGCAGCGCACGACTCAAATCAAAGTGAGATTACGAGAGAAAAAGGGGGCCAAGAGAAGGCGGAGGCGGCTGAAGCAACCCTTACCACAGCTATTACGCGCGCATAACGGACCTTAGCACCGATTTTTCCACCAAGCTTACCCTTGAAGGGCCATCTTCTATTGCTAAATTCAAAACTTCCCCAGAGTTCGAGTATCTAAAAATGAAAAATTTCAAGGATGGCTTTGAGTCTTTTTGAGCTGATGCTATTTCTGCCTATCCAATTGTAGATTTCGGATGCTTTGAGCCTTTCCTGGTTAATTCAGATGATGCCATGGATGCTGAGGAGGAGGACGACAATCACGAGGAATAACTCATGTTTCGGGCTTTATCTTTATGCAATTTCAATTCCATTTAGTGTTGTAATATTGAATATTATCTTTTAATTGTCGAACCAAACTCCCATTATACAGAGTAGTGTTATTGTTTTTAGCCGATCTTTCATGATTTTGTATCATTTTATGACATTAGCTATAGGGTTTATCTAGCTTGGCCCTTATAGTACGGACCACTGTTAGTATCTCGTGTAGTACAGGGATATTGATTACGGGATTCATTCAGCTTGGGTCCTTTCACACTTATTTACTATCCTTTATAGTACAAAGATATTAATTATGTGATTCATTCAGCTCGGGTCCTTATAATACAGGACACTTGTTATCATCCCTCGTAATATGGGTATATTGATTTACGGGATTCATTCAGCCCAGGTCCTTATAATACAGGACACTCGTTATCATCCTTTGTAATACCGGGATATTAATTTATAAGATTCATTTAGCCCGGGTCCTTATAATACAGGACACTCATTATGATCCCTTGTAATACGGGGATATCACACATATAAAGATAACTGATCAAAAGTTAATGCAACTGAAAGGAATTTTATTAAAGACCATCATTACCTCAAGGCTTCTTGAAAATGAAAGACTAAGTCGCAAATCGACACGAAGCTAACATTAAACATCATGAGAAATAGAAACTAACATTAATATTGAATTATACCTTTAATGATAGTACTTCCTCAAGTGTTCTACTTTCCAAGGGTGGTCAAGTTACTTTCCCCCCAATGTCTCTAGCCAATGAGTGCCTTGTCTTCTTGTATGGACAACCCTATAAGGGCCTTCCCAATTGGGGGAAAGTTTGCCCTCGTTAGGCTCCTTAGTTACCTGAGTCACTCTACGTAGAACAAGGTCACCGGGTTGGAACCTTATTTTCCTTACACAAGAGTTATAATATCAAGATATCATTTGTTGATAGGCTGTAACTCTTATTTGAGCTTATTATCTCCTCTCTTCAATTAAATCCAAGTTGATAGCTAGTTCTCCTTCATTCTGGAGTGGATCATAGTGTTTAATTCTGAACTTCTTACACCAGTTTCCATTGGAATTACTGCTTCACTCCCAAAGGCTAGAAGAAAAGGAGTTTCACCTGTTGGGGTTTTTGTTGTAATTCTGTAAGCCCATAATACACCAAGCAGCTCATCCGGCCACCCCCCTTTTGCTTTCTCAAGTCCCTTCTTAATTAAAATGAGTATTGGTCTGTTAGCCACTTCTACTTGCCCATTGGCTTACGGATGCCATGGTGATGAGTAATGATTTTTTAATCCTAACTAGGAACAAAAATCTTTGAAGACAACACAGTCGAATTGCTTACCATTGTCTAACACAATGACATGGGGAACTCCAAATCTGCATACTATATACTTCCAAGTGAAGTCCTTGACATTATTTGTCATGATGGTGGCTAGTGGTTAAGCTTCTACTCACTTAATGAAATAGTCGATTACTACAACAACATACTTGGTTTGCCCTTTCCCTGTAGCCAGTAGACCAATTAGGTCCATTCCCCATTGAGCAAAGGGCCATGGACTTGACATCGACACTAGCTCTTCTGGCAGTTGTCTAGGGACATTAGTAAATCGTTGACATTTATCACATTTCCTTACAAATTCTAGTGCATCTCTCTGCATAGTGGGCTAATAATAGCTTTAACGAACTGCCTTATAAGCCAAGGATCTGCCCCCTGTATGATTTTCACAAGCACCCTTGAGTATTTCTTTCATGATATAGTGAGCTTCCTCTACTGAGACACAATGTAGAAAGGGCATTTTGTAGAGAACTCCATTGACGAGGGTATACCTGGGTGCCCGAACCCTTACCTTCCGAGCTTCCACCGAGTTTTGTGGTAGCTCCCCATCCTTGAGGTACCTGACTATTGAGTTTTCCCACTCTAACCCTGGTGCCAACTGGTTTACTTTCTTATACTCTTTAGATATATTAGGCTCTTCCAAATACTCATGTGGTATAGCCTTAGTACTCTCAAGCTCCACTGCGGTAGCTAGCCGAGCCAATGCATCTACATTCTCGTTTTTAATTTTGGGTATTTGTTTAATTGTAAACTTCTTGAAGTGACCAATTAAGCCCCTCACTTTTTATAAGTACAATTTTATCTTGTCATCTATGGCTTCGTACTCTTCACAAACTTGCCCTGCAATCAACTGAGAATCAGTAAACACATTTAATTGTTACACTTTGAGAGATTCTTCTAGCTTTAATCCTGCTATCAAAGCCTCGTACTTCGCTTCATTATTGGTAGCTCTAAAACCAAATCGAAGTGCATATTTCAGATTCTCTCCCTCTTATGATATAATCACCAATCCTACCCCACAGGCTCGGGCGTTGGATGACCCGTCAATATAAAGTGACCAAGTATCCTCTGAATGCATCTGATTCTCAGGATCAATTTTAATTGTGGCTGTGACCCCATTATTTTCTAGAGAGGAAAAAAACTCAACCACAAAATCACCAAGTGCTTGGCCTTTTATTGCTACCCTTGGCTTATATTGGATATCAAACTCACTGAGCTCTACTGACCATTTTGTGAGTCTTCCTGGATGTCTCTGGCTTGTAGAGGACCTGCCTTAGTGGTTGGTCTATTAACAATATTATGGTGAGTGCCTGGAAATATGGTCTAAGTTTCCTTGTTGCCACAACCAGTGCAAATGTTAGTTTTTCTATTGCCAGGTACTTTTCTTCTGCTCCCTGAAGTACTCATCTAGTATAATATACCAATTTTTGAATACCATTTTTTTCCTAACTAATGCTGAGCTTACCGCTACTGGGGAAACTGCTAGGTAAAGGTACAAACTTTCTCCAGAAATTGCTCAGGACAATAATGGTGGTTAGCTGAGATAGTTTTTGAGCCCAATGAATGTTTATTCGCACTCCGAGGTCCACTCGAAGGCTTTCTTTAGTATCCTAAAGAAAGGAAGGCACTTATCAGTGGCTCGAGAGATTAACCTGTTCAAAGCTGTGACCTTTCTTACTAGCCTTTAAACCTCTTTGGTTGATTTAGGTGATCTCATATCCAGTATTGCCCAAATCTTTTCAGGGTTTGCTTCGATTCCCCTTTAGCTTACCATGTGCCCCAGAAATTTTCCTAAGGATACTCCAAAGGCGCATTTGCTTGGACTCAAGCGCATATTATAGACCCTAAGCACATCAAAAGACTCCTGTAAATCAGCTAAATGGCCTTTGGCCTTCAGGCTCTTTACCAACATGTCATCCACATACACTTCCATGTTTCTCCCTATCTGTTGCTTGAACATTGTGTTGACCAGCCTCTGATAGATGGTGTCAGTATTCTTCAACCCGAATGGCATCACCTTATAGTAATATAGACCTCTGTTAGTAATAAAAGAAGTTTTTTCACTGTTAGGAGTATATATAAGGATCTGGTTGTATCCGGAGTAAGCATCCATAAAGCTCAGTAACTCATGTCCTGTTGTTCCTTCAACCAACATATCGATCCTTGGCAAAGGAAAACTATCCTTTAGGCAAGCCTTATTTAGATCTGTGAAATCAGCATAAAGCCTCAATTTGCTATTTGCCACTTGACCAGGACCACATTTGACAGCTAATGGGGGTACTGTACCTCCCGAATAAAATAGGCCATCAGGAGTTTCTCAACCTCCTCTGATATAGTGAGGTTCCTTTCTGGAGTAAACACTCGTCTTTTCTGTCTAACCGATTTGAAAGATGAATCCACATTGAGCCGATGCTGCACAATGGAGGATGCCAGGCATGTCATCATGTGCCTATGTAAACACATCTTTGTTATCTCTGAGAAGTTAAACGTGTGAATCTCAGATGAGTGGGTTGAGTAATGACCATATACTTACCCTTTTTCCAGCTCTTTCTTTATCCAAATCGATCACTTTGAGGTCCTCCACTGGTTCCGCCCTTTGAATGGGTTCCTTCTCAGTTAACCCTTCTGGTTTCTCAATAGCCAATGTTTTCTGCAACTTTTTTGTTCTTAAAGTGGCGGTGTAACACTCCCTTGCTATTGTTGGGTTACCTCTTAACTCACCAATGCCTTGCTCTATAGGGAACTGCATCAATAGGTGGTATGTGGAAGTGACGGCTCCCATTGCATTCAAAGTTGTTCTCATTAGGATTATATTATACACAAATGGATAGTCCACCACCAGAAAATCTACTATCACGGTTATTTATTTCGGACTGTTCTTGGTTGTCAACAGAAGTGTGACTACACCTAAAGGGAAAACCTTCTCTCTAGAAAAACCAACAAGGGAGGACTTCATTGGCCTTAACCTTTCTTTACTAATACACATCTTGTCAAATACATCAGTAAATAACAAGTCAGCAGAACTACCATTGTCAATTAGTACACGATGGATTGCATAGTTGGCCATGACCATTGCCACTACCAAAGGATCATCATATGGCTACTAGATTCCCTTAGCATCTTCTTATGAAAAGGTAATGTCTTGGCCCTCCACTCTAGGAGACTTTGCTAGGGGTTCATGAATTTCAACTTCATTGACTCCTGCTGAGCTTTGGACTATTCTGACTTGGGCTTTTCGTGCGAAGCTTAATTCTCCCCCACAAGTAAATCCTCCCATAATCACCTTTATTTCGCCCAACGGGTGGCTAAGAGGGTTTTTCTCTCTATTCTCACGGGTAGGTTGAGTTATATCTTTTTTACGGTCTGTAGCATATCTATGTAATTGCCCTCATCAAATTAGGCTTTCTATCTGGTTCTTTAAGTCGAAGCAATCATCGGTATTGTGCCTATGGTCTCTATAGAACCGATAAAACTTGTCCCTAGATTTCTTTATTGGATCTGATTTTGACTTAGGGGGCCAATTCAAGGAATGGTTATCTTGGATTTGCAGGAGGATGTGGCTGATCGGGGTGTTAAAGGGAGTGAAGTTAGTGTAACTATCTTGCCCCCTGGGAACTCTAGAGGGCCTATCATTGGTAGGTTTTCTGAACTTGGTGTCTCTCTCATCTTTGGAGCCAGTGGCTAGTCTTTTCTTATCTCCTTTCTTGTCATCGACTCTTTTGCTTTTTCTCGAATTGATCGCATCTTTAGCATTCATATGTTTCTGGGCCTTTAATTCTGCCATGCTGTTTGGTGGGTCTTTTGACAAGGAAAATAGAAACTTAGAGGATTGTAACCATCCTATAAAGGCTGTAAAGGCAACCTTATCATCCATGTGATACCCCTCGATTCTAGAGCCACGAGTGATCAAGTCCGAGCACAAATCTGAGGGACACCAAATAATTAAGTATATAAACAAGCATGAAATGCAAAGTGAATTAAGAATAAAGAATAAAGCTGAAAGAAAACTAAATAATAACTATTAAATAATTAATTAAATAATCCTCCAAATGACAATATCCAAAATCCCTAGTACCATTACAACTTGGGAATCCATCATGTGGACCCCTAACCATAAATAACTAAACTTAAATAATGAAATAAAAATGAAACCAAACTAAAACATAAGAAAAACTCCTACGTCAAATCGAAAGAGTGAACGGATAGTCTCTACTCGGCATGAACCACCTCTATGGCTGGATCTGACGAACACCTGAAAAATAATAGTTGATCAGGCCCACGAACAAGTTCTAATCTACTACATCCCAAACAGAGGGTCAGGTCCGATACACATATACATCCTAATTAATCCAACAATAACAATATAGTTCGTATAAATATATATACACACTAAAGGAACCTCACTAGACTATAGGGTTGTCTCAACCTGAATAGAAGGCAACATGCAAAAATACAAATATAGTGGGTATGAGTGCCTAGACCTACCAAGGTACACAATTACACTATATCTAGCTACACATCCCTGGCAATATATGCACCCTAACCACTAATCCTGAGACTCAAGCTCATATCTTGGCAACATAATTATATATATAAAATCCATCATATCCAACTATAATTAATCCTCTAAAAGTCATTCAACTTGTTCAGTTGACCTGACTTAAGTATAGGTAGGACTTAACATTTTTTTGTTAATCCATCCTTATACATAAAGATAGGTAGGACTTAACTAATAAGTTAATCTGTCCCTAGAATTCCACCATCCCATACTAGTGCATTCATCCACAAAATCCATAATTGATTTAAACAATATAAATAAACATTAAAAATAATCCAGCATAAAATATAATCGAAACCAGTTATATACATAATTGTATTATACTTTCAACATCCAATTAAAACCACTTAATATACATTTAAGTTGCTAAAACAATATTAAACAATTTAGTCCTCCTTTAACAATATGAAATTTGATTTAATATCACATTATTCAAACCCTTAGCATATAATTATTAAATCATGTATTTAAATCCTCCATAAAACTATTTTAACAATTAAAAAATAATTAAAACAAATCCACATAATATGCAAGCATTAACAGTATGCAAAAACTCCCAAAGCCTAAGTCCCAGGCAATATCGGTCAACTGAAATCCTCCACCGGTCGGCCGATAGCCTTCTTCCAGTCAATCGACCGAACCTTCCTATCGGTCGGCTGATGGCCCTTCTTCGGTCGACCGAACCCCTGTGTCAGTCCGCTGAAACTACATTGTTCATCGTCTTCTTCAGTGAGTTTGCCTTTAAACCCTCTATTGTTGAAGATTCAAAGCTTCGATTCCCCTTCCCAGAACGTTGATGAGTGCTGAAAAGTGCGCATTTAAACTCCTTAAGCTTAGGTATTCTAGGACCTTTAGCTATCTTATTGTCCCGCTTTAGATTGATTTCGTATTATTTTCATTTTCAGGTACTTATCCCCAAAATTAGCTAACTCAGCCAAATAAGAGCATAAATGAAGCAATTCTGGGATAAATCAAAGAAATAAGCAAAGTAGAGCAAAAGGAAGCAAAGGGTGGAATTTCAGCAACTTCAATTGATCTCAAGAAAAGTTTGATCGATCCAACTTTCATCGATCTCAGCACTTCAAGATGGATATGAGCCATGTTTATCCCTATTCAAAGATCTCAAAGTTCGATCGATCCAACTTGAGTCTCTGATCGATTGAAATATCTTGTTCTTATCCCAATGATTGATCTTATCCAGACTGTACCACCTTACCAACCACTTTTGTCCTTTTCCCAAAAATATCTTTAAAATATCTCAGATTTGTTTTTATCCAAAAAGGTGCCGCCATTGAGGATCGATCCAACTTTAGTTCGATAGATCTCAGCCATGTTCGATCGATCGAACTTTCCAAATCCCGAGAGCATCCAAATTCTAACTCATTAAAAGTTGTCTCATATCCAATCATTAGGGAATATTTGCTGTACGAGCCCAGCTCATTTGGGGTGATTTTTGACCTACCTATATAAGGAATATGAGCCACTTTTTGAGAGACTTTAGACACACTTAAAGAGCGAGATAGTTAGAGAGGAAGAAAAGAAGGGAGGAGGCTAGAGACACAAGCTTGGAGATCTTCCATCAACCAAGAAGATGAGCAATCTCTACCATGGAGTTAACCCTTGAAGGTTGGAGGACACCATCCATGAGTGGCTAGACATCCTCTTGGGGCTAGAGTTAGCCATAAACATTCTTTCTACATCTTGATTTATGTATTTTTGAGGGAATTTGTATTGTGATACTTGTATCGACATATTTATGTATATAGATCTTGTTTATTCAATGATTTATATGGTTTAATGCTTCCAATTGATCATTTCATTCTATCCATATGTCTATGTATGCTATAATAGATGTTCATGTGTTTGTCTCTATTTCTTGTGTTGTTGATGCATGTCTATGTGTATTAATGCTATAGATCTAGAGATTGTCAAGACATAGTGCTTAATGGAATGCTCTTGTGGTTTATTTGATGGTTCATACTTATTTCTTGATAGATTGTGCCTCTCCCTTAGTTTAATTAGTTTAATTTCATGTCATTAGCTTAATTGTAGTGTAGTGGTAGTTAGATGTTAAATGGGAGGACAATCCATGCTTGTTATTTGATGTTCCATACTTATGAATGCAAGTAACATATTTATCTAATTTTGTGATGTGTTTGGATTGTGAGCTTAAAGAGGAATTAATGGCTTAGTTTGATATATTGTGCTATTCATTGTGTTATCTAGATAATACATGCTTAATTGGTCATCCATGCTTGTTGAAACAACCACACACACACCATTGTAATAATGCATGCTTTTCCCCTCATTAATCATTCATTAAGGGTGTAGAAAAGCTATGTTTAGTGGTGATCTCTAAACCCCAAGATCTGTCTCTCTCTCTTATTTTACCTCTATTGCATTCAATTGTTTACTTTAGTTTAAACTACATCTTAGCTTAATTCAACCACCAACCAATCTTTTGATCACTCGACCTACTAACCCTAATCTCGGTTCCACAACCTTATATGACCCTCCAATCCCTTGGGATGATCCCTACTCACCCTTGCTATATTTTTAGTTAGAGGTAGTAGTGGCATTTATAAATGTAAAACTTGGCCACACTCACTTGCACACAAATTTGGTTGCGACTGCGATGACCACACCAAACGTCCCAACAACCACAATACAATTCATAGTTATAATTTCAATTCAGTAGAACTAAATTCATGCATTAATTTATCAAATCATAAAACATAAACTCAAACCCATTACATAGACTATATATTATAATATTCAGATTTTAGCATGTAATTTAATTTATTAATTCCGTTTACAACATCCTGGAATCAAGCTAAGCATGTATAGAACACAAGTCAAAGAGGAAGAGATAGGAATAGAACTTGCCTTAGGATTTTAGAATTAAAACCCCAAATCTCCTTCTTCCTTTTCTTTCTCCTAAATCCGGTGACTCTTGGCTCCCGTCAAGACCCCTTGCTGCTCCTGGATCAATCCACAAGCAGACCCTCCTTCCTTCTCCTTTAGTTCAGTCCTGAACCCTAATCCAAACACTCTTTTCTCTCCTTTATTTCTATTAGTTCTTTCTTTTCTCTCTGCCTCCACAAGAATGTGAATAGGGTTTCTAAACCCTTTGGCAGACAACACTATATATTTATATAAGCGTATACAACCAACCCTAATCCTAAGTGTACCCTAAATCTCCTAACTTAAGGGAAAAGAAAAATAAAAGAATAATTACCTCTAAGTCTGTACGTGATAAAAAATATATATATATATATATATATATAATTAATTATAATTATTAATATTAAACCTTTAAAATACTAATAACTATAAACTCCATAAATATACATATTGATGAACCAAGAGGGGGTGAATTGGTTAATCTCTTCCCAATTGAATCAATAAGATATTTCAGCAAGTATGCTATAAGTACTTAAAACAGGATTTACAAGGAAACCGTTTCAACTAGGGAAAACCTTGGTCTTAGTGATCGATTGTCAATTGATAAACGCCGAATATTGCATATTCAAGTGCCCTTTCTTGCATTAGTTAAGTCTATTAATGGAATAGAATGTATAGTTTTAATTTATTTTTCCACTTTTGTTTTGTTTCAGGTCGGTCTCCCTGAATTTGATCAAAGAAGCGGATTTGGCATCAATTGTGTTGAAATACGTGAGCCGTGTCGGGGAGTCATCTTTTGGACCTGACTTCTTTAGTTGCCGTTTTGTGGAGTAATGACTAAGTGTTCATCGTGGAAGTGCGTTCATGGTCTGGCTTGAAGACGGCTTGCAAGAAGCCTTCCTAATGTTGCAAAGGCAAGCTCCTGCGGGCGCCTGCCGAACCCCTCAGCTCTCTGGCCTCTTTCATGGAGCCTTACAGAAGCCCCCGCCGCACCACCGCGGGCGCCCGCCGCACCACTGAGGGCGCCCGCCATTCACTCTAGTAGCATCCCCTCAAATACAAGCTTCCGCGGGCGCCCGCCAGCACCTCGCGGGCGCCCGCCGATCTGCAGCAGGTAGTTCAACTGCCCCTGAATTTCAGCATCTTGGTCCCTTTATCCTCCTTTTGTGTGGTCTAGCTTCATGCAGAGGGGGGGAGCTCCGGATTTTCAATATGGGAGTAGGTTTTGATGTATAAAGAGGAGGAAAACTCATTTTTTTTTTTAGGGAGATCTCATTTTTTGGTTAAGTTTTAGAGAAAGAAAGTAGCATTCTTGAGGGGTTTGGAGTTCTAGCTTGTTGGAGGGTGAAAATAGAGTTCTTCTTCATCTCTTCCTCTCCCTTCATTGCTCCCATGGGTAACTAATCCCTATCTAGGGAGGTGATGAAGCCCCATTTTGTAAGCATTGCTATGTTTTGATTTATATTTGGGGTATAATGTATATATGTAACTTTTCCATGAATTAGAGCACTTCATATGATGTAAGGAATATCATTATCTATAAATGATCATTTTGAGTCAAATATCTTGTCTTAGATCTTATTTTCTCTCATGATTATATTGCTACATCTTCATAGTGACAATGGAGATGAGTTCATAGAAGTGTTTTTATTGGCATGATATTTAGGAATTTTGATAATCTATTGCTTAGGGCTTTCCTTTGATAGATTCTTCTTGATTTCTATTTCATGTGCTCTTATTATGAGATTAAGGGCTTGATAATCTATGGCTTGGTGATCATGTCTAAGGTTGCATTCTAGCTTAGGTAACTAAAACATGTAAGCTTTGATAGGTTATTCTTGTATCTTGTTTTCATATATTTCTTGAATATAATGTATCAATGCTATGTTGTTGCATTCCATGGTTATATATATATATATTTCCCCAAGTAAATCATTTACTAGCATGCTTATTGATGGGTAGTGGATTCACTTCCCTAGTCCCTATTTAATCGTCTTTGCCTCTTTACTTTTGAGCATTAATGTCTTATGCATTTTTCAGTTCATAATCTTAGTGATAATCCAACAAATCCTCTATAACCTCCTTTATCATTCTAAAAATAACTCTAAGCACCTAAGTTGCCATGAACTAGCAGTCCCAGTGGTTCGACTTACCCAACCAATAGCCCTATTTTACAATGATTTGTGCTATTGCAAAACGGGTTGATTTATAATTGCTAATTGACCAACCGATCAATTTTTGGCACCGTTGCCGGGGACTGCAAACGGTTTAGCAACCAAGGTTCTAGGGTTAGTTTTGGTTTGATTGTTAATATTGTGATTTGTGAATATTTCTTGTGTAGTTTTGACCATCTTTGTGTTTTAAGATGTTTATGAGATTCTAGGGACTTAATGCTTGCCGAGGGAATGCTAGCAAAATTGTAAGTCTAGAGGACTCCAGGTAAGTCTCTTGACCTTCTAGTTTTGAAATTGTGAATATCTCATATGTGTTTAACTTAGTGTTATTTAGTTGTGAAGCCCTTATCGAAGCTATTTCTATTTTTCTGTTTTACAAAGCATCGGTCCTTGTCGTGGCCATTTAATTTCTGTCTTGATAATTGAGGAGAAAGGGAACATCGTATGTAGAGTTGATGATGATGAATTGTTGTGTTGATTGCATTATGTGCTGTTGATGTTTGGCCATAGATCACTATCCTTACCCAGAACTAAATCACCTATTGACATAAATTCACTTGAAAGGACTCTTAGACAAAACCTTAAAGAATCTACTCATATAAGAGGACTTGAAACTGAATTTAACACAATGGCGGATAATGAAGAAAACCTGGGGAATGCGGGGATTAATGATGCTAGGGTTGGAATTCCAAATCTAGAGCCAATGACCCTCAGAGACCATTTCATCCCTACCACCTATGCTTCACCCTCATGTATAGTGATACCAAACATCGATGCGGCTCAATATGAGATCAAATCTAGTACCATTCAAATGCTCCCATCCTTCTATGGCTTTGATAATGAAGATCCATATAAGCATCTTGATGAGTTCCTTGAAATCTGTTCGACCATCAGGTTGCGGGGTTTCCCTGAAAATGCACTCCATTTGCATCTTTTCTCATTTTCCTTAAAGGATAGGGTAAAATATTGGTTGAACTCCCTTGCTCCAAATTCCATCACTTCTTGGGCTCAATTGCAACAAGAATTCCTCAAGAAGTACTATCCAGTGAGTAAAACCAACCAAATGAGGCGTTCCATTCTTAGCTTTTCTCAAACTGATAGAGAACAACTCCACGAGACTTAGGAAAGGTTACAAGATCTTCTTAGGAAATGTCCGTATCATTTCATTCCAAAATGGCAATTGGTGCAAGCTTTCTATGCTGGTTTAACTGAACCACATAGATTCATGGTTGACTCATCATACAGAGGGATGTTCATGTCTAAGAATGCGGATGAGGCTTGGACCCTACTTGAGAATTTAAGTGAAAATTCATTACAACATAATTCTCGTAGGGCTCTCACCTCAACCAATGCAAAGAATCCCAGTTCCTGTCAACGAAAAACATTGAGGGAAGAATCATCTCAAGTGGATGCCATAGCTCATAAATTCTATTAATTGATGGCACCACATCTCTCCCCCTCTTTGTCTCAAAATTCAGCGAGTGCGGTTTGTGCATCATGCACTAGTCCATTCCATCTCTGAGAAGATTGTCCCACACCGGAACAATTTCTTAATTCCAATCAAGAGCAAGCAAATGCAATGTTCTTAAGGCCTGGAAATAATCCATATTCTAGTACTTACAATCCCAGATGAAGAGATCATCCGAATTTCTCGTGGAGGCAACAAACCCCACAAAATTCTCAATTTCAAAGTCAAGGGCATCAAAGTCATCCCTCTTCTCAACTTTAAAATAGGCAATTTCCAGCCTCTTTAAGTTACCGTCCTCCGTATAATCCAAATGTCTCTAATCAACCTCCTGTATTCCCAAAGGATGAGATTATGGCTGTAAATAAACAAATGATGGAATCTCTAAATTAGCAAATGATGGATTCCAACAAGCAACTCTTGACATCTTTGCAACCCACCCTCCAAATGGTTTATTCTCATACTCAGTTCATAGCTAAGCTTAAGAATCAAGTGGGTCAAATAGCTAACTCCATGAATCAATTGCTCCAAAAGGAGAAGGGTAAGCTTCCCGCTCAACCATTTGAAAATCCTAGAGGAATGTATGTGATTGACGAAACCCTTCCTCCGAGTGGGCCAACTCATAAACAAGTCCAAACAATCACCACCCTTAGGAGTGGTCGTGTTGTTGACAACAAGGTTGATAGAAACAAGGATGAGAAAAATTCTCCTTCGAAAAATCTAAATCCAAGTCCCAGCTCTTCTAATCTAAATCTTACTTATGAAAATCCCAAGCTTGTCACCCCAAATGTGGAAACTTCTTATGAGCCTAAAGCTCCGTTTCCTCAACGTCTTCAAGAGTCGACACATATTGGGAATAAGAATTGCAAAATTTAAGACATGTGGGAAGTTTTCAAGCAAGTAAAGATCAACTTGCCTCTCTTGGATGCTATAAAGCAAATCCCTCCCTATGCAAAATTTCTCAAGAATTTGTGCACTCAAAAGCGCACTTCCAAAATTCATTTGCCAAAGAAGGTGAGATTAACTAAAAATGTGAGTGCAATCATTCAACACAGTGCTCCTCCAAAGTATAAGGATCCGGGCGCCCCAACTATCTTATATGTCATTGGCGACAACAAGATAGACAGGGCCCTCCTTGACTTAGGAGCTAGCGTAAATTTGATTCCATATTCAGTTTACTTACAGCTTGGGTTGGGAGATTTAAAACCAACTTCAGTGGTCTTGCAGCTTGCCGATAGATCGGTCAAGCACCCACGAGGCATTCTTGAGGATGTCATTATCAAACTGGACAAATTCTACTTCCCGGTAGACTTTGTGATTCTTGACACGGAACCGGTCCATAACCCAAAGAAGCATATCCCCGTAATCCTCGGTAGGCCATTTTTAGCTACAGCTAATGCTTCAATTAATTGTCGAACCAGGGTGATGGATATTACCTTTGGAAATATGCAAGTCACACTCCATATCTTCCATGCAACTCAACATCCTTCCGATGAGGATGATTGTTTCCTTATCGATGTGGTAGATGAAGTGGTCGAAGAATCTCTCCCCTTCATTCTAAGCAAGGATCCTTTAGAAACTTGCATGTCTCATTTTGACTTCTCAAACTTTGATATTGACCAATCGATCCAAGAAGTAAATTCCTTGCTTGACATTAATGATGTCATGGATACTCCCCCTTGGAAAATTCCAAAAGAACCGCTTCCTCAACTTTCTTCTACCCCTCCGGTCCCTTCCTTGAAGTCTCCTCCATAACTTGAGCTAAAGCCGCTTCCGGCTCACCTCAAGTATGTGTTTCTTGGTGTAAATCAAACTCTTCCAGTCATCATTGCTTCTAACCTTTTAAAGGATCAAGAAACTAGCCTTTTGGTGGTGCTACAAGAGCACAAAGAAGCTATTAGCTCGGTAGTGGCTGATTTAAAAGGAATCGACCCTTCTATTTGCATGCATCGCATCCATATGGAGGAGGACGCTAAACCTTCTAGAGAGGTGCAGCGCCGGTTGAATCCCAATATGAAGGAAGTGGTCATGAAATAAGTGATCAAGTTATTGGATGCAGGAATCATCTACCCCATCTCCGATAGCAAGTGGGTGAGTCCCACTCAAGTTGTTCCTAAGAAATCCGGCCTCACCGTTGTTGAAAATTCCGCGGGAGAGCTCGTGCCACAACGCACCACCACCAAGTGGCGTGTGTGCATTGACTACTGAAAACTTAACTCTACCACTAGGAAAGACCATTTTCCACTCCTATTCATTGATCAAATCATAGAGAGGTTAGCCAGCCAAAGCTTCTATTGTTTCCTTGATGGTTATTCCGGCTATAACTAAGTGGCAATCGCCCCCTAAGATTAAGAGAAAGCAACCTTCACATGTCCCTTTAGAACTTTTGCTTATCGACGCATGCCTTTTGGCCTATGCAATGCTCCGGCAACATTTCAAAGGTGTATGATGTCCATATTTTCTGATTTGGTTGAAAAGTTCTTGGAAGTTTTCATGGATGATTTTTCCGTTTTTGGCTCCTCCTTTGATTCTTGTCTCCACAATCTATCTCTTGTACTCCAAAGATGTAAGGAGACAAATCTAATTCTAAGTTGGGAGAAAAGCCACTTCATGGTCCAAGAAGGCATTGTACTAGGACATGTCATTTCCAAACGAGGAATTGAGGTGGACAAAGCTAAGGTTGAGTTAATCTCTAATCTTCCTCCTCCAAATTCCGTCCGTCAAATCCTCTCCTTTCTTGGACATGCCAGTTTTTATCGTCGCTTCATCAAAGATTTTAGCAAAATCTCTCGGCCCTTGTGTAATCTTCTTGCCAAGGATGTTCCATTCAAATTTGATGAAGCTTGTATGGAAGCTTTCGTGAAACTACGCACCCTTCTCTCATCCGCCCCAATCATGAAACCGCCTAATTGGTCTCTTTCATTTGAGATCATGTGTGATGCATCCGATTATGCATTAGGTGCGGTTTTTGGCCAACGTGTGGAAAAACTTCCATACGTCATCTATTATGCTAGTAAGACTCTCTCTGATGCTCAGTTAAATTACACCACCACTGAGAAAGAATTACTAGCTGTGGTGTATGCCTTGGATAAATTATGTTCCTATCTTCTTGGATCCAAGGTCATTGTCTTCTCGGATCATGCCACTCTTAGGCATTTGCACGCTAAAAAAGAAACCAAACCCCATCTAATTCGATGGATACAATTACTTCAAGAGTTTGACATTGAAATCCGGGATAAAAAGGGAACCGACAATGTTGTCGCAGACCATCTCTCTCGTTTATTCATTGAAAAATCTTCTGAATTTGCGGCAATCCATGATTCCTTTCCAGATGAGCAAATTTTTTAGATTTCCCATTCCAGTCTCCCTTGGTATGCGGATATTGTCAACTATCTAGCGATAGGCAAAATTCCATCCAATTGGTCCAAACAAGAGAAAGACTGGTTCTTCTCCCAAGTTAAGCATTTCTTTTGGGAAGATCCGGAGTTGTTCAAATATTGCCCGGATCAAATCATCCGGAGATGCATTCCCGACAATGAAACCACGAGTGTCCTAAAATTCTACCACACTCTTGCTTATAGGGGACACTTTAGTGCCAAAAAGACCGCCGACAAAGTCCTTCAAAGCAGATTTTATTGGCCATCCTTGTTTCGGGATGCATACAATTTCTGTAAATCTTGTGAGCGATGTCAACAGCTCGGATCCATGTCCCGGAGGGACATGATGCCCCTCACTCCCATCTTAATCATAGAAATTTTTGATGTATGGGGGATCGACTTCATGGGACCATTTCCATCTTCTTATGGCTATGAGTACATTCTTGTGGCGGTGGATTATGTTTCCAAATGGATTGAAGCCGAGGCTACCAGAACTAATGACCATAAAGTCATGATCAAATTCATTCAGTCTAATATCTTTAGTCGTTTTGGTACGCCCCGAGCAATCATCAGTGACGGTGGATCTCATTTCCGAAATCGTTACCTTAAATCTGTCCTCTCCAAGTACTCTGTCATTCATAAGGTTGCCACACCTTATCACCCTCAAACGAGTGGTCAAGTGGAAGTATCTAATCGGGAGAATCTAATCGGGAGATTAAGCACATCTTGGAAAAAACGGTTCGACTGGACCATAAGGATTGGTCATTAAGACTAAACAATGCGCTCTGGGCTTACCAGACAGCTTATAAGACACCTATTGGCATGTCGCCATATCAACTTGTTTTTGGCAAGGCATGTCATCTCCCCATTGAACTAGAGCACCGTGCTTATTGGGCCATAAAAAGGCTCAAGTTTAATTTCAAACAAGCCGGCTCTACTCATAAATTGCAACTCAATGAACTTGAGGAACTTCGAAATGATGCATATGAAAGTGCCAAAATCTATAAGGCAAAGACTAAAGCTTTTCATAACAAGTACATTGTCCAAAAGTCTTTTGCCCCTGGACAAAAATTTTGGCTTTTCAATTCTAGATTGAGACTCTTTCCCGGTAAACTCCGTTCATGATGGGATGGTTCATATGTCATCACCGCCATCCTTCCTCATGGTGAAGTAGAACTCCAAAATCCTTCCAATGGATCTCTCTTCAAGGTTAATGGCCAACGGCTTAAGCCTTACATCGACGGCATAATCCCATTTCAAAAAGTTGAGAAAGTCCTATTGATGGACCCAATCTACGAGGATTAGTGCGTCATGCAATACCTGGTTCATCTAGCTATCGACAATAAATTTAGCACTCATGGAAGCAATTCTTTCATTTTCGAGCTTCCACCTTCTACATATCCATTGCCATGAATTTCCCGGGAAAGTTGTCAAGTTTAACCAAGAATATGTGCACTACCAGAATTGTCTCATCAGGCATTCCGGCAGATACAATTGGTGGTCTTCATCATTTCCAAATCCTTATTCAACTTCTAGGTATATTCAAAGTCATTTGGACATGTCCCCCGTTCTATCCAAAGTTCTCATAGTGTTTGCATCTCATGACTGTCGTTGTGGATTAGTTCGTTCCATCTCATTCTTCGCAGTCATTAGGATCCCCGTTGCACTCCAATTCATATTGGACGTTTGCATGCTTCCGTCCGCACCTTGAAAAAAATCCGAGTTTGCTGCATAAGGCAACATATCAAGAGCTTCCACGGGTACCCGTGGAGCTCCCGCAAAGCGCCCGCCGCCCTTCGCAGATTCCTTAAAATGGGCCATTTTAAGCCCATTTTCAAATTCTAACTCTCCCCCTTTCTCAACTTGCGACCCCAAACCCCTTAACCCTCAATTCCATTCTTCCTCTCTTCTTTTCCTCCCTTCCTTCTTCCTCTCCCCCAACCATCTCTATCATCTCTCATCCATATTCTTCATCATAACATCCTTGTTGCACCAAAAAGGGGGGCTTTTGGTTCATCAACTTGGGGTAAGTTTTATTCTCCCTTTCTTTAAATTTATGAATCAATGGAGGACAGGATTGACTATGTGGAGGATTTGCAATTGTTTGGAGTTGTGTTTTGTTGATTGCAGTTTAAAATTTCTGGGTTTTTGCATTTCTAACCTTATTTTTGCTCTCTTTCCAATCTGCTGCACACCAGGTGTTTGACAGAAGTCCAGAACCAATTTTCTTCCCTCCAATGGCTGCTAAGGTTGCTTCCAAGCGTGCTCGATCATCTGTCGGACCTTCCAATGTGCCTCTGACTCCAAATTAGGCTAAATGGCCCATTGAACCCGAGACAAAGTTCATTGTCAAGAATGGCTTTGAAAATCATCACGAGACAAAGTTCATCTGTCGGACCTTCCAATGTGCGTAGTCTGTTCGTGAATTACGAGCTCGTGGTCTCCAAAATCTCTTCAAGCCGCGTGCTAAAGCTTATTATCCACGCGTTGTCCGCCTCTTCTATGCCAACATGTCTTATTCATGTGAGGAACCAGACAAGCTCAAAACCTCCATTGACGACTATGATTACGAGTTTACTCTTGACGACCTAGCTATCGCTATGGGTTGTCTGTTAATGTCACCGGTGGAAGAAAATGGCTTGCCCACTTATGTTGAATTTCCAAATCAGTATAACATGGCAGACATTGTGCAGGAGATTTGTCATAATCAGTATACTGGCAATCGCACCACTAGCACCAACAAGTCTTTCTTGCCATGCTGGCTTTGGTTTTTTGACTCAGTGCTTGTCAAGAACGTTGTACCCGTTTTGGGCCATTCCGAGCACAAAGGAGAATTTCTAAAAGCCCTCTACTCCGCCGAGACAGGGTGTTGGTTTTGTGTTCCACAGCTTGTTTGGGACCAACTTCTCAAAGTTTACAATGAGCTGATCATTTCATGGTCCAGCAAAGCCACGACTTGGGCATTCCCATTCCCGTTCCTCATCACCAGGTTGCTCAAAAATGCTGGATTCATGGCACTCCGTGGTGAGCAGAAAGTGACCAAAATGAATGAGTTTGATCTCGGGGGTTGGAGGTCGAGCACGGTTCAGCTCAAAACATCGCGCCAAGCTCGCATTGGAGATGACTTGGATTGGGATGCACCGGCTCTTGCTGTTGATCATGCTCCTCATGCTCATGAGGCACCTTATGCACCGACTGCTCCTTTTGTTCCGCCGCCGGATGTCATGACTCATGCCTATTATCTTACTTTGAATGCTCGTCTTGATGCATTTGACACGCGTCTTGGTACCATTGAGGGCTCTGTTAAAGCGACGCAGGATATGATACAGATCTTACTTGATCGTACTTCCGGTGCACCTGGTGGTTCTTCCTCCACTCCAATGGTGGAGCGATTTCATGTTTTTCATTTTATTTCCCTTTTCAGTAGTACTTTTTAGACTTATTTTGGGCCGCGTTTGGCATTTACTTTTCAGTTTTTCTTCTGCACTTATAACTGCATTACTTTTGCTACTTTGCATGGATTCCACTTTTAGTCGATCAAATTGCAGTTATTTTCATTAAATTTGGATTCAATCGATTCTTGCTTTGTATAGATATCTTTTGACAGGTTTTTGAAACCAAGTTTGGGGGCATGCTAGTGGAATTCCCGAGCTAGCCTATTTTTGCACTGCCAGTCCAATCCTCTCAACTTGGTATCATTGTTCCTTTTCCCCCTTGTTCATTCTCTTTGCTTGTCCCTTGTCTTCTCACATTGGGGACAATGTGACATTCAAGTTTAGGGGTGCATGTGCATGTTATTACATACATTTTTGGTACATGCGCATGTTATTGCAGTTTTGATGATTTTTGCTCATTTTTTATGTTCGTAAGTTAATAAAATCATATTGTTTAAAGGGAACTTTTTGAAGGTTGAAGCATGTGCTTAATACTTTGTGTATAGAAGCCAAGACAAATTTTTATTTTGAAAAATAAAGAAGCTTTTGAAATAAACATGTCGATTTATAATCGGTTTGTATAAAAACTTCAATTAAATTTTCGTCGGATTTCATACTCTGTTATGCTTCACATTGCACATTTGCACACCGGAAACCTAATTGTGAGGCATACAACCCAAATTGACCTTGATCGGGACTCAGTGATCTGAATCAATGACCCTAATGAATGGATATCCTTGGCATTTGTTAAAAAAAAAAAAATAAAAAAAAATAACAACAACAACAATGACTAGTCGAAGTTCATAGCCTTTCCAACTCGAGTTATTAAGCCCTAGAAGTGTTTCTACACTTAGCACCCTAAAGCCATCTGGCTTGGGAGTTGTTGGCCCAATGCTTGTTACATGGGTTGGTTAAAAAGCTTAAAGAACTTAGACATTGCACGATTGTTCAAAAATAAATAAATATAGTTCGTCAAAATTCGTAGCCTTTCCAATTCGAGTTATTAAGCCCTATGAGTGTCTTTACACTTAGTGCCCTAAAGCCATATGGCTTGGGAGTTGTTAACCCAACACTTGCTACATAGGTTGGTTAGAAAGCTTAAGGGATTTTTGACATTGCACCACCGTAGTAAGCGATCTTTTGTGTTAATCAATAAATTTGTCAATAAGCAACAAAAGTTATTCAGTCAATAAAGTTATGCCATGGAGACCTCAATTAGAAGGAGATTTAAGGATGTGAAAATGTGTTCTTGAGATTGGAAAAAGAGGGTAAAAGCCACATATTAGGAAGCCAGCTCACTTTCACAGAAGTCAAAGTTCATGTTATTTAAGAGATGACAATTGAAGTGTTTACACAGACCTTGATGATTGATTCATTTAAGTTGAACTTATTTTGCCATTTTGAGTTAAGGCTTCATATATGCAAGGTAGTCTGCCTAATGTCTATCTTCAAAAAAAATTTGTGCACCAAATTATAGTTGAGCTTCATCTATATTTTTGTTTCATGATTGATGCATGTGTTAGCATTTCATTGGTCGTCATTTCCAATAAGCTCTTTGTCGTGTTTTGCTAAGGGACTAGCAAAATGTAAGTTTGGGGGTGTGATAAGCGCCGAATATTGCATATTCAAGCGCCCTTTCTTGCATTAGTTAAGTCTATTAATGGAATAGAATGTACAGTTTTAATTCATTTTTCCACTTTTGTCTTGTTTCAGGTCGGTCTCCCTGAATTTGATCAAAAAAGCGGATTTGGCATCAATTGTGTTGAAATACGTGAGCCGTGCCGGGGAGTTATCTTTTGGACCTGACTTCTTCTGTTGTCGTTTTGTGGAGTAATGACTAAGTGTTCATCGTGGAAGTACGTTCATGGTCCGGCTTGAAGAAGGCTTGCAAGAAGCCTTCCTAATGTTGCAAAGGCAAGCTCCCGCGTGCGCTCGTCGCGCCACTGTGGGCTCCTGCCGAACCCTTCAGCTCTCTGGCCTCTTTCGTGAAGCCTTGCAAAACGCCCGCCGCACCACCGCAGGCGCCCACCATTCACTCCAGTAGCATCCCCTCGAAGGCAAGCTTCTGCGGGCGCCCACCGATCTGCAGCAGGCAGTTCAACTGCCCCTGAATTTCATCATCTTGGTCCCCTTATCCTTCTTTTGTGTGGTCTAACTTCATGCAGAGGGGGGGAGCTCAGGATTTTCAGTATGGGGAGTAGGTTTTGATGTATAAAGAGGAGGCAAACTCATTTTTTTTTAGGGAGATCTCATTTTTTGGTTAAGTTTTAGAGAAAGAAAGTAGCATTCTTGAGGGGTTTGGAGTTCTAGCTTGTTGGAGGGTAAAATGGAGTTCTTCTTCATCTATTCCTCTCCCTTCATTGCTCCCATGGGTAACTAATCCCTATCTAGGGAGGTGATGAAGCCCCATTTTGTAAGCATTGCTATGTTTTGATTTATATTTGGGGTATAATGTATATATGTAACTTTTCCATGAATTAGAGCACTTCATATGATGTAATGAATCTCATTATCTATAAATGATCATTTTGAGTCAAATATCTTGTCTTAGATCTTATTTTTTCTTATGATTATATTGCTACATCTTCATAGTGACAATGGAGATGAGTTCATAGAAGTGTTTTTATTGGCATGAGATTTAGGAATTTTGATAATCTATTGCTTAGGGCTTTCCTTTGATAGATTCTTCTTGATTTCTATTTCATGTGCTCTTATTATGAGATTAAGGGCTTGATAATCTATGGCTTGGTGATCATGTCTAAGGTTGCATTCTAGTTTAGGTAGCTAAAATATGTAAGCTTTGATAGGTTATTTTTGTATCTTATTTTCATATATTTCTTGAATATAATGTATCAATGCTATGTTGTTGCATTCCATGGTTATATATATATATATTTCCCTAAGTAAATCATTTACTAGCATGCTTATTGATGGGTAGTGGATTCACTTCCCTAGTCCCTATTTAATCGTCTTTGCCTCTTTACTTTTTAGCATTAATGTCTTATGCATTTTTCAGTTTATAATCTTAGTGACAATCCAATAAATCCTTTATAACCTCCTTTATATTCTAAAAATGACTCTAAGCACCTAAGTTGCCATAAACTAGCAGTCCCAGTGGTTCGACTTACCCGATCAATAGCCCTATTTTACAATGATTTGTGCTATTACAAAACGGGTTGATTTATAATTGCTAATTGACCAACCGATCATCAATTATACATCAACCTTTGCAATAGCACAAATCATTGTAAAATAGGGCTATTGGTCGGGTAAGTCGAACCACTAGGACTGCTAGTTTATGGCAACTAAGGTTTTTAAAACCAATTTTAGTTCGATGAAAGGTGTAAAGAGTTTTAGTTGTTTTGTCACTAAAATTAAGAATGAAGAAATGCATAAAACAATAATTGCAAGGAGATTAAGGAAAAGAAAATGAGTAGAGAGGACTAGGGAAGTGAATCCACTGCCAATCCTATAAACATGCTAGATAATGACAAAATTGCGGATAGACAATGTATGTAATGGTCATGAAATATATAGCAACACATGGTTGCCATATAATTGTCAAGAAGTTCATTAAATCACAAAGCAAGAATAATCCATCAAAGGTTCAAATATTTGAACTACCTAAACTAGGGTGTAGCCTTAAACATACTCACTTAAGCAAAGATTATCAAGCCCCTAATCAAATGATGAAGCACACGAAGCTAGGAATCAAGCATAAACCATCAAAGGGAATACCTACGCAATGGACTATCAAGGTTCTCTATCAACATGCCATTAAAACCATTCCATAACCTTATTTTCATTGCCACTATGAAAATGCAAGCAATATGATTAATATAAGAAACCATTTAAGATAAGATAATTAAATTAGAATAACCATTTACAGACATTGGAATCCATTACAACAACTGAGGGGCTCTAGATCATAGAAAGACCAAAATTATACATTATTATCCCTAAAATAGAAGTTAAGCTATAACATGCTTATAAGGGAGGGCTTCATCACCTCCCTAGATAGGGAGTTAGTTGTTCATGGATGCTAGAGAGGAAGGAGAAAGGATGAAAACCCCCTCCATTTTCGTGCTTAGAGCTCCAAGAACACACAAACCCACTTTTTACAATATTTCTCTCTAAAAGCTCCCTCCAATGTGAGATATCCATTAACATGTATCCACACTCTATTATATCAACCTTAGCCTTCTATCTACTCTAAATATGTGGTCCTAAAGCCCCAAGACCATTACAGAGCAATCCCCTAATTAAGGGGATAACATTTGGTGAAGAGAAGGGGAGCCCATGCTGGCTTGTCCACAGAATGGTGGGCCCCCAAATGTGCAGGGCGGGCGCCCGTGGATGCATGAAGTTTCTGTCCAAATGGGCGGGCGCCTGCGGGTTTCTTGCGGGCGCCCGCAGGTCCCCCTCAGCTCTATGCACCTTCAATAAAAGGGCCATAACTCTCTGCTCCGAACTCTAAATAATGAACCATTTGATGATTTGGAAAGATAACTCAAATTTCTAAGTACGCTATGTTTTAATGGAAGTCCAGTTCTCAAGTTTGGTGGGTCAAAAATGAAGAGAAAAGTCAAACTTTACTGCTGCCAGACTGTTCTACTCACCTTTGGTAAAAAGGTTATAACTCTTTGCTCTAAACTCCAAATGATAAACCGTTTGATGATTTAGAAAGCTGACTCAAATCGCTAAGTACACCATGTTTTAATAGAAGTCCAGTTCTCAAGTTTGTTGGGTCAAAAATGAAGAGCAAATTCAAACTCCACTGTTGCCTGGCTGTAAATTTCAGCATTGCACACTTTGATATTCAAGAACTCAACAAAACTTCACTTTTATTCCTTTTTGAGAAACAAACCTAAAAATATATAAAAACATACAAATGAAGATAATCTATATAAAATAATCAAATAATGGACTTAACTAATGTAAATAAGGGCGCTTGAATGTGCAATATTCGGCACTTATCACACCCCCAAACTCACATTTTACTTGTCCCTTAGCAAAACTAGAATGAAAACACTTAATGAAATGACAACAAATCTCCTCTTTCGTGAGAGCGACGGTTGCATTTAGCATATGCAACAAGCCTTTTAAACCCCTAGGCATCCCTAGAGGATGAGTGAAGTCTCGTGAGGGTTTAACAGGAATGCTACCCACAAACATCAAACATGGTGCATAAAGATGAACGAAGCTCATTTAAAAACTTGGAACATAGACAACACTGGAGATGGAATCCTTATGAAGACTACATTGTGTATGTGAAGCATTGATAGAACAAAATGGTTATTCAACTTTTAACTTTTATGTATTGACATCATAGTCTATATAAATACTTCAATTGTCATATCTATAATAGAAATCATCTCAAGCTTTATTGAAAGTGAACCGGAATCCCAATATGTGGCTTTTACCTTCTTTTTCCAATTTCAAAAACACAAGTCTTTAAATCATTGAATTTCCCTTTTAAATAATGTAATACCCTGATATTTTAAAGATTTATTAATTGAAATTAATTACTTTTATTTTATTTTAAATGATTTATTTGATTAATTTGAATTAATTGCGTTTATTTTAATTTTTAATTGATTTATTTTATTGAGTGCTTAGATTAATTGTTTTATTTTAATTATATTTCGTGATTATATATGGTGATCGTTTGGGTGTGTGCTTGATTATTAATTGAATTATTGATGTATTGATTTTATTGGTATGTTGTGACTTGGTTGTAATTTCTTGTTTTGTTTATGTGCTTCATGTAATTAGAGTATTTTAATTTACGTGTTTATTTAATTATTTGATTTATTTAAATTAATTGGATCTGGGCTTAAGGGAAGTTGGACCAAATGATATGGTCTTGGGCTTGAAGGAGGCCTTATTGGGTTAATTAATAAAGGCCCATGGTTATTTAATTATTTAAATGATCATTTTGGGTATTAATTATAAATATTAAAATTATATATATATATAATTAATTAATAATTGTTAAGGAAAGATATATATAGAGATATATATTTATGGATATATATAACTAAAGGTTAATTATGGAAGATAAATATATATATATGTGTAATATAATATATGTATATATATATATATATATTATATTATTTAAATATTATTATCTTATTAGTAGTCCTAGTTGGAATAGGAGTTAGGTTTTAATGTGTGTAAATATACACATAAGGTTTAGGGTTAAAAAGTTTATACGTTAGAAATATAAAAGAAGTAGAGAGAAAGAGAAGAAAAGAGGCCGACAAGGAGGAGACCGAATCGGAGAAAGAGGATGTCAGGATTTGAAGAGTCTTGAATCATCGGTTTTGTTTCAAAACCTTCAGGCGAGTTATTCTCTATCTTTCCTCTTAGAACTCATAAATATTTCACCTTGAGTATCAAGGTTTTAAATTAAATTTATTAATTTAAATTATGGATAGAACGAATTAATCAGAGGATTAAATTAAATTTATTTGATTAAATCATGTGTAGATCGGATTATTAAAAAGTCTAAATTATTATATTTTATTCTTTTGGAATTTTGGATTTTAATTGGTACATATGTGTGTTGCATATATTTTAAAAATTAATCCATAGGTTGATCTTGGACCCAATATGATTAATTAGGGTTTTTAGAGTTTTTAGAATTTTTATATAATTTTTGGAATTTTCTAGATATTTTTTTGGATTTCTTTTTATTTTTTTGAAATTTGTTATAATTATTTTAGTATAATTTTTAATGTTTCTATACACTGGAGGCTATTTTAAATCGGCGCACCCATAAAGGGCTGGGATTCGGTGCAACAACGCGCATGACACTTCAATGCGCTTAAATCAGGACCTTAGGATGGTCCTGATAATCATTGGTTGTTTCGGTGTAGTACGGCGCATGATAATATGGTGCATATATAAATCTAGGCCTTTGGATTAGTTTAGAGTTAGTGGGTTTATTCGGTGTGATGTGGCTCCATAAGGATTCAGTGGACTTAGGATCTGATCCCTAGATAAGGCTGGGTCAAAAAGGGATTGATTCGATAGAACATAGATGCATGGAGGCGCGGTGATGTGATTCGGTGTGACGCGCGAAGGAATGCATACATCCAACGAATAGCAGCGTGCCACCTCAGCCAGAAGAAGAACAGGAGCATAGGGCCGCGTGTACCGTGCATGGAGGCTCGTGAAGACACCTGCCAACATGTGAAAGCATGTGGATGCGCATGCATCAGGTCTGGGCACGTGTGGCGCCGCGTGACGGCACGTGAGGCAGTGTTTAGAGTCCCAGAAAGCTCCTGTGGGGTTCTGTGAATTTCCAGAGTTGATATTTAAGCCGTTAGGGTCGAAAGCAACCATTAGAAGAGGTATTCTTGGTGTTCCGAGAGCCATAGAGTACTACTATTGTATTAGTAGAATTTAATTAACGTTTATATAGTTAATTAATACTGTTTGTGATGAAATGAGAGGTGGATATATATATATATATATATATATATATATATATATATATATATATATATATATATATATATCATTAACTTAAAACAAAGGGGTAAGCGCACATTAACTTAAAACAATAATATCATTAAATTAGATAAGGCGGTGTATAACCGACCAAGATATATATAATAATAACAAATAAAATAACTAAAAGTTAAATAATAATAACAAGTAACTGAATCTTAAACTTGGATTACAAAACAATAAGAATAACTTACAAATTAATGTAACTGATATATGTCTGAAGTATACAGCATAGTGATGTTGTATTACACTCAGAAATATTAAAACTAGAGCTGAACTGAATACTACAAATGAAAAAATATAGTGAAGCCTGAAGACTCTCGAATGAAGCCTGAAATGCACTGGGACTGAGCACTGCATTTATAACCGGGCTCTTTCACTGTTAGAAGATGCTTCAGCGCGAATCCTGGCTTTTGCAAAGTGACTTTTGCTTTTGACTGTAGATGAATAGTAACTTTTACTGTGTGTAAATAGTATCTTGTCGGGTTACTGTAGAAATAGTGATTCTGCCGACAGTTACTGTTGAAATAGTGACTTTGACTGGTTACGTAGCTTTCTTGACTTTTACTGTAGTGAATAGTAACTTTGACCAAATAGTAACTTTGACTTTTTCTGATGAATCCTTAGAAAGGATCTTCATAAGGATTTTGATTGTCTTGGAAGACGGAGTCATCATATAAGTTTACTTGGTAACTTTGAGCAGCAGAGGAAGCTTCATCATCTTCTTCCTCATCTCTGGATAGCACTTGAATGCGATCTGTTAATGAAGCTGCCATCTTCTTGAGTTCTTCAAGTTCGGACTTGGATGTATTTTTTCGTGACTTTGTAGAAACAGCAGGACTAGTAGGGGAAGGCTATTTCTGGTGGACAACTGTCTTTGCAGGAGGAGTGACTTGTGTTTGTAAAGTAACTTGGACTGAGGATTGCTTGGGTTAATCGCCTTCAACATACCCAATAATCCTGTCAAATTTGAAAATGTCCCACCATTTGACATAGTGGCGACGGATGACTGTGTTGTCTTGGATATCATATTGCCATTTGTATATCCATGGAACTTTGTATTTGCTGCAAAATAACAGAAGAACTGGAAACTGGGAACCATGTTTGCTGACTTTGTGAACAGTGGAAAAATATTTGACTTCTTGTGCAAGGGTGAGAAGGAGGATATCTAGAATAGCTCTATAGAGAATCCACCATCTCAGGAACCAAGTAGGGATTTGACTTTTAAATTGACTATCAAAATTAAAAAACCATGAATGAGTAAATGACTCATTTTGGTATAGGAGCACAGATGACCAGGCTGTCATGTAATCATAGTAGGTGAATTGAATAGTGTGGTCAGGTAATGGTTGGGGTAGGGAAGGATGACTACCCCATTCTGCCATGGAAATTATCCTGCAGATGTACAGGGAATGATAAATAACTTTGGTAGAATCATGTTTATCATAAGTAGTCTTGATTGTGATGGATTTGGTGTTGTACAGGATGTCTCTATAAAACCGAAGAGTTTTAAGAGGATGACTGGGAGCATAGTGTAGGGTGCTTGGGAAATAGTAGCGAGCTAACTCAAGTGGGTCTTTAATGTGACTTAGGTGTGGCTCAATGTAAAACAAGGAACTAGCAGATTTTTCAATATAGGGACTTGAAGGTTTCTTTGTAGTTGTGACTTGAACTTGAGATTTGGTTTGATATTTTACTTGGACTTGAAAAGGGTCTGGTGGAGGATTGACCAAGGCTGACTTAAAGGTTGATGGAGAAATAAAAGGCTGGAATCGGTTGGAAACTGCTAATGCAGAAGATTGTGCTTGTGACTGGGATCTGGTGACTGGGGCTTTGCCGGAGCAAATATCAAATGGTTTAACTAGCTGAGGCCTCGGGGGAGGCGGTTGATCTGCCATTAGATTTCTGCAAGAATTCCCTTGTAAGAAAATCTTGAATAGAATTGTTACTTCCCTTGATATATTCTATATCAAAATCAAATATACTTAAAATAGCTTGCCATGGGGCAAAAATCTGTTTAGAAGCAATATTTTCAACATCTTTTTCTAAAACATATTTTGTACTTTAACAATCAACTTTGACTAAAAACTTTTGATTCAAAATATCATCTTGAAATTTACTTATACACAAAACAATAGATAAAATCTCTTTTTTAATAGTACTATAATTACTTTGTGCTTTTGTCCAAACACCGGAATGGAATCGAACTAATTGTTCAAGTGCAGTTGGATTGACTCGTTGCTTGAGGATGCCACCATAACCAATGTCAGAGGCATCAGTTTCAATTATTTTGAAAGAATCAGTAGTTGGAATGCCAAGACAAGGTAACGACTTGACATAACGCTTGATGAATTTAACTATATCAGTATGGACAGAGGTCCATGGAGGAGGGTTACTTTGAAGACGATCAAAGAGGGGCTTACATTGCTTGCGGAGATCTTTGTAAAAGTCAGCAATGCAATTTAGAGACCCTAAGAATCGCTAGAGTTGTGATTTTTCTAAAATTTGATCTGGGAATTTATCTGCAAATTGAAGAGACCTATCAATAGGACGAATCTGACCTTGATAGATATGGTAACCTAGAAACCTGATATTAGTTTGAAATAACTTGATTTTTGTAGCAGAAACAACTAGACCATTCTTTTGGATGGTTGCCAGAAATGATTTCAAATGTTTCCAGTGTTCATCAATTGACTTGGAATAGATAAGAACATCATCAATATAAACAATAGAAAAATGACTGTAAGGATTGAAAATATCATTCATGATATTTTGGAATTCACTAGGAGCATTTTTTAACCCAAAGGGCATTACCTTCCATTCATAATGACCAAATGGAGAAGTAAAGGCAGTTTTATATCTATCTTTCTTATGAAGGCGAATTTGCCAAAAGCCAGACTTCATATCAAATTTAGAGAAAATAACTACGTGACTGAGGCGACTAATAAGATCTTTTTTATTGGGAATAGGATACCTAATCCATTCCAAGACCTTATTTAGAGGCTTGTAATTGATAACTAAGCGAGGAACACCTCTTTCTATTTCAGAGTTTTTCTGGACATAGAAAGCTGGACATGACCAAGGAGACTTGCTGTTTCTAATGATCTTTTTACGTAGAAGATCAGAGATTTCTTGTTTGCAAAATTCCATGAATTCAGGGCTCATTTGGATAGGCCTTGCTTTAGTAGGAATGTGCCTTCTCTTAAAGCCTTTAATGTAAGGTAACTTCACAGAATGTCTTTTTCTGTGCCAAAAAGCAGTTAGAAGATTAGAACAAACCGCATTTTTAATTTGTTGTTCAAAATCTTGAATTTTTGTTTAGAGCACTAGATCAACTAGCTGATTATCAATGCGTATGTAATTAACTTCTTCTTTTAAAAATGTTAACTGCTGGGTTTTATTTTGAAGTAGGTTTATGGACTTGGACACAGATGAATCTATTACGGATTTTAATTCTTTCCTGGAGGGAGGACTAAGGAACTTGAACTGAACTTCATGTCCAAAAGGGCGAGTAACTAATCCTTCATTATCAGTAGTAAAGGGATAAAGGAGGTAGATGAATGGAACTCCTAAAATTAGCTTGCCAGTCATATTTTTTACCAAGATAAAGGATGTCTTAAAACATACATTATTTTGGCAAATATAAGCTTTAGACAACTTGTATTTTATGTCCATTTTACTTCCATTAGCTGAGCTTAGTCTTTCAGAGGACTAAGGAACTTGAACTGAACTTCATGTCCAAAAGGGCGAGTAACTAATCATTCATTATCAGTAGTAAAGGGATAAAGGAGGTAGATGAATGGAACTCCTAAAATTAGCTTGTCAGTCATATTTTTTACCAAGACAAAGGATGTCTTAAAACATACATTGTTTTGGCAAATATGAGCTTTAGACAACTTGTATTTTATGTCCATTTTACTTCCATTAGCTGAGTTAGTCTTTCAGAGGTTTTCTCATAGTATTTAGTTGGAATGAGACCTTCCTAAATGCAATTAAGATCAGCTCCCGTATCAATCAAAGCAACTACTTCAAGTTTGAAATCTTTGTTAATGATCAGGGTGACTTTAGCATACCATTTTTGAAATGAAATGTGACTTAAAGTTTGGAGTTTTTTAGAAGCTTCTGAATATCTGGAATGTTTAGAGACCTCTGAATAATCAGAGGTTGCTTCATCAGATGATTCTTTTCCTATGAGGGAAAAGGCAGGATTTACGTTTAACTCTTGAATATTATTCTTCATAACTTGGTGTTCTGACTTGAGATTTTTAATCTCAATTTTAATTATATTAAATTCTGTTTGAAGGTCTTGAATAGTGACTTCCTTAGGCTTATTATTAAACCCTTCTAAAGTTTTATATAGACTGAAATTGGGTTTACTGGCTGTTGGGGTTTCAGGGTCTGGGTTGCCTAGTAATATCTTAAGTTTTTTAAGATATAGGGTTTTTAACTCAGGGTCATCTACCTTACTGATTAAATCAATAAGTAGATGCTCTTGTTCATCATTTTTTGTGAGAACATTAAGTGACTTATTTGGGTTGCAACAACTATCTTTACATCCTAAGGTTATATTAGGGGAACTAAGAGAATTATCAGATGATTGAGAGGAAGAACTAACTTCAAGATCACTACTATTATCATCAGTATCTTTTAACTGGAGAATTTGGTAAATGGATTCTTTAACTTCATTGGAGACTTGTAACTGACTGATTTTTTCCTTTGCATAGCAATCTTTTGCAAAGTGACCTAGTCTACCACATTTGTAACATTTGACTTTACTAGCATTTGTAGTAGCGGGGGTATTTCTTTTCTTAAAAGTCTTTTTGCTAAATTTCTTTTTAGGTTTAGACTTTTGAGAATAATATTCATTTTTAGGAAAGACTGGTTTCCTGTTTTTGAAATGTTTACGATAACCTTTGTAACTCTTCCTCTGAGGATTGGGATTTTGTCTGGAGGGAGCTATGGGTGGAAGACCATATTGCTCACAGAAGGTTCCCATTTCATATTTAGCTCTTTTCCTATCATCTTGTAACTGGTTACTAATTTTCATATCAATACACATCCTTAATCCTTCCTTTTGGATTAAGCTGATGATATTGCCATAAGTAAGGTTATCATAATCAATACTGCCTGTGGCTTTACTTAGAGTATCTCTAATCTTATGGGCAAAGAGATTGGGTAAACCATTAATGAATTTTTCTTTCCAGAATGGTTTGTTACTATCATCTCTAAGCATGACTCTGGATAAGAATACATCTTTATACCATCTAAAATCACTCATGGTTGGACAAGTGAGATTTGTAAGTTGGTCATGTATTCTGGAGGTGATGTTACTCGGAGTACCTATGAAATGGTCAACTATGGTGTATACTAATGTGTTAACTCCATCAGGGATACCACGTCCTATGGCTTCATCAAAGATAGGAAGACCATTAGCATCTCTTTCAACAGCATTTTTTATGGTATTTCAAGATTCTTCAGTGAGATTTTTTCCCACCAGGATTTTAACATACCTGAGAAGCCCGAAGTGAGCAACTCAACAATTTCTGGTTGACTTAGATTATGGGTGGTGACATAATTATTAGCGACCATAGAAATATGGCTTAATTTATTCAAAATCTCTTGTTCAGATAATCCATCTATATTCCATTCATAAAGTTTATCTGAAGAAACAGAGAACTGATTTTGAATATTCTTTTCCTCAAATTGGAGGTCTGGAGGAGTGGGTCTAGGATACCAATTTTTGGTAAGACTGGTAGGGTTGACTCTTTTGTTGATAAGACGATTGAGTTCAAAATTAGAGAAAGCAGTTTCAAGTTTCTGAATATCAGAAGGGTAACTGGTGTTATGAGAAGAAGAACTATCAGAACTGTCAAGATAATTGATGACAGTGAGAACTTTCTCATCCTTCTCTTCTTTGACTTTAGCCTTTCCTTTTTCAAGGGACTTGAGAATGGATTCAATTTCATTGATAACAGAAGGGTCTGGCAAGGTTGGTGGAAGACCTTTTCTGTTTGTGGGCATAAAAATAATGGGTGTTTCCATGGGATGAGTAATCTGAGGCTTGACTGCAGTTTTTTGAGATGGAGTCAGAGAGAGCTCAATCTTGTCAAGTTGGTTACCAATGGTGTGTAAATATTGGTTGGTGTAATTATTTTGTTCAATTATTTTTCTGGTATTGGAATCAACTGAGGTACTGGTTTTTAAAGGAGAAGCAGTGATTTCAGTTCCCATATGATCGAGAATTACATTCTCCAAAGGCGGATGGGAAGAGGAGACTGTGGTTGTATCAGAGGTTTTCCAAGTAACTTTTGTGAGGACATTGACTTGGTTGTAACAGTTTTCTAGATAATCAAAGAATTTGATTTCTAGTTGATGTTCGATCATAAATTTTTGCCAATGACGGAGGACTCGTTGTTTCTCTTTTTCAGTATAACTTTTGCGAAAGGATTTTTGCTTTTCTTTGTTACGGGGAGAAGAGTATTCATCACATAATTTTGAAAGATTATACCTAAAAGGTTTACTGATAGTAGTTAACTGGGGGTTTATTATGTTAAATTCTCCTATGAGATCAGAAGGAGTAGGAGAGGTGGGCTCAGATTTATGTTTAGGAGGAGCATAACATTGGTGAGTAACTTGTTCGGTGATTTGAATTCCTTTTAACTTGGTGTCCAGTGGTGGCGGACAGAATCTAGAATTTTTTCTTTCCAGAGAAGGAATTTCATCTTCTCTTTCCAGTAGATGTGCATCAGATCTATCGGAAGAAGTAGAGGGACGAGATCGAGTCAGAAGGCGTTGTTCATCAAAGCTTATTCTGACTGTTCCGTCAATAAATTCCTGAACTCTATCAAGGTGACTAACATCATTTTGTATTTTAACTGGATGGTTTTCATTTTCAAGAAACCATTCGTTTGGAAGAGAAATATCTTTCCAGGCAATGGATTTCTTAAGTTGAATATTTGCATCTGGAGTGTTACCTTCAATGAGTAGGGTGTGACCTTTAATGTCTTTTTTAATGGCTTCAACATTAAGGTTGGTTTTTCTGGTTTTGTAATAAATTATGTAGATCAATCCTAAGGGTTGTGATCCAGGGAGCATTTTATAACCAGAAGTTTTAACATTAAGGGTTAAGGTTTTTAGTAGATGGGGGTCAGTGAGACTGAGAGTAAGATCAGGGTAACAATTGAAATGGACTGGACCATTACAGAGGCTTGTTTCAATTATTCCTAGAAAACTATCATTATAATCTAGGAATCGAGCATCACGAAGAGCTAGGAGGACTGAGGTATTAAGACCAGTATTAGTGAATGGGTTGACTGTAACTTGGACTAGACCTATGTGAATGAAGTTGTATCCACGATCTCTGTGACTTTTGATTGCTTGAGCTGTGAATAACTGACATTTTTCATGTTCCTTAGATAGTGAATAAATTTGTTCTACGGTCTTGACTGCGTAATCACTAAGGAAAGTTGACTTAAAGAAACTGGTTTTGTAGATTTCTCTAGTTGGAATACTAGGGATATTCCAATCACTAAAATCTAGAATAACATCTTCAACTCTGAAATCTTCTTCATTGACTATGTTTGGAACCGGAGGAAGACTAGTACTGGCTCTGGATCTGGAAGTCACAGAGGAGGAAGATCTAAATAACCTATTCATTGTTAGTTAACTCTTGTTATACTTGATGGGTTGACCGATTAAAACAAATTATTTTCATGGTTCTTTCTAAGGGGATCTATGACCCTATCCACGCGCTCATCCGCTCATGCCGCACCGCTCAGGCCGCTTTCAGGTCTTACCGTTTGGATCTAGGACTTACTGTTTGGATCCGGACTCACAGGAAGGGAAACAGAACAACAAAGTGAGAAACAGTGAATAGAAAGTTAGAACTGAATCAACAAATCAATATAAGGAGGAGAAAAGAAACTGAATAGATTATTCAAATATAACCACCAAATGGCTCTGATACCAAAGGGGGAAGCGCACATTAACTTAAAACAATAATATCATTAAATTAGATAAGGCGGTGTATAACCGACCAAGATATATATAATAATAACAAATAAAATAACTGAAAGTAAAATAATAATAACAAGTAACTGAATCTTAAACTTGGATTACAAAACAATAAGAATAATCAACAAATCAATATAAGGAGGAGAAAAGAAACAAAATAGATTATTCAAATATAACCACCAAATGGCTCTAATACCAAAGGGGGAAGCGCACATTAACTTAAAACAATAATATCATTAAATTAGATAACCGACCAAGATATATATAATAATAACAAATAAAATAACTGAAAGTAAAATAATAATAACAAGTAACTGAATCTTAAACTTGGATTACAAAACAATAAGAATAATCAACAAATCAATATAAGGAGGAGAAAAGAAACAGAATAGATATATATATATATATATTATATGTGGAAGGTATTATACATATATATATTGTATAATATATTGGTATATGTATATATCATTTAAGATGATTAAAATATTAGTCTTATTTGGTATATATGGATAGGTTGATTATTAAATTAATTATATGCCTATGATATGCATGGAAAGCCTAGGTATGGGTTGTTTTATTGATAAGTTAATTTGCCTATTTATGAATTATTTGGTTGGTAAATTAATTTCTAAGGTTTGGTATATGGTTGAATCGTAGGCATGGATAAATTGCCAAAGGTGTAAATATATGGCCTAAGTATAGGGATGAATAAAATATAAATAGGAAGCATGGATGAGTTGCTAAGTTAAAAGTATAAAAATATATACTTAAGGAGGCATGGTTGAATTGCCAAGGTATAAATAAATATACTTTCAGGAGGTATGGTTGAATTGTTAATATATAAATAGATATATTTATAATGGCATGGTTGATTTGCCAAAGTATAATTATATCGATATATGTTTGATGATTAAAATATATCATCTATGATTATTATATGTATAAGGTGGATTAGGATTAGATATTCTTAAATTAGAATAGTCTAGTACTTACAGGTTAGTGTATTATTTTATTCATATTAATAAAATAATACTGGGGGTGACATGGATGATTTGTTAAAGCCTAGATATTGGTTGTGAGATTTAAATACTTAAAATCATTATTGGTTTTGGAATTAAATATAATATTCTTTTAATTATATTTTATTATTTAAATTATTAAATTGCCGTGTAGGATGGAATTAAAGTTAGGGGAGTTTCTTTAAAAAGTAATTGTGGATTGGACTAGATATAATTATTATTTAATCATTGATAATGGTTTTGGAATTAATGCACCTGGCTATAGATGTTATTGTTATACTGTATATAATTAGTTATATATATATATATATATATATATATATATATATATATATATACATATGTATATCATAGTATATCAAGGTTAAAACTTTATTAGGTTTGCTTTTGATCAGAGATGATCTATTTATTGGTTTTCAGAGGTCTAGTAGAGAGAACTTGCTCGTAGGGTTTAACCCACAATTTATTTTTCAGGTTATTAGAAGTTCAAGTCTCAAGGTTGAGGATCCGCAGCTGGAGGACTTATCCATTCTTTCGGATTATTTAAAAGTAGGATATTATTATTATTTTCATTTAAGGTTAGTATTGAATAATGAACTTCTGGATAGTAGACTTTTGTTAAGGGGTCCTTGAGTTTCAGGATTCCCGAGTTGTAACCATTGGCGAGTTATTAATGAATTTATTAGTTTTTTTTAGCGTATTATTTATTCTTTTATTATTCATCTTTGTACTCTTTGCTTGTTTAAATACTAAATTGTTTTGATATTTCCCTGATTTTATGCACGGACTTGATCAACCCGTGTGCCGAAATTAGGGGGTATCACAGTTGGTATCAGAGCACTCCAGGTTCAAGTGTCCCTAGGGTGTCTTTCGTTATGTGACTTCCGCGTTATGTACTCTTTTACTTAGAGGTTAAGTTTACGGTTCATTGTATTCTAAATTTGGACCGTTAGTGTGTTCTATAGTTAAATCGTTAAGTCTTATCAACCAATGGTAGGACACCGATTTGGAAAGGATTTGAGGAGGCAAGAATATAGATGCCAAGATCGTATACTAAATCAGTATGAAGGGAGCCAATATTTATTATGAAAATTGATTTAATGTCACAAACTACGATGATCGATAGTTTACGTTCACACAGTAAACACAGGTGTGGGATAAAGTAGATAACTGAATTATGAGAAGTTATTACTTTGTATACCCAATATTGTTCAGGGAATATGAATGTAGTTTCAGATATTCTCGAACGTCAACACGATACAAAATGGTTAGTATGTTGAGAAGTAATTTGGTTTAGGGGTTTGACGAAGATTGATTGAGAGAATTAAATAAAGCTTTTAAGGTTGCCCATGGGTATGACATTGTTTAAGGATTTGTATGGACGGTCTTTTAAGATTTTTCATTCGTGGATCGTTGTGTAAAAGGAGTGGAATTATGAGTCTTACATTAATTAAGGATATATTTATGGAGATAACTCTTTTTAGATATCTTATGTGCGCTGGCAGAATGGGTGAAATAGTTAGGTTATCGTCAACTCGTATATTAGAGTTTGAAAATGAGAAATGGGTTATTACCTAAATAATTTTTTCCGTGAAGGGTATAACATGGTTTAGTAATAAAGAAGAGGTTATTACCTCCTTATGTGGGTTATTCATATTTTGTGTGATTTGGCAATAGTCTATTGTTGGCGCTATTATATTTTTCACGTCATGTGTGTGTAAATGGATTTCATGTATTTTTGCTGCAAGAAAATACAGCAATGGGGATATTTCTCAATGCATATAAGTTGGTGAGGTTAGGTTGCAAATAAATGCAACACGTATGGATTAGCTTAGCATAATCTTAATAAATTACGAGATATGTCTGCTAATTATGAGTAGGTGCAGATGGGTTAATTCCACACGGATAAGGGAAGAATGAAATTTTGGATTAAATAACCAGAGTTTCATGTCAGGGATTCATGAATTCCGAGGACGGAATTCCTTTTGTTAGGGGGGAAGAATGTAATACCCCGATATTTTAAAGGATTTATTAATTGAAATTAATTACTTTTATTTTATTTTAAATAATTTATTTGATTAATTTGAATTAATTGCGTTTATTTTAATTTTTAATTGATTTATTTTATTGAGTACTTAGATTTATTATTTTATTTTAATTATATTTTGTGATCATATATGGTGATCATTTGTGTGTGTGCTTCATTATTAATTGAATTATTGATGTATTGATTTTATTGATATGTTGCGACTTGGTTGTAATTTCTTGTTTTGCTTATGTCCTTCATGTAATTAGATTATTTTAATTTACGTGTTTATTTAATTATTTGATTTATTTAAATTAATTAGATTTGGGAATGATATGGTCTTGGGTTTGAAGGAGGCCTTATTGGGTTAATTAATAAAGGCCCATGGTTATTTAATTATTTAAATGATCATTTTTGGTATTAATTATAAATATATAAAATTATATATAAATATAATTAATTAATAATTATTAGGGAAAGATGTATATAGAGATATATATTTATGGATATATATAGGTTTATATGATTTAATTAACTAAAGGTTAATTATGGAAGATAAATATATATATGTGTCTAATATAATATATGTATATATACATATATTATATTTTTTAAATATTATTATCTTATTAGTAGTCCTAGTTGGAATAGGAGTTAGGTTTTAATGTGTATAAATATACACATAAGGTTTAGGGTTAAAAAGTTTATACGTTAGAAATATAAGAGAACTAGAGAGAAAGAGAAGAAGAGGAGGCCAACAAGGAGGAGACCGAATTGGAGAAAAAGGATGTTGGGATTCGAAGAGTCTTGAAGCATCGCTTTTGTTTCAAAACCTTCAGGCTAGTTCTTCTCTATCTTTCCTCTTAGAACTCATAAATATTTCACCTTGAGTATCAAGGTTTTAAATTAAATTTATTAATTTAAATTATGGATAGAACAAATTAATCAAAGCATTAAATTAAATTTATTTGATTAAATCATGTGTAGATCGGATTATTAAAAAGTCTAAATTATTATATTTTATTCTTTTGGAATTTTGGATTTTAATTGGTATATATGTGTGTTGCATATATTTTAAAAATTAATCTATAGCTTGGACCCAATATGATTAATTAGGATTTTTAGAGTTTCTTGAATTTTTCTATAATTTTTGGAATTTTTTAGATATTTTTCTGGATTTGTTTTAATTTTTTTGGAATTTTGTTATAATTATTTTAGTATAATTTTTAATGTTTCTATACACTAGAGTCTATTTTAAATCGGCGCACCCATTAAAGGGCAGGGATTCGGTGCAGCAAGGCGCATGACACTTCAATGCGCTTAAATCAGGACCTTAGGATGGTCCGGATAATCATTAGTTGTTTCAGTGTAGTATGGCGCATGATAATATGGTGCATATGTAAATCTGGGCCTTTGGATTAGTTTAGAATTAGTGGGTTTATTCGGTGTGATGCGGCTCCATAAGGATTCAGTGGACCTAGGATCTGATCCCTAGATGAGGCTGGGTCAAAGAGGTATTGATTCGGTGGAACACAGATGCATGGAGGCGCGGTGATGTGATCCGGTGTGACGCGCGCACAAGGAAAGCGTGCATCTAGTGAATAGCAGCATGCCACCTCAGCCAGAAGAAGAACAGGAGCGTGGGGGCGCATGTACCGCGCGTGGAGGCGCGTGAAGACACCTGCCAACTTGTGGAAGCGCGTGGATGCGCGTACATGATCGGTTGAGAATTCGATCTATAATAAATCAACCTTCGCAATAGCACGAATCATTGTAAAACAGGGCTATTGTCGGGTAAGTCGAACCACTGGGACTGCGCTAATCTATGGCAACCTAAATGTCTAGAGTCTTTTTAGAATGATACGGGGGGTTCATAAAGGATTTGTTGGTTGTCACTTAAGCTATGAAATTAAGATGCATAAAATAAAAGCTTGCAAGAACTTAAAGGAGATGAAATACAAGTAAAGAGGACTAGGGAAGTGAATCCGCCTCCATCCCTATACACATGCTAGATTAGAGCTAAATTGGGGAAAAACAATATATAATGGCCAAGAATTATATAGCAACACATGGTTGCCATACAATTAACAAGAAGTACATTAAATCTCAAGCAAGCATGATCCATCAAAGGTGAACATGTTTAGACTACCTAACTAAAGTGTAGCTTAACCACATTTACTTGAATGAAAGATTATCAAGCCCTAGATAAAATGATGAAGCACATGAAGGTAAGAACAAAGCATAAACCATCAAAGGCATCACCTAAGCAATGATCTATCAAAAGACTTATTAACATGCCATTAAACCATTTCATGACCTTGTCTCCATTCTCACCATGAAAACTCAAGCAATATGATTAATATAAGACATCATCTAAAATAAGATAATCAACTTAAATAAATCATCCATACAAATATCAACATTCATTACAACAAATGAAGTGCTCTTGGTTATGAAAAGACCATAGAATATACATTGTAATCCCCAAAATAGAGCTATACTAGATCATGCTTACAAAGGAGGGGCTTCATCACCTCCCTAGAGGAAGAATTAGTTACCCATGGAAGCCTTAGAAGAAGGAGGAAGCTTGGATTTCCCCTCCATTTTCGAGCTCCCTTTCCTTAGCCACAATAACTCTATCTCCTTGCTCTCTTCTCCCTCCAAAAATCTTGCAAAATGATGATATATCTATGAGGTATGGCTCCCCTTCCTTTTGTAGACAAAAAGCCTACCAAACCCCCTCAAAATGAGGCTCTACCCCCACCAAAAGACATCTCCCACCAACTCCTAAAAGAGGGAGATCATAAATGAGGGTGCCAAGGTGCAAGTGGGCTGAAATGATGGTTCCCGGAGAGCATTCTGCCCAAAGTTCGAGCGCTCGAATTAAGCCCTTCGAGCGCTCGAAGTTCCTTCTTCAGCTTGCCCTCTTCTTCTTGATCTGCTTTGCACTACTTTGGTAAAATGGCCATAACTCTCTGCTCCAAACTCCAAATGATGAACTGTTTGAAGATTTGGAAGGATAATTCAAATTTCTAAGTACGCCATGTTTTAATGGAAGTCCATTTCTGAATTTTTGAGGGCCAAAAATGAAGATCAAATTCGAACTTCACTGCTGCTAGGCTGTTCTGCGCACCTTTGGTAAAAAGGCCATAAATTTCTTCTACAAACTCCAAATGAAGAACTGTTTGATGATTTGGGAAGCTAATTCAAAGCTTTAAATATTCCATGTTTTGATAGAAGTCCAGTTCTCGAGTTTGTTAGGTGAAAAATGGTGAGCAAAGTCAAACTCCACTGCTGCCAGAACTTCAGCATTGAGCACATTGTTATTCAAAGATTCAACAAAACATCATTTTTTCTCCTTTTTGGCCAATGAACCTGAAAATATATATAAACATGCAAATGAAGATAATCTATATAAAATAATCAAATAACGGACTTAGCTAATGCAAATAAGGGCGCTTGAATATGCAATATTCGGCGCTTATCAGTGCATCAGGTCTGGGCGCGTGTGGCGGTGCGTGAGGTAGTGTTTGGAGTCCCAGAAAGCTCCAGTGGGGTTCGGTGAATTTCCAGAGTTGATATTTAAGCCATTAGGGTCGAAAGCAACCATTAGAAGAGGTATTCTTGGTGTTCCGAGAGCCATAGAGTACTACTATTGTATTAGTAGAATTTAATTGATGTTTACATAGTTAATTAATACTGTTTGTGATGAAATGAGAGGTGGATATATATATTATATGTGGAAGGTATTATACATATATATATATTATATAATATATTGGTATATGTATATATCATTTAAGATGATTAAAATATTAGTCTTCTTTGGTATATGGATAGGCTGATTATTAAATTAATTATACGCCTACGATATGCATGGAATGCCTAGGTATGGGTTGTTTTATTGATAAGTTAATTTGCCTATTTATGAATTATTTGGTTGGTAAATTAATTTCTAAGGTTTGGTACATGGTTGAATCGTAGGCATGGATAAGTTGCCAAAGGTGTAAATATATGGCCTAAGTATAGGGATGAATAAAATATAAATAGGAAGCATGGATGAGTTGCTAAGTTAAAAGTATAAAAATATATACTTAAGGAGGCATGGTTGAATTGCCAAGGTATAAATAAATATACTTTCAGGAGGCATGGTTGAATTGCCAATATATAAATAGATATATTTATAATGGCATGGTTGATTTGCCAAAGTATAATTATATTGATATATGTCTGATGATTAAAATATATCATCTATGATTATTATATGTATAAGGTGGATTAGGATTAGATATTCTTAAATTAGAATAGTTTAGTACTTACAGATTAGTGTGTTATTTTATACATATTAATAAAATAATACTGGGGGTGACATGGATGATTTGTCAAAGCCTAGATATTGGCTGTGAGATTTAAATACTTAAAATCATTATTGGTTTTGGAATTAAATATAATATTCTTTTAATTATATTTTATTATTTAAATTATTAAATTGCCGTGTATGATGGAATTAAGGTTAGGGGAGTTTATTTAAAAAGTAATTGTGGATTGGACTAGATATAATTATTATTTAATCATTGATAATGATTTTGGAATTAATGCACCTGGCTATAGATGTTATTGTTGTATTGTATATAATTAGTTATATATATATATATATATATATATATATATCATGGTATATCAAGGTTAAAACTTTATTAGGTTTGCTTTTGATCAGAGATGATCTATTTATTGGTTTTCAGAGGTCTAGTAGAGAGAACTTGCTCGTAGGGTTTAACCCACAATTTATTTTTCAGGTTATTAGAAGTTCAAGTCTCAAAGTTGAGGATCCGCAGCTGGAGGACTTATCCATTCTTTCGGATTATTTAAAAGTAGGATATTATTATTATTTTCATTTAAGGTTAGTATTGAATAATGAACTTCTGGATAGTGGACTTTTGTTAAGGGGTCCTTAAGTTTCAGGATTCCCGAGTTGTAACCATTAGCGAGTTATTAATGAATTTATTAGTTTTTTTTCAGCGTATTATTTATTCTTTTATTATTCATCTTTGTACTCTGTGCTTGTTTAAATACTAAATTGTTTTGATATTTTTCTGATTTTGTGCGCGGACTTGATCAACCCGTGTGCCGAAATTAGGGGGTATCACAAATAAGGTCTCTAAGGCATGATTTATTCAAAATGCACAATTTTTTTATTATTATTATTATGGTCATGCAATGCTGAAGTCCTTTAAGCTTTCTAACCGACCCATGTAACAAGTGTTAGGCCAGAAACTCCCAAACCGGACGGCTTTAGGGTGCTAAGTGTAAAGACAGTCCAATGGCTTAATAACTCTAGTTGGCAAGGCTACGAACTCCAACGAACCATAGTTATTTATTCTTATTTTTGTGAATGACCGTGCAATGCCTAAGTCCTTTAAGCTTTCTAACTAACCCATGTAGTAAGTGTTAGGCCAGCAACTCCCAAACTAGATGGCTTCAAGGTGGTAAGTGTAAAGACACTTCTAGGGCTTAATAATTCGAGTTAGCAAGGCTACGAACTTAAGCTGGTCATTTTAATTATTCATTAATTTTTTTAGATTCAATGCCAAAGATATCCCTTCATTAGGGTCATCAATTCAAATCAACTGAGTCATGGTCAAGGTAAATCGGGTTACATGCCTCACAATTAAGTTTCCAGTGTGCATATGTGAAGTGTGAAGCATAGAAGAGAATGATACTCGAAGATAATCCAATTGAAGCATTTATACAAACCATTTTGAATCCACATATTCATTTCAAATTTTCCTCATTTCATAATTATCATTTACTTCTATACACAAAGTGTTCAACACATGCTTCAATCTCCAAAAAATTCCAAAATTCCAAAATCACTGCTTCCATTTTTAAAAAAAAAAAAAAAAAATTCAGTTTTAAAACAATCTACTTGAACAAAACAGCAAAATGTCTACTTGAACAAAACAGCAAAATGCAAACGCTATACAAAACACAATACCCCCAAACTTGAGTGTCACATTGTCCTCAATGTGTGAAGATAAAAATGTATAAATAAAGAGCATAGGGGGTAAAGGAGCAATAATACCAAGTGAGTGAGGCAATTCCAGCATTGTAGCTGCGTGCAATCTTGTGAAGAGATGCCAAAATGATCTTCCTCCAAACTTGGACATAAGAACCTATGAAAACAACACTAAAGCACATAAGTATAAAAGTATAGGCACACAAAAACAAACTAAAATGTGTAAAGGAAACTAAACTATGCAAATCAACAAATTCATGAAATTAAAAAAAAATGTCAAGTAAAATCAAAATATCTAGAAATAAAAATGAAATAAAATAAAATCTAAAATAAAATAAAATAAAATCTAACTACGAATCTCAAAGTAGGGTTTACCCTAAACCAAGTCTCTCTAGAGAGTTATACTTCCCCAAATAAGAAAGTTCCTGTAGAAGTGGAGGAAAAAGAGCTTGAAGAGAAAAAATGAGAAGAGGAAAAGGAAAGACTTCAACCCACACTTCATCCTCAATGAGGAACTTTGGATTATGGGGTTGTTTTGGATTATGGGAAGGTGGATCAAGCAAGGGCACATCAAGCAAAGACTTGTGAAGGGTCATATTGAGCACGACACGCTCAAAAAATTATCCTTCATACTTTCAACATCCTCCAGACTTTTAACATCCTCCTCACACTTATCCGGTGGTTCGGCCTCAAAAGTTTGAGATAACTCAAGTAAGGGAATGGAGGGAGATGCAAACTCCCAAGAAAGAGATACATTTGATGTTGCCCAAGGAAGAAAGTGAATGGGGGAAGGAATATCAAGTAAAGAATTTACCTCCCAAATAGATTTGTCAACATCAAAATCCTCACAAATGAAATGAGCTAAGAAAGCTTTTAGAGGATCCTCCATTGAAGGAGGTATATCAAGCGAAGGATTCTTTAGGGGCTGTTTTGGATTTTTAAAGGAGACAATCTCTTCATTTTTATTTTCCACATTTTGAGCCACAAATTCTTCATTTTTTTGTGTGGCAACAACTGAATCATTCTCATAATGAAAGTTACTAAAAGTAAACTAATCATTCATAGAATTCTCTTTTGGATTGGCCACAAGTTCAATGGGAAATTCTTCTTCCTTTTCATGATTTAGAGAATTAACCATTTGTTGAATTTGGGCTATTTAGTCATCTAACTCAACTCTAGATTGGGAATGAGAATAGGTGGTGGATTGCATGCTAACAGTGTCATCCAATATTTGCTTGTTGGAATCCATCATTTGTGTGCTGATAGACTCCATCATTTGTTTGTTGGTAGCAATAAACTCATCCAATTGAGACGATGGAAAAAGAGAAGAGGGCTGGAAATAATGATCATTGGATTAAAAATTGGCTTGAAAATGTTGCCCATAAGATTGTGGGGTTGAATTTACCATGTCATGCCACAAGAAGTTTTGATGATCTCCCCAACCCGAGTCATAACCATTGAAGTATGGATCATTACCCGGTTCAAAGAAATTTACATTTGGTTACTCTAGATAAAAATCTGAAACTTGTACCGGTGGAGGATAATCTCTTGTATGATGTGTATGACTAGAGCAAAATACACAAAACTCATGCGGTGTGTAAAATTGAGCTGGAAGATAATTGCCCTCCATCTAGGACTAATTCAGCCACTTATTTAGATACATTAAAATAAATTCACACAAAATATATACAACACAGACAAGATACACAACAGCCCGTCACCAAAACATCCACATACAGTGATCCCTTTCTCCTCAAGTATCAACAAGACAGAAAATAAATGGCCTTGATAAGGACCGATGCTTTGTAAAACAGTAAAATAGAAATAGTCTCGACAAGGGCACACAAGTTAAATATCGTTAAGTTAAACACATACAAGATATTCACAATTTAGATACTAGAACTTTGAAAAACTTACCTGGAGTCCTCTAGACTTACCAATTTTTTCAATTTTCCCTCGGCAAGCCTTTAGTCCCTAGAATCTTACAAGAACTTAAAACACAATGATAATCAAAATCGACAAGAAAATATTCACAGCACACAATATTCACAGCACACAATATTCACAATCAACCCAAAGTTAATCCTAAAACCTCGGTTACAAAACCGTTTGCAATCCTCGGCAACGGCGCCAAAAATTGATCGGTTGTCAATTATACATCAACCTTTGCAATAGCACAAATCATTGTAAAATGGGGCTATTGGTCGAGTAAGTCGAACCACTGGGACTGCTAGTTTATGGTAACCAAGGTTTTTAAAATCACTTTTAGTTTGATGAAATGTGTAAAAAGTTTTGGTTGGTTTGTCACTAAAATTAAAAATGAAGAAATGCATAAAACAAAAATTGTAAGGAGATTAAGGAAAAGAAAATGAGTAGAGAGGACTAGGGAAGTGAATCCACTGCCAATCCTATAAACATGCTAGATAATGACTAAATTGCGGATAGACAATATATGTAATGGTCATGAAATATATAGCAACACATGGCTGCCATATAATTGTCAAGAAGTTCATTAAATCACAAAGCAAGAATAATCCATCAAAGGTTCAAATATTTGAACTACCTAAACTAGGGTGTAGCCTTAAACATACTCACTTAAGCAAAGATTATCAAGCCCCTAATCAAATGATGAAGCACACGAAGCGAGGAATCAAGTATAAACCATCAAAGGGAATACCTAAGCAATGGACTATCAAGGTTCTCTATCAACATGCCATTAAAACCATTCCACAACCTTATTTTCATTGTCACTATGAAAATGCAAGCAATATGATTAATATAAGACACCATCTAAGACAAGATAATTAACTTAGAATAACCATTTATAGACATTGGAATCCATTACAACAAGTGAGGGGCTCTAGATCATGGAAAGACCAAAATTATACATTATTATCCCCAAAATAGAAGTTAAGTTAGAACATGCTTACAAGGGAGGGCTTCATCACCTCCCTAGATAGGGAGTTAGTTGTTCACGGATGCTAGAGAGGAAGGAGAAATGATGAAAACCCCCTCCATTTTTGTGCTTAGAGCTCCAAGAACACACTAACCCACTTTTTACAATATTTCTCTCTAAAAGCTCCCTCCAATGTGAGATATCCATTAACATGTATCCACCCTCTATTATATCAACCTTAGCCTTCTATCTACTCTAAATATGTGGTCCTAAAGTCCCAAGACCATTGCAGAGTAATCTCCTAATTAAGGGGATAACATTTGGTAAAGAGAAGGGGAGCCCATGCTGGCTTGTCTATAGAATGGTGGGCACCCACATGTGCAGGGCGGGCGCCCGTGGATGCATGAAGTTTCTGCCCAAATGGGCGGGCGCCTGCGGGTTTCTTGCGGGCGCCCGCAAGTCCCCCTCAGCTCTACACACCTTCGGTAAAAGGGCCATAACTCTCTGCTCTAAACTCCAAATGATAAACCGTTTGATGATTTAGAAATATAACTCAAAAATCTAAGTACGCCATGTTTTAATGGAAGTCTAGTTCTTAAGTTTCATGGGTCGAAAATGAAGATCAAAGTCAAACTTTACTGTTGCCAGGATGTTCTACGCACTTTTGGTAAAAAGGCCATAACTCTTTGCTCTGAACTCTAAATGATGAACCATTTGATGATTTGGAAAGCTGACTCAAATTTCTAAGTACACCATGTTTTAATAGAAGTCTAGTTCTCAAGTTTGTTAGGTCAAAAATGAAGAGCAAAGTCAAACTCCACTGCTGCCAGGCTGTAAATTTCATCATTGCACACTTTGATATTCAAGAACTCATCAAAACATCATTTTTATTCCTTTTTGGGAAACAAACCTACAAATATACAAAAACATGCAAATGAAGATAATCTATATAAAATAATCAAATAATGGACTTAACTAATGCAAATAAGGCCACTTGAATATGCAATATTCGGTGCTTATCACTTAGCAACGAAGTTCACTACTAGCTGTATGTACCTTGTTACATACTCAGCTGTCTCACCCTCTGCACATACCCAAGCACAAGAATGGACACTAGTTTTCACAACCAATACACACACTAGTTGATTTCAGTGAACACACACTCCCCCTGTCCTAAGCACCCTTGCTTTGACTAACAAAGTTCATATAGCTCTCCATATACATCATTACAAATGATAAAATATAGTCAAATTCCTTCTACAAGTGAAACAACTTAAACAACACAAAATACCAAGTTACTGCCTTAAAATCACTAAACTGCTGCAACTAGAGTTTGAGGTGTAAAATTGGAATATTCCTTCGAGATTAGTTCACCAGTAGCTTCCACAGTCTTAATTCACTGCAGTACTCATGTTAACATCCTTAAAAAATTCAGCATAGCATAAGTATATATCAAGGTTCAATCACGGTTCTTGAATAAGCACAGCACTACAATGTTTAAAGGGTTTTGCAAGGTCACAATCACAATCTATCAATGTTTTGCACCACAGCCAATTTCAACAGCTTTGATTCATCAAAATAGACTTGCTAGCACATAGATAATCAATAGGATAGCTAGCCTTAATCATTTTGCACTTAAATCACAATATATGCAGAAAAACAAGCTTATCTACTGATTAAAGAGCTCAAAATCCATTTCAGCATGTTTCAGTTCAAAGCAAACTACTAAGCAAGTGTAAATAGCATAGTTATACCTGTGATAACCCTCAGAAATGACCATAGCAACTTGGAACTCAAATTCACTACTCAATCCAGTCCTTTCTACAGTAATTTAGATAACAGCAGCATCTCATCATATTAATCACACACAAGGCTTGAGTCAGTGGGCTTTTTTAGCATAGATCATCATTGCAAATCACAGAAAAACTTTGTTCAATAATAAGAGCTCGAGAGTTCTCTTCTGCAGCTTATTCTTAGTCTCTTTTTAAGGCCATTAACCCTAAAAGACTCCTAAAGTAGCATATATAAACACCTGTGTAAATGTTTGACTGCTCCTCTCTTAATTCAATGTTGTCACCTTTTAGCTAATGATTGTATAAGAACAATTCTGACATTCCCTTAATGAAAGGACAATGTTGCCCTTGATATCTCACCAAATAATGACACCTTGTGCATCAGTAAGAATTATTCATACAGGTGAGGTCACATTGATATTTATCTTCGTTTAGCCACTAAGATCTGCAACACCATTGGAAGACAATATATTCATGGACCACAGCCACGTGTCACACTCTTGAGAATACTTGAAAATTTTTTACAAACTAGCCTTATACCAGCTGTATATTACATTCAGCAGAATCCTATTCCTAAGGTTGTATTAGTCATAATGTAGGCTTACCACAGCAATTCAGTGCAATGCAGCTATTCAGACATACGAGTATTCATAGAATACATTAGAGAAAGTACTAAAATACCCCTGAAAGCACCTGTAACAAGTTCCTTATATACTGAACTTGACTAAGACCATTCAATTTAGCTGAATCAAGTGTACAAGCTGTGATGAATTAATACATGCTAATGTAAAAGGTCTGTCATTGCAATGTAAATGACAATGCTACCCCAGTGACATATGTTAAACCACAATGCAGATAAGTTATGCACTTAACCTCACTAAACCAAAGCTTTTTGACATTAAACAGGCAAATAAGTCTTTAGAGAACCTTAGGACCAACATATATATACCCATATATATATGTACCCACACCCCATAGGTAATTAACCATACCTAAAACTAATTATCCTATCCAAGTAGTCCATGTAACCCAAATGGTTGGTCCATTACTCCTGTCCAAGCCCAACTCCTTTAAAATAAAAGCAACATTTAATTTAATAATTAATTTAAACATTTAATTCAAATCCACATAAGCATATAATTGCAATTAAAACAAACAAATCAATTAAACAATTAACCTATTAAATAAATAGCCAAATAAACAAATAATGAATTTAAAAATGCACAAAAATTATAAAAGAAAAATTTCGAGACTATCTTTATAAAATTAGGGGTATTACATTCTTCCCCCCTAACAAAAAGAATTTCGTTCTCAAAATTCGCTTTTACGTTCTTCTAATATTTCAAGAAACTGCGAGCGAATGAAATTATCTCATTCCCAAGTAGACTCAACCTTATTGTGGTGACTCCACTGAACACACACTGAAGGGATACGAAGAATCTGATCCCAATGGTCGATAATACGACACGGTGGCTCCATATAAGTTGCATCCAGCTACAACTCAATCTCACCAACATCGATATGCTAATACCGATCCTTATCTCGCAGAAATTTCTGTAACATAAAACATATTGTGCACACGATCCAAATGATCCAAAAATGTTAACCGATATGCTACAGCTCCAACTCGATCCTTAATCATGAATGGACCGACAAACTATGGTGACAACTTCCCTTTCTTCCCAAAGCACATGACTCATTTCATAGGAGACACTTTGAGTAGAACCTGATCTCCAACCTGAAACTCCAATGCATGAGTACGACGATCTGCATAACTCTTCTGCCTACTTTAAGCAGTGCGCATGCGATCCCGAATAAGAGCGATCTTTTCAAAGGTATCCTTAATGAACTCAGGACCCAAAAATCTGTTCTCTCCAACCTCCATCCAACAAATAGGAGATCGACATGGTCGGTCGTATAATGTCTCAAACGGGGCCATACCAATAGTCTTCTGGAAGCTATTATTGTATATAAACTCCACAAGTGGCAAATAATCCTCCCAATGACCTTTGAAGTCCAGAACACAAGAACAAAGCATATCCTCCATGATCTGATTAACCCTCTCGATCTGTCCATCAGTCTGAGGAAGATAAGCAATGCTAAGATGCAACTCTGTACCCAAAGCCTGCTGAAAACTCTTTCAGAATCCTGATATAAAGCTCGAATCCTTATCTGATATAATAAACAATGGAATGCCATGTAACTTCACAATCTCTGAAATGTAAAGTCTCATCAACTATTTCGAAGTGAAATCAGTGCGAATAAGCAAGAAATAAGTTGATTTAGTCAACCTATCAACGATGACCCAAATAGAATTATAATCCTTGAATGAATTAAGCAATCCCTCCACAAAATTTATAGAAATGCTCTCCCACTTCCATTCTGGTATAGGTAGCGGTTGTAGAGATCCTGGCGGCCTCTAATGATTAATCTTAACCATCTGACAAGTACTACATTGAGAAACAAAAATTGCAATATCTTTCTTCATTCCTGCCCACCAAAATCAGCGCTTCATATCCTGATATATTTTGTCTCCTCCTTAATAAACAGAAAACTCAGAATGATGTGTCTCAGTCATCACATCCTTTCTCAATTCGTCAGCAGAAGGTACTAATAAATGCACTTTGTACCCCAAACCCCCATCAGTCCCAACATAGTAAAATGAGACTTTCCCAGAAGTTATTTCTGTAACCTTGTCAATGCACTGTTGATCTATGAGTTGTGCCTTCAGGACCTTGTGAATGATAGAAGGTGTAACTACCAGACAAGCCATAAAAACATCAGACAACTCATCAACGGTCTTCAAAGCATTCCACTCAATGGCGAATAAAGAAGAAAGACTCGCATAGGGTCAACGACTGAGTGCATCTTCTACCACATTCGTTTTTCCTGGATGGTACTGTATAGAGCAATGATAGTCCTTCACAAATTCTATCCATCTGCGCTATCTCATATTCAGCTCCCATTGAGTGAACAAATATTGCAGACTCTTGTGATCACTAAATAATCTGAAGGACTCTCCCAACAGAAAATGCCTCAAAATATGTAAGGCAAAGACCATTGTTGCCCACTCCAAATCATGTGTTAGATAATTAAGCTTATGAGATCCATACAAAATTGGTCGTTCCTCCTGCATCAAAACACACCCAAAACCTTGCAAGAAAGCATCAGTGTAAATAAGATACTCTATCCCGTTCTATGGAGTAGACAGACCGGTGTAAAGGTCAACTTACTTTTTAGCTCAGCAAAAGCTTTCTGACAGTGTTCATCCCACATGAACCGTACACCCTTCTTACTCAAATGAGTGAGTGGTCCTGCTATTTATGAGAATCCCTGAATGAATCTACGATAGTATCCTACCAATCCTAGAAAACTATGAATCTCGGTAGGTAAAGTAGGTTGTCCCCACTCTTTCACTGCTGAAACCTTAGCTAGATCTACCGTTATTCCCCTTTCTAACACTACGTAAACTCAACTTCCTACTGCCAAAATTCACACTTCTCGAACTTGGCAAATAACTGATGTTCATGAAGTGTCCGCAATACTATGTGAAGATATCTAGCATGATCATCCTCCGACTTAGAATAAATCAAAATGTCATTAATAAAGATAATGACAAACTGATCTAAGTAAGCCTTGAAGACTCTGTTCATTAAATCCATGAAGGCTGTTGGTGCGTTAATCAATCTGAAAGATATGACACGAAACTCATAAAACCATATCTAGTGAGAAACGTTGTCCTAGGAACATCTTGCTCCCTAACCCAAAGTTGATGATATCCAGAACGCAGATTAATCTTAGAGAAGTATATAGCTCCCTTTAACTGATCAAAAAGATCATCAATCCTGGGTAAAAGGTACTTGTTCTGAATACTAACCTTGTTCAATTCCCTGTAATCTATACACAGGTGAAGTGAATCATCATTCTTCTTCACAAACAAAACTGGTGCTCCCCAATGTAAAGTATTCCTACGAATAAAACCCTGACTGAGCAATTACTGAATCTGATCCCTCAACTCTCGCATCTCCACTAGTGCCATCCTATATGGTGCTCTAGCAATAAGCGTAGTACCTAGAGCTAAGTTAATCACAAAGTTTATCTCTCGGCTAGGTGGTAACCCTGAAATCTCTTGAAAAATATCCAAAAATTCCTGTACAATTGGTATGTTGTCCAATGATACTGTAACCTTATGATACCCCTCGGATCCGAGACACGGGTTGATCAGGCCCAAGCCCAAACCCGAAGGAATATCAAAAAATTAATATTTAACAAACACAGAGTACAAATCGAAATAATAAGAAATATTAATCCAAGGCTGAAAATTTTCTAAAACATAATCCTCAAAATAAAATTATTAAAATCTAATACTCCCAAAATAACTCCAAGAAATTAACAACTCAGGAATCCCTCATATGGACCCCTAAAATAAAATCCCAAACTGAAAAGGAAATAATTGTAATCCAAATCCAAAGCTAAATAAGAAAATAGTCCTATGTACTCGGAGGAATGGAAGTCTGTATCTACTCTACACGACTAAGCTCTAACCCTGGAACTGACAAGCACCTAAAAAATAAGAGAGTGGGTCAGGCCCACATGAAAGTCCTATTCTACTACGATCCATACAGAAACCTGATACGCACATGCATCTTAGATAGCTTAACAATATCTAGAGTAGTCTATATATGTATAAGTACAGACTATAGGACGCTCACTAGTCCAATAGGTCTGTCTCAGCCTAAGTAGAGATACCATGCAAATCACACATAATGTGGTCATGTGTACCTAGACCTACCAGGAAATAACACCTCTATCCGGTTATCCATCCTAAGCGATATACGCACCCTAACCATGGTCCTAAAGCTCAAGCTCATACCATGGCATGTAATATCCCTAATTTTAAAAGGATAGTATCGATATTTTTAATTTTTCTTTTATTACATTTTTTTTGTTATGTATTAATTTTGTTGGTTTAATTGATTATTTGTTTTATTAAATGATATTTGAATTAAACGATATTTGAATTAAATGGGTTTGTTTGTTTTATGTGGATTGTTTGAGTTATTGATATTGTTTAATTTTGTGTTTAATTGTATTAATGGATTAATTTAGTAATTATTAATTTTTATATAAATAAGTTAAATGATTTTTTGTTATTACATTAATTAACTAGGGTCTCTAGGAAGACAGTGTGTTTAACAGACATGGATAAATCTTGGTTGCTCTATAGGCTGACTTAGGGTAGCATTAGGGCTCTATGGGTTGTCATGGAGAAGAACAGAGGGGACCGAAGTGGGATTGTGGTGGATTATCCTAGAGCACTAGGAGGCTTGACAGTAGTTTAGTGTTGCCAGAATAGTGGACACGACGCCGAGATTTCATAACTGAAATCACAGGCAAGTTCTTTTCTTCCTCTTTCCCGTTGGCTTGTGTTCTATGCACCTAGATAGTCTTTAGGAGATTAATTAGACATTAACTAAACCATGCATGATTTGTATATGCTTACTTGATCATCTTTTGTCTATGAAAACTTATCTACAAAATAATTCTAGTATGTATGTTTTTTTATAGTCTCTGTTTTAGCATAAAATGTCGCCTCTGTTTTAATCTTGTATTGAATCTTACTGCAATAAACCAAGGTCTGAATTAATATTAGATGTGATTTAAGGCCATTAAGTTCAGTTTAGAGGAAGAACAATAAGGTCGGATGTTGCCGGAGATGAAGCAGAAAACGCGTAGTTATGAAAAGAGAAGGCTTTGGATTTAGAAAGAGAAGGCTCTTTGGAAAGGAGAAGGCTCTGGATTTAGAAAGAGAAGGCTCTAGATTTAGAAAGAGAAGGCTCCATGCCAAAGGAGAGGGCTCTTTGTTTTAAAAGAGAAGGCTCCATACCAAAGGAGAGGGCTCTTTGTTTTAAAAGAGAAGGCTCCAAGCACAAAGAGCCTGCTCCAAAGTTTAGGAGCAGGCTCTCTCTCAAATGTAGTTTTCTGAAAAAAAAAAATTACGAATAATTTTGAGAATGTGGAAGTTGTGAATTATTTGGATTGAGTCTGGGACTTCACAGAGTGATTAAAAAGTTAATCTTGAGTGTTAATAAGACCTTTAATTGATTAAAGTTTACTTCGAAGTCAACGGGACAAACGGTATAAAATTATTAAACTTTCTACGCTACTAACGGATATGAAGGACTAAATTGCTAAATCTTGTTTTAGAAATTTAACAGATTGTAGCAAGGACTCTAAATATGATATTATACTATATTAGAGCCGCATTAAATAAATTAATGTCTTTGTGCTCATGGATTTAACCGTAGGAAGTTTAACTAATTTTGCAGGCTATTAACGAATAAGCAGTTTCAAATTGGTCAGTTTTATTTTAAAATTTTAATGGACTATAGAATGATTTTTAAATCATGTTTTGTATGCATAATAGAGTCATTTAATTATCAGACTTGTTTTATGCTTACTTTGGATTATAATTACTGAGGTATTATATTTTAATCTGCAATTATATGGATTACGGTTTTGGAATTTTAAATTTTTGAGATATTAAAACTCTGTTCTGCAATTATGTGGATAGAAGGCTTTGGATTCTCTTTGCTAAACTGTTAAATAAGGTCTTAGCAATTTACAGGGATGTTAGTTTGGATTTTGGTTGATAAATTGCTTAAATTATGTTATATCAGCTATATGGATTATGTGAATTGTATTCGGTGTACTGTATGAGGTATTGCATCATTTACGTATCATTTGCATGGTATGCACCGGTATGGGACAATGGCATACGGAGGGAAGGGTTAGATCAAAATGCTAACTCCTACCCATTCATACATACAGAATGGATTAACTAAAACAGTTAAATCTTGCATGATTTCATGTCCTGTCAACTAAAACAGTTAAATGACATACTGGATGGTTGTTATATTTCTGTATTAGAAAGGATAGGGATGTAATTAAAACATTTAAATCCTAATTATATGTTGTGTCTTGAGCGACGAACAGTTGACCGGCACAGTATTACATTTGGATGGAATTTATATATATAATTATGGTACCGCGATTTGAGCTTGAGTCTCATAGTCGACGGTTAGGGAACAAATATGTAGTAGGATACGTAGCTGGCTATGTTGGTTGAGGTATACCCTATTAGGCTTAGGTAGTCATGACCACTCAAGTGCGTTTTGTATGTTGCCTTCTACTCAGGTTGAGACCCTCATCATAGTCCAGTGAGAGTCCTGTAGTGTAAATATATATCTACGGACTATATAAGTATGGTTGAAACATCTGTGGTGTATCTGCATATCGGGTCTCTGTTTGGATTGTAGTTAGGATATAACTTGTTCATGAGCCTGACCCACTATTATTTTTTAGGTAACAGACGATTCCAGGTCGTAGAGCTTGTTCGTGCTGAGCAGAGATGATAAATCATTCTTTCGATGGTGTAGGATTTTTTCTTTATGGTTTAGCATTAGAGTTCTTCAGTTGTTATTTTCCAGTGTTGGAGTTTTATTAGGGGTCCACCAGATGGATTCCTAAGTTGTATTAGAAATAGAGCATTTGGATGTATCAGAATAATTCTTTATTTATAAAATTTTATTCTGAGGTTTCAGTTTTTGGATTATCATTCTAGTTTCTTTTCAACAGTTTTTATTTATTCATGTTTATCTTATTTGTATTCTATGTTCGTTTATTATTAATTGATTTGATATCCTCAGGTAATCAGGTGTAGGCCTGGCCAACCTGCATTCGAAAATTCGGGGGTATCACATTGCACCATAATGATAAATATATAAAGTCCGTACACTCCTAACACAAAATATCATCCAACTGGTATAGTGGTCTGATATAAGTATAACAATCCATCTAGAAACCAAAGTAGGTCATTTAATTCTTTATTGACATGACATAAATATAAGTAGGACTCAATCCTTTATGGTCAATCAAAAAGTCAATCCAAATTAGGTAGGACTCGGTGTTTGAACTAATCCATACCTAGTATGCTACCGTCCCATACCTGTACATACCATCCTCCAGCCAACACAGTTGACAACACAATAATACATACTAGTCAACCATACTCCAAAATAAGCATAAATATAGTCCAACATGTGTATGACTAAATTATGCATCCAATATAAGATTTAGAAATCCTATTCCAGTCCTTTATATTAATAAATTAAGACTACGCATTTAACTTCTCCAAACAGTACCATAATTGATGTAGTGAGTAGTAGAAATAAACATCAATTAATTCCATCTAAGCATACTTATTTTTCTAGACAAACAACTCTATACTTATAACACAGCTGAGACATGATTAACAAATTTTAAATTATGCAAAAAAACCAAATTGCAAACAATAAGCAATTTCAATTATCATCTCACTTTCCACATACAGGTTCATTGTTTAACCTTATATTATTTCATGCTTCAATATATTAATATTAACATGCTTCCCAAGAGTTTTTACATGTTTGTAACAGATATATTCTTCATTCACAGCAATTAAAAATAGTTAAAAACAACCCCTACTGACCAAACCAAACCCAAAACACGAAAAACCAAAGAAAAAGGGGATGAAGCCGCCCCCAAAATAAGGGAGCCAGCTCTCCCCTTGGTGGAGCCTGCTCCACCCTTTATGGGAGCAGGCTCTACCCTTATAGAGCTGGCTCCAACCCCTTGTGGAGCTGGCTATCCCATCCCTAGAGCCGCTCCCTCCTTTGGTGAGCCGGCTCTCCTCCTCCGAGAGCCGTAATTCCAATACTTTCATCTTCCTCGCCTCCGGCACTACTTGAAGTCTCTGTATTAGTTTTATTACATGTTTTAAGGTTCCAACTCAGTCCCAGATTAAATCCTAAACCATTAATACACAAACATAACAGGTATTGAACACAAGATTTTAAACAACAACAGCACGATTTCAGACAGAACTTTAGGAAAACTCAAAATAGATTTATTCAACAAATTATATACTGATTAAATATGCATAAAAGATGTGTTTTAACATTAGTTTAATCCCTGGAGTTATACTAGGCATGCACAAAACACGGGTTAAAGGGAAAGAGTAGAACAGAGACTTGTCTGCAGTTTCAGTTTTGAAACTCTAAACCACCGTCTCCGAGTTTTTCCGTTAAAATCCTAGACTACCGTTCTACACCTCCGGTGCTCTTAGTTCAACCCAAAAACAACCCCGTTCCTTTCTCCTTGAACCTCTTTGTTAATCTCCCAAGTTCACTCTCTGTTTCTCAATACGTGAATAGGGTTTGTTTGTAACCCTATACCGACGTATAATAATGTATTTATAGGCTTCACTCCACACAAAACCTAATTCTAATCCTACACCAACTATAAGTCAGCTACAACGTATTTCATAAAAGAAACTAAAAACCCTAATTTAATCCGTTTAACATAGTTAAATAAATAAAACAATTACGTCCATGTCAGCACATAAAAATACGACAATTAATGTAATTAAAACAAAAACCAAAATATAATTAAATACATAATTAAACAATACTTCCGTAAATAAGTCACAGGCAAAAATAAACAAATAAAACAACTAACACATAAACAAGTAAATAAATAAATAAAACAACTAAAATAACTAATTAAATACTGGGATTATCCTTTTAAAATTAGAAGTATTACATTCTTCCCCCTATCGAAAGGATTTCCGTCCTCGGAATTCGCTCTTACCTTCTTCTATGATTTCTGGAAACTGCGAGCAAATGACATCCTCCCGTTCCCAAGTAGACTCTGCCTCATTGTGATGACTCCACTAAGCACGTACCAACGAAATAACCATGTTACGAAGAATTTGATCTCGACGGTAGACAATACGACACGGTGGCTCCAAATAAGTTACATCTGGCTGCAACTCAATCTCCCCAACATCGATATGCTGATACCGATCCTCATCGCGTAAAAATTTTTGCAACATGGAAACATAAAACACGTTATGTACGCGATCCAAATTATTAGGAAGTGCCAACCGATAAGTGACAACTCCAACTCAATCTGTAATAATGAATAGATCGACAAATCACAGAGACAACTTCCCTTTTTTCCTAAAGCGCATTGCACCCTTCATTGGGGACACTTTGAGTAGAACCTGATCCCAAACCTGAAACTCCAAAGCACGAGTGTGACGATTTGCATAACTCTTCTACCTACTCTGGGCAGTACGTATGTGATCCCTAATAAGAGCAATCTTCTCAGAAGTATCCTTGATAAACTCAGGACCCAAGAATCTACTCTCGCCAACCTCCATCCAACAAACAAGAGATCGACACGGTCGGCCGTATAATGCCTCAAATGGTGTAATACCAATAGTCTTCTGGAAATTATTGTTGTACACAAACTCTACTAGTAGCAAATAATCCTCCCAGTGGCCCTTAAAATCCAGAACACACGACCGAAGCATATCCTCCATGATGTGATTAACCCTCTCAGTCTATCCATCAGTCTGAGGATGATAAGCAGTGCTAAGATGCAACTCTGTACCCAAAGCCTACTAAAAACTCTTCCAAAATCCTGATACAAAGCTCGAATCCTTGTCTGATATAATAGACAACAGAATGCCATGTAACTTCACAATCTCTGTAATGTAAAGTCTCGCCAACTGCTTTGAAAGTGAAGTCAGTGCGAATAGGCAAGAAATGAGCTGATTTAGTCAATATGTCCGTGATGACCCAAATGGAATTGTGATCCTTGAAAGAATTAGGCAATTCCTCCACAAAATCCATAGAAATGCTCTCCCATTTCCACTCTGGTATTGGCAGTGGCTGTAGAGCTCCTGGCGGCCTCTGATGATCAATCTTAACCATCTGACAGGTACTACACTACGAACAAAAAGAGCAATGTCCCTCTTCATACCTACCCACTAAAACTGTCGCTTCATATCCTGATACATCTTGTCGCTTCCTGGATGAACAGAAAACTCAGAGTGGTGAGTCTCAGTCATCACATCTTTCCTCAAATCATCAGTAGAAGGTACTACTAACCATCCCTTGTACCTTAAACCTCCATCAGCCCTAACATAGTAAAATGGGACCTCACCGGAAGCTATCTCTGCAACTTTGTCCATGCACTGCTGATTCGTGAGTTGTGCCTTCAAAACCTTGTGAATGATAGAAGGTGTAACTACTATGTAAGCCATGAAAGCATCCGACAACTCATCCATCGTCTTCAAAGCATTCCACTCAGTAGTGAATAGAGCAGAAAGACTACCAATAGGTCAGCGACTGAGTGCATCTACCACCACATTCGCTTTCCCTGGATGATACTGGATAGAGAAGTGATAGTCTTTCACAAACTCCAACCAACTGCGCTATCTCATATTTAGCTCCCACTGAGTGAATAAATACTGCAGACTCTTGTGATCACTAAATAATCTGAAGGACTCACCCAACAGATAATGCCTCCAAATATGTAAGGCAAAGACCACAGCTGCCAACTCTAAGTCATGTGTTGGATAATTAAGCTCGCGAGGCTTAAGCTTCCGAGATCCATACGAAATTGGTCGCTCCTCCTACATCAAAACACAACCAAGTCCTTACAAAGAAGCATCTGTGTAGACAAGATACTCTATCCAGCTCTGTGGGGCTGACAAAATCGATGCAAAAGTCAACTTAGTCTTCAGCACATCAAAAGCTTTCTGACAATGTTCATCCCACACAAATCGTACACCCTTCTTATTCAGATGAGTGAGTGGTCCCGCTATCTTAGAAAACCCCTGGATGAACCTACGATAGTATCCCGCCAAATCAAGGAAACTCTAAATCTCGGTAGGTGAAGTAGGCTGTCCCCACTCAACCACTGCTGAAACTTTGGTTAGATCCATCGCTATTCCTTTTTCTGACACCACGTGACCCATAAACTTCACCACCCGCTGCCAAAATTCACATTTCTTGAACTTGGCATATAACTGGTGTTCACGAAGCGTCTGTAACATAATCCGTAGATGTCTAGCATAATCGTCCTCAGGCCTAGAATATATCAAGATATCATCAATGAAAACAATGACAAACTGATCCAAATAAGCCCTAAAGACTCTGTTCATTAAATCCATAAGACTGCTGGTGCATTAGTTAACCCGAACGGCATCACACAAAACTCATAAGATTATATCTAGTGAGAAATGTTGTCCTTGGAACATCTTGCTCCCTAACCCAAAGTTGATGATATCCAGACCGCAGATCAATCTTAGAGAAACATGTAGCTCCCTTCAATTGATCAAAAAGATCATCAATCCTGGGTAACGGATACTTGTTACGAATAGTAATCTTGTTCAACTCCCTGTAATCTATACACAGGTGGAGTGAACCATCCTTCTTCTTCACAAACAACACCAGTGTTCCCCAGGGTGAAGTACTCCTACGAATAAAACCCTGGCTAAGTAATTGCTGAATCTGATCCCTCAGCTCTCATATCTCCACTGGTGCCATCCTATATGGTGCCCTAGCAATAGGCGTAGTGCCTGGAGCTAAGTCTATCACAAAGTCGATCTCGCGACTAGGCAGTAACCCTGGAATCTCTTGAAATACATCCGAGAAATCCTATACAACTAGTATATTATCCAAAGATACAGTAATCCCCTCCTCCGTTTCTTCTCCACATAGAATAAATAAGTGCTAGTGACCCCGTTAGAACGTGGCATAGAAACAACATACATATCCTGACCAGGTATGGTCAAAACAACAGACCTATCGTAATAATTAACTTGGGTATAGTAATGCGATAACCAATCCATCCCAAGTATCACGTCATATGTGTGCATATCTAGGACCAACAGATTGGCTAAAAATCTGAATCTACTAATATCTAGTGTCATAGGCCCATCACTCTCATAAAGAATAGTTGTATTACCCAACGGTGTAGAAATACCCTGAGGTCTACTGCATACCTGCGTCACCATCCCCGATAAAGTAACAAAAGAACTAGCTACAAATGAGTGTGTAGCACCCGTATCAAATAAAATATGTCCATGTAAACCATGAATAAGAAACTTACCCTCAACAGCCTGAGGTGCCTACATATCCTATGGCATGGGGTTGTACACCCTGCCATAATGTAGCTGCTGCGGTGCATGTCCCTGAGGCTACAGCGGTGCTGGTAAAGCCGAATATGTCTGTCCCTGAATTCGTGGAACCTGTGGAGCTGGTAAAGGCACTGGCGCCCTCTGCCCCTGCTGCACATGTCGTCCCTGTCCCTGTCCCTGTCTTGCTTTAGGATACTGCCTGGAAGTGTGACCATACTCTCTATAAGTATAGCAACTACCCTGGAAAGTACCAAATAGCCTCCTCTGTTGGTTAGCCTATAGTTAATCCTGTCCTGCTTATAGTCCCCCATTCTGCTGTCACTGAATAGATGCCACATCCCTGTGAACATCCTAACCACCCTTGTGTTTCTTCCAAGGCTGTTGTTCCTGGAATTTTCTCTTGTCATTCTGTCGATGTCCATTGCCATTCCCTTTCTTAGCTAACTAATTAGCAAAGTCTCTGTTACCCCGCTTCTCACCCTTGGCCTATCTAAAGTCCACGGTCAATTGATACTGCTGTAGAGCGGCGTCTACCACCTAAGCGTAGGTAGTATAAGCTGGACTACTTGTAATAGCTCTCTTGATAGACCACATCAGTCCCTTAACAAAACTGTTGCGCTTCTTCTCCTCTGTATCCACCTCCTCTGGTGCAAAAAAGAGATAAGCGTGTGAACTGCTGCTCATACTCTGCCACTGATATGTTCCCCTGCTGTAGATTAAGAAACTCAGTCTTCATAGCTGCCCTGACTATATAATAAAAGTATTTCTCTTCAAAGCGTGCACTGAACTGATCATAAGTCAATGCCATCTTCTCCTTTGTGGTGGTAACTGACTCCCACCACTGTAGTGCATTCCTAACTAGCTTGAAGGTAGTAAGCATCTACTTCTAAACCTTTGTGCATTGAACCTAGCGAAGATGTCGCTCGATGTCATGTTTCCACTAGTGAGCTGCTTTCGCATCGGTGGAGCCGGTGAACTCAGGTACAGGTGCTTGGGGAACCTGTGGATAATTCCGAAGTGCAGCTATTAGCCCTGCATCAATAGCCCAAGTAATAAAGTCATTGATATGAAGAGGATACTCTGGATCTCCTCCCTAATCCCGAGTCTACTGATCTTCTTCCTGCTCCTCATAGAACTGACCATCATCCTCCTAAAGCTGCCTGCGGGCCGCTTCCCTTCGTCGCTGATTGTTCCGTTTGGTTCTAGTGTTAACCATTTTGTCAACACAGAAAGACAGACATCAGTACGATTAAACCGAACCGTAAAGGAATACAACGAATCCTAAACTTAAGCTCTAATCAAGAGAAAACGCTACGCGAAAGTCTTAATACGAAACATCCTAGAGACACTTGAACCTGGAGTGCTCTGATACCAACTGTGATACCCCTCGGATCCGAGACACGGGTTGATCAAGCCCAAGCCCAAACCCGAGGGAATATCAAACAATTAATATTTAACAAACACAAAGTACAAATCAAAATAATAAGAAATAAATAATCCAAGGCTGAAAGAATTCTAAAACATAATCCCCAAAATAAAATTATTAAAATCCAATACTCCCAAAATAACTCCATAAATTAACAACTCGGGAATCTCTCATATGGACCCCTAAAATAAAATACCAAACTAAAAAGTAAATAACTATAATTCAAATCCAAAGCTAAATAAGAAAATAGTCCTACGTAGTCGGAGGAATGGATGTGACGACCCTGGATTTTTCAACCCAGTGTGTCATGTGATGACCCGAATTGGATCCAAAATACGAAAGCAAAAGATAGAACCATGGTCTCTAGAGATACAACACTCTTCTAAGACACCAATGTGACCCTCAACGAGGTTACGAAACCCAAAGGAAGTAAGTGCGGAAGCAACCTTTCAAAAATGGATAAGAATGAACCTAGGGAAAAAAATGTCATTCCACACTGAAATAGGTGCCACCGTGCACACAATTGGAAAGACAACGAAAAATTAATGAATTTAGACTCAAGAATCACCTGATTCGGAGTCCGGACGACAAAGATATCAAGTTCTAAAGTCGAAGGAAGGAAAACCTTATCCCGGTTCAAACCAAAAATAGACACTACCTTACTAAAACTTGAATATCTTGAGCTACAAGAATAATATGAATCTTAAATTGGTACCATTGGAAAGATTATTTTGACGCGGTCAATTTAAACTCAAAAACGGACCAATTCGGAGTTAAAACGAAGAAGATACGATAATCCGTAGTTGGAGGTGCAGTGCTGAACCAAGACACACACACACATTAACAGTGCTTCGAGCGCTCGAGCAAGGGCTTCGAGTGCTTGAACGGCACACACCCAAGGGCCAAAACTCTCTGCCCCATCTTCGAGCACTCGAGCGACATCTTCGAGCGCTCGTTCTGCTAAAAGCTTAGCAGAAATCTGAGATTGAAATGTGATTTTGAGGACTTTCTGGGCCTTTTTGGAAAAAACACAAAAAAGAAACCCCCCCCCCCCCCCTTCCAAAATCAGTTTTTCTACCCAACCATGCCAAAAGGAAACTTTATTTTTTATGTGAAAACCCCAAAATGCCCTTATACTCAGTTTAGGCTCAAAGCGGCAAAAATGTGAATTTGCACCAAACATGCATTTGACCCCAAATGCACTTCTAGGCTGAAACAAATATGTACGCAAATATAATAAGTGATTTTGAGCGCGCGGGAATGGTCTGAGGCTCCCGAAAATGGCCGGTGCAAAATCCGACCCCCCGACGGCCAAAAAGGCGAAAATCAATTTGAAATGGAAATTTTGAAAACCTAAATTAACAAATGGTTGGAAATTACCGTTTGGCCCTTGGCCACACATCATACATGACTAATGAGATCCTACAGAAGAATCAAAATGGAATTCCCACACCCGATACAAACATAGTGAGACAATAACTTAACATTTTTCAATACTTTCATAATATTCCATGAAGTCAAAAATTACATAGGATACAAATTACATGTCATTGGCCTCCGGCCTCATCTCATACATGTCAAATACATCCTAAAGAGTGTACTCATGTACATATTACATATATGGAATCAATGTACACATGTTGACATATAAGACTACAATTGGCATTCCAAGCCAACCTTCACAAAAATGGAAGTCTTCAAGTCCACAAGTCATCCAAGCATAATGGGAGTCTCAACTTTAATTCTTGTACCTGAAATATGCCCCAGTATCATAGGGGTGAGTAACATAAAGCTACTCGTATGAAATGAGCATGCATCGACCTAACGTTTAACAATTTCATCACCTTAAGGTGAAACATGTTAAAGGGGCACATGCCACCTAACGTCTATGTCAAGGTGAGACTCAGGGAGCATCCTAGCTACCTAAGATCATTACTAGCATAAAACACATCCTTTATGCAATTTCAACAACACAAGAGCATGCTACACATAGCAATAAGATATAACATGCTTACACAAAGCAACTAGATAGAAACATGTTTACACAAGCAACTAAATAGAAACATGCTTACACAAAGCAACTAAATAGAAACATGCTTACACAAAGCAACTAAATAAAAACATGTTTACACCAAGCAACTAAATAAAAACATGCTTACACCAAGCATCAATATAGGGACATATTTATACCAAGCAACAAGATATAGATTTTCAAAGTAATCAACTTAAAATCTAAAATGTGAAATCAACTAAATATAGCAATTTAGTATAATTAGAATATCTAATACCACACATCAAGACATAGATTCTCTAGACTATCAACTAGAAATCTAAAAGTGTGAAATCAACTAAATATAACAATTTAGTATAGATGTACTTAACAACATCAAATCACCAATTGCCAAAACCACAAGTCACAATATAAACATGATTGCAAACTTGGAATTGAATGCGAAAACAAGTAATGGAAGACTTGGACATCACGTCTCGAATTTCCGCCGAGAACAAAATGGTTGTTCCGGGCACTAACCCGAAGGGAAAACCACCCTAAGTGCGCACTATCTCAATTGGGGAGAACTCATACCTCCCGCACTAAAGCTGAACTTTAGCCATATCACATGTAACAACAATGTCCCAAGACTCCAAAATAACCTAAATAAGTTCATAACTTATACATATTACTACTACATAGTAACAAGTTAGCAATATGACTCTCAATTGTGCATAATAAGCATTTCATATCCATAATGCTATGAAATCACAAGCCAACAATATATTTATTTTAGAAACATGCTCTCATGAATATAATTCTAACAACAATGCTCTTTAATGCATATAACACAATCAAGTGAATACACCACAAGTCTAAATCCATGCTCTTAAAATAGAAGCAACTTCTAAAACATGATTAAATCCATGGATAAACAAGATAGAGTTTAATTACATTAAAATGATTAAACTCTCTAGATTTCAAATCATTTCCAAATTGCCTCAAATTATTATATGTTAAACAACAAAGCATGCTCATTACATAGATCAAATCAAAAGAGCAAAATGAGCAAGTCATCATCATGTAGAATTTAATTAATCTAAATTAATTAAATCTCTAATTTTCAAAAGTTATTCAATTGATTCCAAATTAATATATGTCAAGCACTAAGTCATGGTTATACCATATATCAAGTCTAAAATGGAATACAAGCAAAACACAATTTACTAGAATTTAAATCAAATTAAATCCATTTAAGATTTGAAAACTCATCTAAATCATACCAAATCAACATATATCAAAGATCAACTCATGGTCATGCCATTTACCAAGTTTAAAATGAGTTATATGCAAGCTATGATAAATCATAGTTTCTCAAATTAGCAAAAGACATGCATACAACTTATAAAAGCATCAATAGCATGCAAGAACAAACATATAACCCTATAACATCCCCTACCTCACTAGAGAAGAATCTCTCTAGAATCCAAGGCAAAATCAACACAAAATGGTAAACCCTTCAAGGGTTATGAAGAGGAGGATGAGGGGAACAAAAAGTGTTCCAAACTTCATGGTCTAAGGTGAGTGAAAGGCCCTCAAAAATCAAGGTCAAGGCTTAAGCATCAAGCTCCATCCATGGAGGCTAGGGTTTGTGATGAGAAAGAAATGACATAAGGTGAAAAATGGGTGAGTGGAGGAAATAAAAATCCTCCACTCACTATGTGTTCCTACACCATGGTCAACACACACAACTATGGTCAAATGCACAAAAACCCCTCCTTAAAACTATAATCCCAAAGTGTCCCAAAAGTAATTTGTAAGACTTAATCCCAAGCCTACACTTGTCACTCATCCAAGGCTCCATCCTAGGCTTAATCTTAAGCCTACACTTGTCACTCATCCAAGCCAACAAGTGCACCAATCCAAAGCCAACAAGTGGTTGAATCTCCACCCTCCACATGTCATCATCCAAGGCACCAAAGTGTTTCCACACACATGTCAACAAGTGGACCAATGAGAGTGTGACACTTGTCACACTTTTTGGAAATTACAAAAAGGTCCTTTTTGAAAATATCTTCCAAATTAAATTGCAAAATGGTCCCTAAGATGAAAAATAATTACTTTACAGTAATTACACAAGAACCCCAAAAGTTTAGAATATTACAAAAAGGTTATGCGTCTATACCCTTTACAAGAAAAGTAAGCACTTAGCATGCTTTTCTACAAAAGTGAAAATACACATAGTATGTAATTTAAATATCGTGGATGCATGCAAAACCGGAATCAAATCCGAACACGAAAAGTGAGGTTATGCCAACAAAGTGACAACCGAGAAAAAGACGAAAAGTGAATAGTATCACAAAAGTGAAAATGTGAAAATGACTCGATCCTCAAAAGAAGTCGTCAATCCAAGGAAAAGAGTCTCGGAAACCATCCCCGAGCACTCAAGATGACATTAAGTGATGAGAAACCGAACTCAGAAAGGAAAAGGTCAACGGAAAAAAAAAATATCAGTGAAAATCTGAGAAAGGGAAAGGAATGAAAATGTCCGAGTCATTACAATGGAAGTCTGTATCTGCTCTACACGACCATGCTCTAACCCTGGAACTGACAAGCACTTGAAAAATAAGAGAGTGGGTCAGGCCCACATGCAAGTCCTATTCTACTACGATCCATACAAAAACCTGATACGCAGATACATCCTAGATAGCTCAACAATATCTAGAGTAGTCCTTATATGTATAAGTACACACTATAGGACGCTCATTAGTCCAATAGGTCTGTCTCAGCCTGAGTAGAGATACCATAAAAATCGCACATAATGTGGTCATGTATACCTAGACCTACCAGGGAACAACACCTCTGTCCAGTTATCCATCCTAGGCGATATAAGCATCCTAACCATGGTCCTGAGACTCAAGCTCATACCATGGCACCATGTGCACTCCTAACACAAAATATCAACCATCTGGTATAGTGGCCTGATATAAGTATAACAATCCATCCAGAAACCAAAGTAGGTCATTCAATAATTTATTGACATGACATAAATATGAGTAGGACTTAATCCTTTATGGTCAATCCAAAACTCAATCCAAATTAGGTAGGACTCAATGTTTGAACTAATCCATACCTAGTATGTTACCGTTCCATACCGATACATACCATCCTCCAGCCAACACAGTTGACAACACAATAATACATACTAGTCAACCATACTCCAAAATAAGCATAAATACAGTCCAATATGTGTATGACTAAATTATGCATCCAATATAAGATTTAAAAATCCTATTCCAGTCCTTTATATTAATTAAGTAAGACTACACATTTAACTTCTCCAAACAGTACCATAATTGATGTAATAAATAGTAGAAATAAACATCAATTAATTCCATCTAAGCATACTTATTTTTTCAGATAAACAACTCTATGCTTATAACACAGCTGAGACATGATTAACAAATTTTAAATCATGCAAAGAAACCAAATTGCTTTAGAAAAATAGTAAGCAATTTCAATTATCATCTCAGTTTCCACATACAGGTTCATTGTTTAACCTTATATTATTTCATGCTTCAACATATTAATATTAACATGCTTCCCAAGAGTTTTTACATGTCTGTAACAGATATATTCTTCATTCACAGCAACTGAAAACAGTTAAAAACAACCCCTACTGACCAAACCAAACCCAGAACACAAAAAACCAAAGAAAAAGAGGATGGAGCCGCCTCCAAAACAAGGGAGCCGGCTCTACCCTTGTAGAGCCAGCTCCAACCCCTTGTGGAGCCGGCTCTCCCATCCCTAGAGCCGGCTTCCTCCTTTGGTGAGCCGGCTCTCCTCCTCAGAGAGCCATAATTCCAACACTGTTCATCTTCCTCGCCTCCGGCACTACTTAAAGTCTCTGTATTAATTTTGTTACATGTTTTAAGGTTCCAACTCAGTCCCATATTAAATCCTAAACCATTGATACACAAATATAACAGGTATTGAACACAAGATTTTAAACAACAGCAGCACGATTTCAGACATAACTTTAGGAAAAGTCAAAACAGATTTATTCAACGAAATTACATACTGATTAAACATGCATAAAAGATGTGTTTTAACATTAGTTTAATCCTTGGAGTTATACTAGGCATGCACAGAACACGGGTTAAAGGGAAAGAGTAGAACAGAGACTTGCCAGTAGTTTCAGTTTTGAAACTCTAAACCACCGTCTCTGAGTTTTTCCGTCAACGTCCTAGACTGTCATTCTACACCTCCGGTGCTCTTGGTTCAACCCAGAAATAACTCCATTCCTTCCTCCTTGAACCTCTTTGTTAATCTCCCAAGTTCACTCTCTGTTTTTCTCTGTCTCTCAATACGTGAATAGGGTTTATTTGTAACCCTATACTAACGTATAATAATGTATTTATAGGCTTCACTCCACACAAAACCTAATTCTAATCCTACACCAACTATAAGTCGGCTACAACGTATTTCATAAAAGAAACTAAAAACCCTAATTTAATCCGTTTAACACAGTTAAATAAATAAAACAATTACATCCATGTCAGCACATAAAAATACGACAATTAATGTAATTAAAACAAAAACCAAAATACAATTAAATACATAATTAAACAATACTTCCGCAAATAAGTTACAGGCAAAAATAAAAAAATAAAATACCTTAACACTTAAACAAGCAAATAAATAAATAAAACAACTAATTAAATATCAGGACTATCCTTTTAAAATTAGGGGTATTACAAACCTCCTCCTTGGTCTCCTCCTTCACATAAAATAAATAAGTGCTAGTAACCCCATTTGAACGTGGCATAGCGACTACGTACATATCATGTCTAGGTATGGTAAAAATAATAAACCTATCATAACAATTAACTTGGGCATGGTAGTGAGATAACCAATCCATCCCAAGTATCACATCATAAGTGTGCATGTCCAGGACCAATAAATTGGCTAGAAATTTGAGTCTACCAATATCTAGTATCACAGGCCCATCACTCTCATGCAAAATGGAAGTATCACCTAAAGGTGTAGAAATACCATGAGGTTTATCGCATACTCGTGTCATCATCCTAGATAATGCAGCAAATGATTTAGACACGAATGAATGAGTAGCACCCGTATCAAATAAAATACGACCCTGAGTACCATAAATAGGAAACATACCCTTAACAGCCTGAGGTGCCTGAACATCCTGTGGCATGGGATTGTACACCTTGCCATAATGCAACTGTTGCGGTGCCTGTCCCTGAGGCTATGGCGGTGCTGGTAAAGTTGCATATGTCTACCCCTGAATCTGTGGAATCTATGGAGCGGGTAAAGGTACTGGTGCCCTCTGTCCCTGCTACACATATTGTCCTTATCCCTGTCCTACTTTAAGACACTGCCTGGAAGTATGACTAAACTCTTTACAAGTATAGCAACTACCCGGGAATGTACCAAATGGCCTCCTCTGTCGATTAACCTATGGCTGACCTTATCTTCCTTGTGGTCCCCCATCCTGCTGCCTCTGAATAGGTGCCCCATTCTTGTGAGCATTAGAACCACCCTTGTGCTTCTTCCAAGACTGTTATTCCTGGAATTTGTCCTTATCATTGTGTCGGTGTCCATTGTCATTCCCTTTCTTAACTAACTGATTTACAAAGTCTCTGTCACCCCGTTTTTCATCCCTAGCCTATCTAAAGTCCACTGTCAACTGATATTGCTGTAAAGCAGCGTCTACCACCTGAGCATAAGTAGTATAGGCTGGACTACCTGTAATAGCTCGTTTAATAAACCACATAAGTCCCTTAACAAAACTATTGCATTTCTTCTCCTCTGTATCCACCTCCTCTGGAGTAAAAAGAGATAAAAGTGTGAACTGCTGCTCATACTCTGCCACTGTCATGTTCCCTTGATCCAGATTAAGGAACTCTGTCTTCATAGCTGACCTAACTGCATATGGGAAGTATTTCTTATCGAAGCAAGTACTGAACTGCTCATAGGTCAATGACGTCCTCTCTTCTACGGTGGTAACTGATTCCCACCACTGGAGTGCATCTCTGACAAGCTTGAAGTTAGCAAGCATCTGTTTTTGAACCTCTGCGCACTGAACCATGCGAAGATGTCGCTCGATATCCTTCCTCCACTAGTAAGCTGTTTTCGCATCGGTGGAGCCTGAGAACTCAGGTGGGCTCCCCTTTGTGAAAGAACTCCTAGCCTTTTCCCATGGATCAGTCTGAACCACTGGTGCTGGTATAGGTGCCTACTGAACCTGTTATTGATTCTAAAGTGTAGCGGTTACACCTACTTCTATAGCCCGAGCAATGAAGTCATTGAGATGAGGAGGATACTCTAGATCTCTTTCCTGATCCTGAGTCTGCTGAACTACCTCCTGCTCTACATTCAACTGACCATCATTATCCTAAAACCCAGGTAATTGTTGCTTTTTCTCCCTTTGCTGATGCTGTAGGAGATATTGCTGCCCACATGCCGCTCTCCTTTGCCACCTGTTTCCTTGCATATTCTGTCCTCATCTAGCATTATCCATTCTGTTAACACAGAGAAACAGAGATCAATACGATTTAAACAAACCGTAAAGGAATACAACGAATCCTAAACTTAAGCTCTAAACAAGAGAGTACGCTACGTGGAAGTCTTAATACAAAATAACCCTAGAGACACTGAACCTGGAGTGCTCTAATACCAACTGTGATACCCCTCGATTCTAGAGCCACAAATGATCAAGTCCAAGCATAGATCCAAGGGACACCAAACAATTAAGTATATAAACAAGCATGGAATGCAAAGTGAATTAAGAATAAAGAATAAAGCTGAAAGAAAACTAAATAATAACTCTTAAATAATTAATTAAATAATCTTCCAAATGACAATATCCAAAATCCCTGGTAACATTACAACTTAGGAATCCATCATGTGGACCCCTAACCATAAATAACAAAATAAAAATGAAACCAAACTAAAACATAAAAAAGACTCCTACATCGAATCAAAAGAGTGAATGGATAGTCTCTGCTCGGCACGAACCACCTCTATGGTTGGATATGACGAACACCTGAAAAATAATAGTGGGTCAGGCCCATGAATAAGTTCTAATCTACTACATTCTAAACAGAGACCCGATACACGTATACATCCTAGTTAATCCAACAATAACTATATAGTCCGTATAAATATATATACACACTAAAGGAACCTCACCAAACTATAGGGTTGTCTCAACCTGAATAGAAGGCAACATGCAAAAATGCACATATAGTGGGCATAAATGCCTAAACCTACCAGGGTACACAATTACGCTATATCTAGCTACACATCCTTGGCGATATATGTGCCCTAACCACTGATCCTGAGACTTAAGTTCATATCATGACAACATAATTATATACATAAAATTCATCCTATCCAACTATAATTAATCCTCCAAAAGTCATTCAACTTGTTCAGTTGACCTGACTTAAGTATAGGTAGGACTTAACATTCTTTTGGTTAATCCATCCCTTTACATAAAGATAGGTAAGACTTAACTGATAAGTTGATCCGTCCCTAGAATACCATCATCCCAAACTGGTGCATTCATCCACAAAATCCATAATTGATGTAAACAATATAAATAAACATAAAAAATAATCCAGCATAAAATATAATCAAAACCAGTTATATACATGGTTGTATTATACTTTCAACATCCAATTAAAAATCACTTAATATCCATTTAAGTTGCTAAAACAATATTAAGCAATTTAGTCCTCCTTTAACATTATGAAATTTGATTTAGTATCACACTGTTCAAACCCTTAGGTTCTCGAACCTAAAGCTCTGATACCAAATTTGTAACGACCCGAACCCGATGGTCCGAATCGCTAACCGGATCATCACCCGAACTCGATGTCAACTAAAGACACTACCGTTATTTCCTATGTTAATACATAATATACGTATCATCCCAAGGTTTATAATAATAATAATAATAATATTAATAATATTAATAAGAGATCATATCTACAAATTATGTCAAAATAGTCCACTAACCCATCAAAACTTATGGAGGAGCGTCGTCCACCACTTCCTTTTCGTGTCCTAAAAAATGTTAAAATAAAAGGTGAGCAAATTGCTCAGTGGGTGGTGTCTAAAACACATATCTTGTGACCCCGTGAATCCATACAAAGCATAGGAAAAGGAAAGAGGGGTCATGCTTAGTCAGAAGGGAAAACATAGCATCAATTCTAACAATAATGCATCAAATCCTCATCAAACCATGCCATGTTATGGAATGCAATGGTATGCAATGTCGCTCCCCATTTCAAAAAACAAAACCTTTATCCATCATCATTTCCAACCGTTAATGCAACCCGTCCTATGGCAACTCCATGGCGGCATGAGAGAAAGATTGGCTAACTGTCCCTGACCTATTGCAATTCCATGGCATCATTTGAGGCCAGGTAACTCAACCACGCTAGGAAAATCTCCCCAGTTTCCTCTAGGTCACACTAACGCCACAGTCCTTAGGCAACTCCTAGGCGACCGGGTTTTCTCAAACCTCTTTTAAAACCTTTTTTTCCAAAAATCATTTCTATTGTTTCATAAAACAACTTTTCCCATTTCATGCCCAATGATAATGCATGAAATGTCACATGTTATCCAATGTCAATATAAAATCATATTCATTTCATTAACATCATACTAGCAAATTTAAAATAATTTTTTTTTTTTCCATAACAAGTCATGTTCTCATTCTCATCAAATATAGCATTATAAGTAAATGGAGCATATAGATAATTCAAATAAACATTTGTATTTCATCACAATTTAATTGGACACACAACTTAGCACATATAACACATAAAATCACCTCATCATGCTTTATTATATATATTTCCAAATAACCATAAATAATATTCAAAGTCTAGTGAACAATTCTATAAATTTCTATGAAGAAAACTCACAAAGGGCAAAGAAATTGTAGCTTACAAACCCCTACCTCATGTGTGTGCAACCAAACAAGCCTTTAAGCCTAGCCAAAAACCGAAGTCCTCCAAACACTAGCAACCATGGTCTCAAATGAAAGCCCTTGTTATGAAGATCAAGACTCCCTTCTTGGCCTTTTCTCAAATCTCACTATAAACCTCTCAATTTTAAGGTTTGAAACAATAGAGGTAAATATGTATATAGATGTATAGATATATAGAGAGAGAAAAAGGAAACTAAAGGGGGAGAGAGAACTTCGGCCAAATAAGGAAGAAAGAGAATTGGGTTTGATTTTTTTCCTTTTTTTTTTTTGGCAAATGATTCCATGGCCCTAAGAGTGCCACTTGTCAAAACTTGGTAATGTCTACCTTTTTGCTAAATTACCTCAATAACCTTCATCTTTCATTGAAATTCCCTCTACATCCCATAAATATCTCAATGTATGCTTACATCCATATATGTGTGTGTGTGTGTGTGTGTGTGTAAAATCCCCATAATGCGCTTCACTTAAATGAGAAAACCGGGAGAAGTTCCCAAGCCCACAATTCACCTGACTTTCCGAAAAAATTTAAAATCAATCCCACTACCTCTAAATGACTTAAAATAATTAAAAACTAATTTCTAAAACTCTCGGCTCAAAAAATGACCGAAATAGCCATCAGGGCCAGCATGGCACGCAAAACGAGGCGCAAAGAAAATATATAAATGAAATAAAATCCGGGACATTACAAAATTGTATTAGAAAATATTTGGTACACTTTGAATCAAATCAAAAATCTTATTTTTTAATTTTAAAAAATATGAAAAAAGTTTAGAAATTCAAAAAATTCTTTACACTTTTAGAATAAAAATTATATTACTTTAGGTATAGATATATAACCAAAAAGATACATTTAACAAAATTATTTTATTTAACAAATATGAAAAACATTTAGAAATTCAAAAAATTCTTTACATTTTTAGAATAAAAAAATAAAATATTTTAGGTATAAATATATGTAACCAAAAAATACATTTCAAAAAAAAAAAAAAGTCTCACTATGATATGAATTATTACATGATTTAATGAGAACCTGAATATCTCCATACTAATGTGTTAGAATTTCAAAATTGCAACAGCCAAAAAAATTTATCATTGTGGTATGAATAATTACATGATTTAATGAGACATTTTTATGAAAAATAAAAAATAAAAAAATTAAGAAATAGAGAAAGTGCTTTACACTTTAAAATTTGAAATTAAAAAATGTTATAAAATTCTTTACAATTTTAGTTTTTTTTTTTCTTTTTCTTTTTTTTTGTTTTTTTTTAATATTGTGGATTAGGGCATGGAATTTTTTAGGAAGGAAAATGGGTTGCTTTTTAAGAAGTGGGATAAAAAATGTTTTTCTTTCTTTTTTTTGAATATTGATTCCTGTATGTGTGTATTTAGTTATTAAAATTACTTTTATTAACTCTTTATTTAAACCATTAAATAAATATTCTAATTCAAAATTGTTAAAAATGTGTAGAAATAATAAATATATATATATATACACACACACACACATATATACACACACACTCATTAATCATATGTGACTATTGGAATTCAGATATGACTCATTTAATCATATGTGGCTATTGAAATTCTAAATAGTATATAAGTATATATTATAATCTAAAGTATTTAATGAAAATTATTTAAAAATCTAAAAATGTTAAGAAATTCTCTACACTTTTAGAATAGTATATATATATATATATATATATATATATATATATATATATATAGTAACTACTATATGTTGTGGAGTGGGAGTCTAACTAAAGCAGAAAATGTGGGCTATGTTACATTTGCTCACTCTCTTTTGTAGATGTTCTTTAAATTAGACTAATTGGCATCTTATAGTGGTGAATGATTTTACTGAACCAACATTGATCTCTTTGGTGACTTGACTATACTCTCGAATGGTTAGTATAATTTAATTTTGAGACTTACTGAAATTTGTCCCAGTCCATTTGCAGAAGTTGTGTCAAGTCAAATATGAACAAACCTGAAGTAAATAGAATATTTCTTATAAAATTCAATTCTTAAAAAAGGCAGTAAACAAGTGCAGTTTAAATACATTTCTTGGCTGAAAAAACAATTAATTCAAAAACAGGTAAATGTTCATAAAACCACTATGGCATTCTCAACATTATCAAATCAATCGTAGTTGGCACCATCACTGGTCTAGTTCTCTGTAAAATACCACAAACCATACTGTCTAACAATTTTGATTACTGTATCATAAGCCAAAGTATTTCTACTTCTTAATGATATGCACTCTCATATATATTTTTCCTTCACATGTGCCAATTCTAAGCAATTCCTGTACGTGTAATAACATCTGCCGATTCTAAGCAAAGTCCTGTACATGTAATGAGCTTCAATGAAAATGAGAGATTTACTTCAGTTCTCAAATTTTTGCGGTGATTTTGACCATTCAAGGATACGCTTGAGAAGAAGTTTGGGCTACATTGGCCATGTGTGGATACGTTTGAGAAGAAGCTTGGGCTACATTGGCCATGTGTGGATACGCTTGAGACGAAGCTTGGGCTACGTTGGCCGTATGTGGATATGCTTGAGAAGAAGCTTGGGCTACGTTGGCCGTGTGTGGATACGCTTGAGAAGAAGCTTGGGATACATTGGCCGTGTGTGGTTTGACGTCTCTACTCCGCATGTAAGTCAAGAACTGGCCAGGTAGCTCTTCCAGGAGAGCCTGAACAGCAGAGATCTGCCCATCTGCAACACACAGAAAAAAAGGTTCATATAACTAAGAATGCACAGATGAGAAAACATACGGTTAATTAGTACAAAGTCTTGTAAATTGCAAGGTTTACATCAGGTTCACGAGTGTTTATCAGCTAAACAAAGCTGAGGTCATTATATGAGATTAACTCAATTCAGGCTTAAAACAACATCAAGTGTCACTGCTAAAAGCAATATAGATTTCCTAGGCATGGCATAAAAAGGCAGCAATTGATTGGAAGTCTAGTTCTACAAACTAGCTGTTATTCCTTTCAATACCAACTTGAGAGACAAATCTTGCACAGTAAATTCAACCATTAGGAAAACTATGGGTCTGTTTTCAGTTTTCCGAAAACAGTTTTTTGTTTTCTGAGAACTGAAAATCTATTCGGTTGACCATTTCTGAAAACTAGTTATACATATTAAAAAAAAAAAAGGCTCGTTCTTAGAGAAATATCTTTTATAGTTATCAGAAAACAGTTTTTTTGTTTTTTGAGAACTGTTTTTAGAAACTTGAACCAAACAAGCCCTATATTTCTCAATTCAAATCAATTAGAATCATGCAACAATCATATCTTCACCTGAGCTTCTTTAAAGTTAAACAATCAAAAAGCATCAAAGAAGGCTGGATGGGACAAGCCAAGTTTGAAGCAATGTAAATTCAGCTGAACCTGCATTTATTCATTTGAATAAGATTTAACAAAAGTACCCAACGAACATCAAAAATTCAATCTTGAGCCCCTAACAACAGCACCATTTGGAATTAATAACCAAGACCTTCTTTGAATCCACCTTCAACTTGAGCTTTCAACAACAGGCAAGCTAAAAAATACTTAAAGCATCAAAGAAGGCTGACAAGACTATTGTAGGTACCCAAACCCTAGAATATAAGAACATGTAAAGAACAATTATTTTTTAGGATTGCATGACTTTAACAAATAGGTGACTTGGCAATTTGCTATCAAATTTGCTTCCATCCATTCTGTCATGCTCAAATAGAGAAATAAAAATCTGACCGAAATGTTTTACCAACTTTAAAATTTGTAAAGCAACACAATGATGAACTCACCTTGCACATCACGCATCGGAACAAACTGTACAATGTCTCATGTAGCTATCCTTCCCGTGGAACTCTCTAATCTACGTCCACCATCAGCATCTAGGATCTGCAAGGATAACAAAAATTATGTCACATAACAATTTTAACAGGGAGGTTTGTAAAAGGATAACACCCTCAATGAAAGGATTTTTAGTGCTGTTATGCTAATAAAAGTGAATTAATTGAAGGCCAAATCTGATTAAGAAAAAAAAGGATATACTACCTCCATTTTTCCAAAATCGGCACCACCAACTCCAACAATAAGAATCGAAAGGGGTAGGTCAGATGCTCTCACCAAAGCATCTTTAGTTTCCTGAAGATCAGTAAGAACTCCATCCTACAAAAGTATGAAACTATTTTATCAAAAAAATAAAAATAAGAACGAACAAGAAAGAAGCAAATATTAGTCATTTGATTCACTACCGTTATAATCAGCAAGACAAAGTACTTGCTCTTGTTGTAGGAGAGGGACTGCCCAGCAAATTCTCAGCATTGTTGATCACCGGACCAAATAAGGTGGGTCCAGCAAGAGCAACATTGTGCTTAGCACTTGCATAAGCTGCCATTATACCTTCTACCCCTTCAACCTGTTACATGAATGGGAAATTGACCATCACATGATATAAAAGATACAAGCAACCAAGACGTACAAGGTTATTCATCAATGATGGCAGCATCTCTACCCACACACCTATCACTGGGATGAAAATATGATGTTTAAGGCAACTTACTGCACAAAAAATCTAGCTAGTCTTTCCAAACGGTCCGATATATTTTATGCATAAACCATGGTAATCCGAGAATAATGATAGAGTAGGCTAAACAACCTTCGGCACTGGCCTTTGTGGGCTAGAGGTATGTTAACTGTGTTCCTACGTGAGAAATCATAGAATGAAATGGTGCCTTATCACCAGCAATTTGAAAGGTAGCATGCCTTGCATTTAGGCACAAGATAAGGAGCGCATCAAACAATAAATTAAAAATGAGTACAACAGGATGTCTCTTCCATCCCTTGCAAGAGATTATTACCTCAAAGCCACTTGTACTGCTCAAGTTAAAACAATGAGATACTGAGCCATTACAAGTCCTTCCTCCAATACCCCAAGCAGGAAAGCGCCTATCAGAATCATAGAATTGTATGACCTCCCCAACCTATATTATAGCCTGCAAGGAGTTCAGTCATTGACTTGTGCACTCATTATATCAATCAACGATTATTTTCTACTAAATGCAAAATAAAGACTGCAGAGAACAAAACTTTCTTTGCATGACAATTAACTCGTACATCACCAACTTGGTCTACAAATAATAAAACCAACTGAAAACTCCATAATTTATATTACAGTGTCATTCATAAAATTAGCATTTAATAATCACATTGACAGGTCATTTCATTGTGAGCAACTTGTAAGAGTTGTTTATGAGTCTGCATTCCCATGGGAGAATTCAATGTCATCTGACTTAATGGTAGGTTCTTTAGTTCCAAGATAAGCTAGTAAAAATTTTAAACATTATTCTTGAAGCATAGATAATTCCAGTTTGATAACACCACAGGTGGCAACTCGAGGGTATCTGACTTAATGGGAGGCTCTTTAGCCCCAATATAAGCTAGTGAAGATTTTTAAAATTATTTGAGAAGCATAGACACTTCCAGATTTGAGAACACCACAGGGGTCACCACCTTACCTGCTGGAAAGCATTCAACCAGCCTGAAGGATCAATGTAGTGTAAAGAATCTAAAAGTCGAGGATTTCCATTTGAAGCTGGACAAAATTTAAATTTCAATTCATGAGCCAAGCAACTGTATATACAAAATTTAATTGACTGGAATCATATAGCTTTTCGGAATGTTGAAGGTTTATTACCAATAAAATCAACAGCAACCATAAAGTTAAGTTAAAAGCCACTAGTAATCTAACCGAGAAAACTGTACAGTTCCTTTGCAACAAATCCATCCACAAAAAGTTGACCCTTCAGAACCTACAGAAATATAAGCACAATGCAGGTTCAGACATGACAGACATACAACAAATGGCTAAAATCTTTATCACGTATAAAATAAATACCTTTTCATGACCATGTCGAGCAGATGGTAAGATAAAATTTGCACCAATCTTTTCTTTGTGAAGTTTTTCAAGGTCTGCCACTGATTTCTGCATTTTACTGTTACATATGAACGCATTGTCAATATAATGAGCAATGGAAGAAAAAAGAAAATTTGAAAAATAAATAAATAAAACATGCAAAAAGGCAGATGAAAGAAAACAAAAGCAGGAACTTAGCTGACAAAAGGAAAAGAAAAAATAGGAATTGAAGAGACGAATAAAATTGGACAGTTACCCAATAAGTGCATGATTGCCACTGCTATTGAAATCAAAGCACTCAATAACTTATGGGTTGTCCTGCACCAAATACAAAATTTCACCATAAAAAACCAATATATATATATATATAGCAACCTGTAGTTGTATCCATCGCATAATGCTACTTAACAAATCTGGGTCATGCCATGCGATAAAATAATTCTATCAGTCTCCAGTTACATTTCCTACGGTGACTAGGCATCCAAAATGCAAATCTTAAGAGCCTTTATGTTAAATTATCTCAAAACTTAAATTATTGGCACAAAAACATGAGACAACCACAGATATCATAAATTAAACATTTATTCTAGATCTCATCACAAGAATTGACAAACTTGCCTTGCTCCCAAATTGCTGCATTGTGAGAAATAGGGGCTTCCAAATTGGATTCAAGTTGTTATTCACGACTTCTGTCTTGCAAATTGGAACAGTAATACCACTCTCAACAATCCTAGATATTCTCAAGAAAAGATCCTGAAAGGAGTAAAGAAAAAAAAAAAAAAATCTAAGAACCAAAATTCCAAGTAACTCAAAGCTCCATATAATGATATCTGCTTTCAAATACATACACTTTTGGATTCCAAGTTGGAACAATGGAATGCCATCTCAACAGCATTCTTTGAACCGGCAGTTTCCTCGGCATGGACCGTTAAGTGTCCCAAAGTTTGTCAGACAACTGTGCCCAGTTTTATTGTGAAGACTAAGGATCAAACTTGAACTTTGTTTAGTCACTATCTGTCAAGAGTTAAAAAAGGAAAAAAGAGAAGTAAATATTTATGCATATTTCTGCATAAAAAAGGAAGAACTTTGTAAACAACTGTTTCAGATTAAGATAACTACGAGAAAATGCATCATTTAAGAAAGGGATATAGAAGCACTATTCTGAAAAGCCATCCTTCTGCTAATAAATTTATCACACAGTTTTCAATACATCACATCTTCAATTTGGGGGAAGCCACAAGTAGGTCCCACCAGAAAGAACACTCTTTTTCTGTGTTAGTTGGGACCAGAGTTGGCAATCACTCTGGTCCTCCTTCAAGTCCTCGATAGGATATGCTTTGACCGAAATCGCCTGAATCTTCCAAATATGTTTGCAACTAATAGGGACTTCCACACACTGCTCAAATTTGAATACCTTAAGTACATCAAACCAAAGTTGATCTGGACTTTTCACAAAGCATGTATCCACATTTTATGCATGTCATGGAATCCAAAAAGGGACCTGTAGAGTGCAGAAGGACATGTGCTGTGAAATATGCAGCAATGTACACATAGAAACAGTCCATGGACAAAGCTGTGTAATTTAGACTTAAATGAGGACATGCGTTCAATTCTCATATACATTTAGTTTTCACATATTTCCCACTAAATTTGAACTATCTTAGGTATGCTTATACATGTCCAAATTTTGTCACTTTGACACTGTTATTATATAGTGAAGCAGAGTGTCTGGATAATTATCGATGGCAAGTATATGTGAGTGATAGCATGACAACAATAATTCTATGGTCAATATTGTTTAATCACTTAGATAGACAGTCTCTCTATTAATTAAAACATGAAGTAGTTTTCTGAAATGTACAGTAAAGGCAACCAGTTGAATTTTTTCCAGACAACAAAATCCAATGATTTTAAAGATTTTTGCATATACTCGTACACATATTTAAACTAGGGGGGAAAAAAAAAAAAGAACACTTATTTAGACACAAACATATGCTTCAAACAATATATATCTCATGATTTATGCGATGCTAATCAACCAAAATTGTTAACTTGAACATGTGAAAGCAACTAAACAGGTCAACAAATAGCCGTAACCATATTTTTTTATTGAAATAGTGATTGCAAAATGTCATTACATAATTTCTCAAACTACACCATTTATGTAATATATAGAGCAAACTCAATGAAATATGCAGACAAAAGAGCTTGAAAAGCGTGCAACATCACTATTGAATTCAATTTGAGCCCCAATGAATACAAATAAACTCACCTCAGATAATACACAACTGGCTTCACCAAGAAATTCTTGATCTTTCAACTTCAGCATCTGCAATGTAACAAATTGGAATTTTAACTTTATCATTTGCGATCTTTTTGTTTACCTATGATGATCAAAAGCTGTTGTTAGTTAATATTTGTTGTGGGGCAAATAAATTGCAACCGAACACCTTCGAAATACATAATGTTAACTATTGGAATTTGCGTCTCAAATTACTATTCAAATTAGGTTTCTATTTTAGAGTTGTATTATGTTAGGTAATTTATTGTTTGGCAAGCCTAGGCCTCTAAGAAATTATAATCCTTGTCCAACAAGGAATTGTGGCTTTAACTCTATAAATAGATACTTAGGTTGTGGATTGAGACTTATGAGATTGAGAGAGATGTAGTCTCATGAGTGAGTTGGTGGGTAGAGGTAGTATGCGGGTTCGTAGAGTAGAAAAAATACCGGTGACACTGTTAGCGAGGAGATAGGCTCGTGGAGTGGTACATGATGAAAAGACATGTATGGGGTATTGGTACTCTAATGTTGTAATATCTCTACAAATCATAGTGGAATCTCTTCTCATCCAAAAACATAGGTTGGTTTTGGCTGAACCACGTATATCTTGTGATTGTGTGTGATTGCTTTGTTGGCTTTCATTGGATTTATGCATTTGCGCGATTCCACTGCCCTAACAAATTGGTATCAGAGCCAAATGTGAAAAAGATCTAGAAAACTACAAGAAGTCTCAACGAGTGCTACGTGTCTCAATTGCAGGTGGAGTCAATTGGCTTGATTACATGGCATGGAACTCGAGTGGTCAAGGTGGAGCCACAGAAGTATAATTTTGTAGATTGTGCATTGGACACAGTGGGAATAATCATAATTTTGTAGGAGTATCGTCAAGATTGAAGTTGCAAAAGAATTGTCCTGATCAATGCCATGGAAGCGATGATTGGCTGGATGGAATTTAAGTCAAGGTGGAGATTGTTGAAAATTGTGTCTCAAATTCCTATTCTAATTAGGTTTTTATTTTAGAGTTGTATTGTGTTAGGTAATTTCTTATTTGGCAAGCTTAGCCTCTAAGAAATTGTGTTTGTAGCTCTATAAATAGATACCTAGGTTGTGGATTGAGACTCGTGAGATTGAGAAAGATGTAGTCCCATGAGTGAGTTGATGGGTAGAGGTAGTATCAGTGTTATTAAAGGCTCAAGGTGCACCAAGGCACGAGGCACACGGGGAAGCGTGCGCCTGAGTGATGTGAGGCACACAATTGAATATTTAAATTACCGTAAAAACATTCATATCTCATAAGTCATATCAATATTCTAAAAATTAACATCAAATATAAAAAGGTAAATCCATCAACTATACAAGCATCCAACAACCATAAAACAAAGCACACAGTTGTTTTCTTGAAAAGCAAAACAAATTTTGTTTTTTCAAAAGGCAAAACAAAGCACAAAAAGAAATAAATCTATTAAAAAAAAATGTTAACAAGAAAAGAAAAAAGAAAAAAAAAAAAGAACAAACCCACGGAGACAAAAAGAAGTAGATGAATAGAAAAAAGTAGACGATAAGAGAGAGAAAGTGTTAAAGAAGAAAAGGAGAATAAACAGAGCCAAAAAAAGAAGAAAAAGACAGAGACAGAAGAGAATTAGACGAAGATAAAGAGATGTAAACAAAGATAAGAAGAGAGAGAAGAAGAAAGAACTGACGTGGCTTCATCGTTCGTCTCACAGTCTCACGCTTTCTTTATTCGGTTGGCACTTTGACTCTTGGGCTTTCCAATTTGTTTATTCTTTTGGAACAAAAGTTCCTTCTCTCGCACCAATAGACATGTGGCCTAGCGGTAACAGAACCCTACTTCCCAAAGGAAGGTCAGGGGTTCGAACCTCGGTGGAGGCATGTGTGTGTGAGTACCAACTAGGAATTAAAAAAAAAAAAAATAGTTCCTTCTCGCACACTTTGGCTTTCTTATTTGTCTATTAAGAAATAGAATAATCATTTAAAATAAAAATAAAAAAAACATCGCATGCTTGACAAACAGGATGAGACACAACCGAGGCGCACACGTAGTAAACATCATTGCTCCAGGGATGACAACAAGCATTAGACCTGCGCCTCGAGCCTAGGTGCACCTTTAATAACACTGGGTAGTATACGGATTGGTAGAGTAGGAAAAACACCAGCGACACTATTAGCGAGGAGATAGGCTCGTGGAGTGGTACATGGTGAAAAGTCATTGAAGAGTTGGGAAATGCGAATGGCCTGAGCCAGGCCAGGTGCAGTCGAACAAACCCGACCGGCTGGGTTGCTCATCATCCAAACGGTCCATAATTCAGGCCCAATTCATACATAATAAAAAATATCAAGAACAGGCCTCCGTTTAGGCCAATCCGTATAGGCGGACCACACAAAAAAGGAAGAAGGCCCATCAACCTTTAACTTAGAGACAGAATGTAGGAAATTAGAGTAAAATGTAAACTTCTATAAATAGAAGTGAGAAGGAAAGAGAGGCAGATTGTTTGGAGTGTGAGAAAATCTTTTCGTAATCTTTTCCGTTTGAAATGTTTTCTCTAATCAATATCCCCTGGTTCCCTTTCCTCCTCAGACCTAACCCCCCCCCCCCCCCCCCCCCCACCCCGGGCGGCCCTTGGATCTCTCAGAAATAGCAAAAAGGGGCACAGTAGCCTAAGTAGAGGCAAAAAGAGCCGGAGGGCAAGTGAGGCATTCAGATCAGCGACTACAGGCCTGTCATTCCTCCTTGCCCTACCGAAGGTTGGAATCGAAGTATCCTCCATTGATAGTATTGGGGCTGCTCCAACTGCAATCCTCCTTAAAGCCTCTTCGAATAAAAGAGTGGAGGCAAAAGGAATGTTATTCCAAACAAATGACTACAGAATCCTAAGCCTTGCTATGCAAATTTCGAAATCAAAGAAGCCAGAAGAAAATCCTAGATGATGGGCAAGGGAACCACAAAAATGTGGAAGGCTGTGTCTTGTAGGGAGTGAAGGTTGGAAGAGCACTCATCCCGAACTCCCGGGGGATGACAGGTAAAGGGGTCTGAGGGGACTTCCAATTACCCCCTATTATAATGGGATTTTTCTTCTAATTTTTGTCCGAATCAGAAGTGTCAGTGTAGATCTTCCGATTGGGGATGGGATAGAGATGGTACCAGTAAAAAAAAAAAGGTCAAATGCATCTAATTAAAGACTCTATTCTAGATTTAGACATATCATGAAGGATATGATCCTATAAAAGTTAGGATTTACCTTAAATGTGGCCAACCCTAAGACATTGAAGACCGAATGGAATAAAAGGATGAAGGAGGAATCTGACCACACAAAGTTGGGACGGAGTAAACAAAATTTCATCGTTTTCAAGGTCCCTCCCAGTGCTAGCACCTTTATCGTCCTAGTAAAGGCGGGTAAACGAAGGAAGCAAAAAAGTAGAGAAGATCGCCGAAAAATACAAACTCTCGCCAAAGGGAAGCTTAAAGATTGGAGTACGGGAAATATAAAGGTAATACTTATCACTGACAAGAGAGAAAAATGACCAAAGTCATTTTCAATTCATAGAAGCAGAAGGCATTCATGTGAGGAGGTCATGATTTAAAGCAATCATGACAATCCGGGAACCGAAGCACTTAACATAGCTCGCCCATACACATTCCCCCACACCGTCACGTCCAATCACAACCCTCGTCGCAGTCATTATATATTAATCTCGCCCTAATCATTATGGCAAAATTAAAGGGGCAAATGAAGAGTTGGGAAATGCGAATGGGCCTGAGCCAGCTAGGTGCAACCCAATAGACCCGACCGACTGGGCTAATCATCATCCGAAAGGTCCATAATTCAGGCCCAATTCATGCATGATCAAAAATAGCAAAAACATACCTCCGTTTGGGCGAATCCGTATAGGTAGACCACCCCACAAAGGAAGAAGGCCCATCAACCTTTAACCTAGTGACAAAATGTAAGAAATTAGGGTTAAATGTAAACTTCTATAAATAGAAGTGAGAGAAGGAAAGAGAGGCAGATTTTTTGGAGTGTGAGAATTTTTTTCCCAAATATAGAACAACATTTTCTTGCATCTTCATAGACGAGGTGTTAGTACTCTATTGTTGTATTATCTCTACGAATCATAGTGGAATGTATTCTCATCCATGGACATAGACCGGTTTTGGCTGAACCATTTATATCTTGTGTTTGTGTGTGATTTCTTTGTTGGCTTTCATTGGATTTTATGTATCCGCTGCACAAAATTTCATGTAATCACACACTCAATCTTGTTGCCTTGCTCCAAAAAAATAAATTTTAGGAATATAGTCCATCGACATTATTTGAAGTCAAAAATAAATAAATAAATGAAGGTTTACCTATGAAAGCCAATGCACAAAGCTCCTTTCATTGCGAGGTTTGGGAAGGGTCAAATGTACGCAGCCTTACCTCCACATGGAGAGGTGGTTTCCAGTTTCGAACCTGTGACCGCCCGATCACAACTAATCAAACTTACCATTGCGCTAAGGCCCACCCTCAAAGGTTTGCCTGTGAAACAAGGTCCTAAAATAGAATCGGAATCGTATATTGGAACAATTGGTAGGTCTTTAGGATCGGATTGAGAATAAAAAATAATAATCTGTGATAATAAAATTGTGTAGCTTAAGAATTATTAATAGTACAACATTTAGAAGCCTAAAACTCGTGAAAAATATAAAATATTAAAATAAATATTTTGAAAAGATAAATTTCCAAAAAGCCATCTAAAGCCAAACAAGTAGTAACTAGGAAGAAAGAGGGGGATGAGAATTAGATCGAAGGAGGTAAGATAGATAGACGGAGGGATTGAGAACAACAAAAACACACGAGGGAGAGAAGACACAAAGGGGGAGTTCACAAACTCAATGATAATATTCAATATTCAAAAATTTCCTTGTTTGTTTACAAAGAAGCCTTTTATATAGGCAAAGAATAAACAAACCCTAAAATATTAAAATATCCCCAAAAATAGAATATTGCCAAAAGCAAAAAAAATAATTAAAATAAAACCTAATTACATAATCCTTAATTTCATCTATCTTTGCCCCTTCTCTAAAAGTAGAACTTGAACACGTACGACTCATCATCCATGAAAATCATCATAGCTCATTCCCCATCACTCTTCGTAAGAATGTTGGAGTGCATAAAGTATTGCACAATTTTTAAAAAAATATTATCATAAAAACATTTTTATACAGTATTAACTATGATAGCACATACATATATTATATGTAAATGTAATATAAAAAAGTTCATGAATCATCATTTATCCATTAAGGATAATACATGGAATGAAGATATTGAATTTGAAATATATTCTATTTTGAATACTCAGTTAACTCAGTCATGAAAAGGCATTATAGAAGAAGCAACAATATAGGAAGGAGAAAAATAAAAGCACTAAGATCTGTATTAGTATGATATTGATTGGTTTTAAGCAAAATTAAGTCCCTCTCTATAAAATAGCACAACAAAATACAAACCAAAAAGAAAAAGTAAAAGAAAAAAGCACTCGTACTAGTCAAAATAACGAATTAGATAACCTAATTACTTGCTAAAGCAGTTGACTACTCAGCAATAACGCTGCAGAGTCAAAAGGAGAAGAAAATTTTTCCATGCTTGTCTTACTTAAGACATTTGAGTGAGTCATAATCTTTGTTTTATAATATTATTTGGGTCTTAAGTTCTCATAGAAACAAAAAAAATAAACCACATTTTAAGGCTCTACATTAGGATCAGTAGAATTAGGAATTTAGGAGTGCACCCATTTTTGAAATTTTTGTGGGACTGGGATTGTTTAATATTTTTGGACAATAGCATCATAGGATGTGGATCTGGTTTTAACATCCATGCTCAAAAGTTAAGCACCTCACAGTTGAAGTACCCTAACAGTAAGCAAAACTAATTATTGACGTTTCATTCAAAATGAGTGCTACTCTTATGTTTCCTATCTTTGTAATCCCTTGCTAAATGTTCTCTTGTTCACTTTAGAGCCAAATTGACAGCAGTAAGAAACTGTAAATGCTCTGAACTCTGGAATATTCAGCTAAAATAGAAAGAATTAAAAAAATCATCTCCATATATTTTCCCGGTTCTAAATTTCTTGCACCTCACAGCTACCACACGTGTAAGACGTAAAGTCACAACTTAACAAGAAGGGACAATGTCACTGTGGATGACCTTATTAATGTCACAACTTCTTCCATTTTTAATAAGTTCCATTTAGTTATACAAAATCTTGATGGAGAAAGCTTGTTGTGACTGAGATGTTGCCGAAGTCTACTACTCCGACCAGTCACCGGGGTCATCAACTCCGGTGAAATCCTCTGTCACTTTTTTTCGGTTTCTCTTTCTCTGTTGGGTTTGTCGTCGTGGGTTTTCTGTTTTCATCGCTTTTTACTATGCGATCGTTTTTGGAAGTTGCTAGGTTGCCTCATCTGTTTCAAGGTGGGATTGCAAGATCTGCAAACACGTATAGAGGGCCTTCGATCTTTCTGGATGATGACTCAATTGGAAGATGAAAAGAGGACCTTCGTTCATGTTAGGTGGGCAAGGTTGATAAAGAAGTGGGCGATAGGGATCAAATTGCGGCTTAGGCGTCTTGTGTTTGGAAGGTCTCCTCCAGAGTTGCGGTTTCTCCCTTGCCGGACTCCTTGCTGTTGTTTCGTTTTCCCTCTCCGGCTGAAGCCTCTCGGGTGCTCAAATAGGAACGTCGTGATTGGGGGACAGCTACGTTATGGGTTGATAATTGAAGCTTCAGGGTAGGGTGTTCTGAGGTGTTCAAAGGATAGGGGCTGAAGATTGTGACTTTTTTGGTCTCCCTCTTCATCTCTGGAGTCATACTTTGTTCGTGACGGTCAAGGATTTGTGTGGGGGGTTTATCTGGGTGGAGGCCAACGAAGCCTTGGACGTTGAAAGGGTTCGTATCACTGTTTCGGATGGCAGGGTTTTCCGCTCTTTTGTTTTCATACACGACGATTGGCTTTGTTATAAGGTGGCTGTGTGGAAAGAGAAGCCTCTGGTTCTGGTGCCGACGACGGAAAGTTTAGAAGGAGGGGATGGTTCGCACTTGCTCAAGGAGATCGAATGGTTGAGGTGGGAATCTATGGAAAAGAAGGGATTGATTGAGCTTCAGAGATGGAAAGAATGGAGGGATGACCTATGGATTCGTAATTCGGAATGTTTTTGACGGATTTTCACCTAAAAAAGGAAAAATGTTTCGTCAGGTGTGTCTGATCGTCGCCGGCACGAGGGTTTCCGAGATTCTCAGAGGGGTTGAGCTTTCACCGAGGCTGACCGTTTAGCGTTCTTGTAGATGTGGGATCGGGGAAGACAACGTGGTGGCCTTCACACATTTCAAACGCGTAGAGTGTTTCATGCGTGTGGAAGGACGAGCCTTGTTGGCCATACACGTGCGCGGCACACAAGCATCGGTCGTTATAAGTGGAATACAGCTGGTTCCCACTTAAGTTCAAATGCTTGGGCTTCGAAGGATTTGGTGCACTCTTGTGGTGATGGGCTTTATGTTGGGCCAAAGGTTATGACTTCGGGAGTAAGTGTCCCTTCATCGTGTGGGCCTTTGATTGGTAATATTAGTACGAGGGCTTTACCTTTGGATTAGGACTATGCTTCAATTGGTCCAATTGAAGGTACAGCGGCCGAGCTGAATGATTCTGTTGCTTTTGGGCCTGTTGATCTAGGTCATGGATTGAAGGGTGGATCGGGTTCTTTTAATGCCGTTTCTGGCCAATGTTAGGCAATTGTTTTGGGCTCTTAGCTAATGTTGTGGATGGTAATGATGTTTCTTCGTCCAACGTGATTTTTGAAGGCTCCAGAGAAGGACGAAGATCTAAGGGGTGTGTTTAGGGTCACCGTCTGAAGAAGAAGGTGTTTCTCCCTTCTTTTTGTAGAAGATGGTCAAGGAAGGAGAAGCAAAAGTGGGTCCCGAGTTCGCAGGATGTTTCTGATCCGGGTATGTCAGTCTCTTCTCATGGTCTCTCTCCTCTTCACTCTTCTTCTCCCTCTTACTCTCATCCTTGTGGAGTGTCTCGACGGTGTTTAGGGTTGAAAAAGGGAGTGGTGGAGTCGGTTTCAAAATGTTTGTCCCCAGTTTTTGAGGGAGAGCCAGAGTTTGATTGTCAATCTGATGGCAGTGCTTTCCAGCTTGGCTGCTCTCGGCTTTGTGATTTTAGAAGCGAGGGAGTCACTATTTTTGTGGGAAGGGATGTGAAAATTAAACTTGATGATGTGTCAGCCAACATTTTTTTGAAGGAATTGCGGGAGCATCTGGCCTTGAAGGGCATTCAATGTAATTCAAGGATTTCTATGAGTGATAAGGACGCTGTGAAGCCACTGAATTGTTATTCCCCTTCCTCTTCCAATGGGTGGGAGGGAGATGCAATTTCCTCTTTTGATAGGGATTTGGGCATGGTTCAGTGGGAAGGGGGTGAGTTTAATTTTGGCTTGTTTGAACCTTTAGCTGTTTTGGGGCCGGAAAGGGAGTGTTTGGAGGCATCTGCTGTTGCTTTGGGTATGAGAGGCCAGAAGAGGAATGGTTGAGAGAGAAGGGTGGTGAGTTAGGTTCTCTTTTGGGTGTGTCTTTTGTAGGTAGGATGGATGAGGCGATGCGGTTGTTTAATGAAGTTGTTGATGCTCAGCTTGTGGATAGGGTGGCTTGTAGGGCTGGTTTTTAGGCTAAGGTGTGGGAGAGGAAGGTGAGGAGTCCCAATGATGTCTTTACTTATGAAATGAGGAACAGGGGATCCTGGGAGAGGGACGGTGGAAGGAGTGGGAGTGCTTTTTCATTTGTTTCCTTATGAAGCTACGAATTTTATCATGGAACGTCTGAGGTCTCAATGACTCAAAGAAGAGAAAAGTTGTAAAGTCAGTTATTCGGAAAAAGGGTGGTCATGTTGTGTGTTTTCAAAAAACTAAGATTACATCAATGACGGACTTAATTGTGCGAAGCTTGTTTGGGGGGGGGGGGGGGGAAGAGATTTGTGGAGTGGATTGCTCTGGATGCGATTGGCTCTATAAGTGATGTTCTTATCATGTGGGATAACCGTTAATTTTCTTTAGTGGACTCTCAAGTGGGGTTTTTTTTTCTGCTTCCTGTGTGCTCTCTTTGTTAGAGGATGGTTTTCGTTGGGTTTTCTCTAGTGTTTATGGCTCTTCAGAAGACAGTGTGTGTCATTTGTTTTGGGAGGAGTTAGGAGAGGTGCGAAGGCGATGGGAGCTGCCTTGGTGTATAGGGGACTTCAATGTTGCTCGTTCTCCTTTCGAGAGGTCAACGGGGGGAAGATGGACGTTTGATATGGAGTCTTTTTCGGAGTTCATTGATGTGTCGAGGTTGATTGATTTACCTTTGGTAGGTGGTCCCTTTACTTGGTCTAGTGGTCGTTCTCCTCCTACTCTCTCTTTTCTTGACAGATTCCTTGTGTCGAGCGATTGGGAGGAGAAGTTTTTGGATGTTGTTCAGGCCACCTTGGCTTGCCCTTTATTTGACCATGTTCCGTTGATGTTGGATTGTGGTGGGTTGCGTAGTAGAAGATCCCCTTTCAGATTTGAGAATATGTGGCTTCGAGCTGAGGAATTTCTGGAGCGTGTTCGATCCTAGTCACTCTCTTGCATGTAAGTTGCATTTATTGAAGAACGATCTTAAAGTTTGGAACAAAGAGGTTTTCAATAATCTTGTATGGCGGAAGAATAGGGTTTTTTCAGAGATTGCTGATCTTGATCAGATGGAGGGTCAGGGTCTTTTGCCAGACTCCTTGAAACTTAGGAGGGTGAAGTGTCACGCGGAGTTTGCTGAGATTGCTATCATGGTGTGGAGGCAAAAGTCTAGAGCTTTTTAGCTCAAGAAAGGGGATAATAACACAAAAAAATTCCATAGACTTGCCAATGCTCATAGAAGGGCAATCACATTAGGAGAATCCGAGTGGATGGGGAGGTGTTTTGTAAGGAGGAGGAGATTTGCAAGGGTATTGCATATTACTACTCGATGTTGTTCATAAAAACTGCTGGTTGGAGACCTTTGCTCACAGGGCTTCAGTTTGATTCTTTATCAGGTGGGGAGAGCTCTGTTCTGGAGGAGCCGTTTTCTGAAGAGGAAGTTTTGTCTGTGCTGAAGAACTGTAACGGGGATAAATCCCTAAGGCCTGATGGTTTTTCCATGAGATTTCTTTCGGAGTGCTGGGAGGGGGTTCGTGAGGAGGTGATGAGCACCTTTCATGCTTTCCATGCTCAGGGCTCTTTTGAAAAGAGCTTGAACACCATGTTTATTGCTCTCATTCCCAAAAAGGGGGGGACTTTGGATGTTAGGAATTTTCGTCGTATTAGCTTGGTGGGGTGTCTTTACAAGTTGATTGCTAAAGTCCTGGCCTCTAGGTCAAGGAAGGTCTTGGATGGTGTCATCTCTGATTCTTATAATGTGTATGTAGGAGGTCGACAGATTTTGGATTCAGTTCTTATTGCTAGCGAATGTGTGGATTCCAAATTGAGTAGTGGGAGTCCGGGTGTTTTGTGCAAACTGGACATCGAGAAGGCGTGAGCTGGAGTTTTCTCCTCTATCTGATGGAAAAGATGGGTTTTGGGGAGCGTTAGAGGAGATGGATCATGTTTTGTATTTCCTGTGCTCGTTTTTCAGTTCTTGTGAATGGAGCTCCGACCGGTTTTTTCTCTAGTTCGAGGGGGTTGAAACAAAGGGGATCCTATTTCTCCGTTCTTGCTCTTCTTTGTGATGGAGGCCCTTAGTATATTGTTTAAGAGGGCGGTTGATTTGGGTTTTTTTAGAGGCTTTAGGGTGGGCAGGGACACTGCCAGCCAGTTGGAGATTTTGCACTTGATGTTTGCTGATGACACTTTAATGCTCTGTGATGCTGATGCGACTCTGTTGGGATATCTGAGATGTGTTTTGGTTTGTTCCAAGTTGTCTATGGGTTAAAGGTGAATGTTGGTAAGAATGTTCTTGTGCCGGTTGAGGATGTCCCAGAGATTGAGAGGTTTGCCCAGATTCTTGGTTGTCGCACTGGCTCCTTTCTTATTTCTTACTTAGGGTTGCCCCTGGGTGCTCCTTCGAGATGTGTGGGGAGTTGGGATCCTGTTGTGGATAGATTTGAACGAAGGCTGGCAGGTTGGAAGAAGCAGTATCTCTCTAAGGGGGGTCGGGTCACTTTGATTAAGAATACCCTTTCTTGCCTCTCCACTTATTTCATCTCTCTTTTTCTGATTCCTTCCTCTGTGGCAGAAAGGATTGAGAGGTTGCAGCGCAATTTTCTTTGGGGGTGTGGGGGGGAGAGGGGAGGAGTTCAAGTTTCACTTGGTTCGTTGGGAACAAGTGTGTTATCCTATTTGGAGGGGTGGTTTGAGGATTAGGAGGTTGGTGCCTTTCAATAAGGCCCTCCTTGGGAAATGGCTGTAAAGGTTTGAGGTGGAGAGATGGTGGCTCTGGAGGAGGGTTATTGCACATAAATTTGGGGAGAGCAATGGAGGGTGGAGTTCTCTTATGGTGCGTGGTCCTAGGGATGTGGGGGTTTAGACTGCCATTCGGAAGGGGTGGGACGATTTCTGCAAGTATGTTCATTTTCGAATCAAGGATGGTAAGAGGATCAGATTTTGGGAGGATCTTTGGTGTGGGGAGCTTCCTCTTGCGCTTGCTTTCCACGGCTTTTCAGGATTGCCTCTCATAGGCAGGCCAAGGTGATTGACTGTTATCATCTTGATAACGGCAGATTGACTTGGGATGTTTAGTTTAGGAGGCACTTCCAAGATTGGGAGATTGAGGAGGTCACCCGATTTTTGGAGTTGTTGTACCGTCAGACGATTTCAGTTGGGGATACTGATTGTTGGCTTTGGATTCCTAACCCTTAAAGTCATTTTGAGGTGAGCTCCTTCTTCAAGTGTCTTACGATTGGTGCTGGAGGTTTTTTCCCTTGAAAGTCCATTTGGCGATTTTTTTCCCTAGTTGTTACTCACACACACTTGTCTTTTCTGATACTTGAACCCCTGACCTCCCTTTAGGAAGTAAGAGGTTGATACCAAGGCTTCTCTTAAGGTAGCCTTCTTCACTTGGACTTCTGTCTTGAGTAGGATTTTGACTCAGGATAATCTAAGAAGGAGGAATCAGGTGATGGTTAATAGATGTTATTTGTGCTTGCGAGATGCGGAGACCGTTGATCACCTTCTTCTTCATTGCAGCATGGCTAGGAACTGTTGGGTTTTGATGATTGGGCTGTTTGGGATCCCTTGGGTTATGCCTGGATCCTTTAGAGGGTTGATTGAGACTTGGAGAGGATTTTCAGTGGGGGCTCTCATTTGGGACGGATGGAGGGCGATGACTCTGTGCATTTGGTGGTGTATTTGGCTTAAGAGAAATTGGAGATATTTCGATGGAAAGGAAAAGCCTATCTCTATGCTTAAGTTCTCTATTATTTCCACTCTTTTTTGTTGGGTTTCAGGGAGAGACTTTCGATCTGTAGAGGAGTTGGTTGTTTTTCTGGCCTCTTTGAAGACTTGAGGCGCTTTTGGCCTTGTTTTGTCCTTGGGTTTCGTTTCCCCTTTGAGCGGTTTCTTTAATAAAATTTACTTATCAAAAAAAAAAAAAAGATATTGGAACTCAAAAAGACGTAAAGTACATTCCACAGCAAGGCAAACAAGTTGAATTCTGGCACCCATAACTTTGTGTAAGCCACTTAAAAAACCACCAAATTGGCAAAAACAACAGATCTATAGTTATGTACTATATAAATTTCACTATCGGTAAGTAGCACATACAATAGCATCTCATACAATCTAGTATTATGACGAGAAAGTGAAATCATTATGTATCTTCACCGGTAAATTGTGGTACTTTGTATCTACATCATACACACGAAAGCTGAAAAAACAAAATGGGTTATCATGTGAAATAAATTCGTAAGGCAAAGAAAGGTCTACCAGATATAGTGAACAAGACAAATCCACACAAGGATAAGGAGAAATATGGCAAACATACATCAGAGGCTGAACAATCTCAAACTGATAAGCAACGTTAATTTTTCCAATCCAAGCAGGATCCAAACTGTTCATTATCACTTCTGTACAACCAAGTTCCTCTAAGGTTCCATCTCTTTTCTTTTGATATACTACTGCCATAGGATCACTCTGCAATGAAAAGACAAAATTCAAGGTCAAACCTTATTGTGACAATTTTGGTAGAATTCCTTAGTACATATCAGAGAGTATATATTTATCCATCAAGCCAGGTGGCCTTTGGTCTCCTGATGAATTAATTATATAAAAAAATATTCATGAATTGGGAATTGGGAATTCCTCCACATAGGCCGTTGGAAATGAAGGGCATAAATCAAAACTTGTGGATCAAATATTTGATTTTGGCGACTCCTTTTCCCACATTTCCTGAGAGTTGGGAATGGTTATTCACAAATGTAATATGGTCCATTTAGTACACATAGAAATGTCTACAGAGAGAGCAGAATGGAGTCAGCACTCAACCGACCAACCACAGCATTGTATTAAATCCCTTTACAAGTGGTTGTTCAGGAGTGTTCTCAACTAACACCTGAATAGTTGCTGCTCAGGCCATTGATGTAAAAGAATATGTTGAAGACTCGATAGCCCATTCTAGATGTAGGACAAAACCTTAAGTAAGGAGAACTAGGGCTACCTACAATCAAATAATGGTGGGCTAGGATTTTTAAATATAGGATTTTTGGATGAGCTGGTAAGATCAATGGTTAGAAATGGAATAAGGATTAATTTGGCTGTGGTTTAAGGCTAATTCGGGTTTGAGTTGTTTGATATAAAAAATAAAAAAAGAAGAGCTTCTCAGTAATTGGGTAGCAGCAAAAATAAAGGTTTAGGAACAGAAAGTTGGGTAATAGGATTAGGATTACATGATAAAGCACAAAGGTTTTGGCAATTAGATTAGGGTGACTAAAGGGCTGGTTGTGGGTATCTACTATGCATAGTAGTGTTGGAAATTGAAGTTAAGAAGAAAAAGAAGGTTATACTTTGAAATTTGAATCTCACTGAGGCTTTCAGCAGCCCCACTGAAGAGTGAGAGAATCTCACCATTGAAGGATCTGTGGAGGAATTTTGTTGATCGAGACTTTCCTAATTCTACAGTTCTTGTCTTTGAAAAATCATAGTCAACGCAAGCACCCCTGTTTACAAAATATCTGATTTTGTTTTTTAAAATTACGCTTAATTTGGAAAAATTACTGAAGTACCCATGTTTATGAAATATCTTATTTTTCCGCCTACACAAGGAAAAACTTAATCTATTTTTTCCCACTTCATAGTCCCCCCCTGCCCCGGCGCGGCTACCCGCGTTTGAAGGAACTCGACTTCTACAAGTTAGTTTCTTCTTTATAATTGAAGGGTGACAATGTATCTTAAACACTTAATGTATACTTATTCTTTCTTAAATAAGAATAATGATAATTTTTCTTTCTTTCTTTCTTACATATATATTTTTTGTAACATTGCTTGAATACAAATTTCTGTTTGGAATTGCTGGAAAGCAAATCAGTTGGTATGGTCAAAACCATTCCTTTCCCTCAGTGTCAAAAAATACACAATGGTGGAAGCATTCGTCAGTTGGTTACTTTAGGGTGTACACATTATTGCTTTGTCCATGGACTCATTATTTCTAGTTATTATTTTTCTTTGCAATATCCATTTATCATCATCGCAATTTACTTCAAGATTGTTGAATGTTTCATCCCCTTGGAACTTTTATCTTAATGGTTTTCTGGCTTCTAACAGTGGTTGATGAGTTTCTACGACACTCAAATACTACTTATGTTGTTTCTGGCCGCAGTTTCTTTGATACGAGCTGTTTTCTTTGGGTTTCATGTTTTAACCTGTGTCTCAAAAATATTACCACGAATGAGGTCGATTTCACTTATCCTTCGTTATTTTAAAAATTAATTTATTCCTCGCGAGTCTTTTAAATTTTTTTGAAGAGCACATATATAGTGAACTTGCGATAGATTAGTAGTCATTCTTTTCTGCATTGAAATCCATTTGATCGTTTCCCTTTTTCTTTATCTGGTGGTTCTTAAACTACTCTGTGGTCATGTAACTGCTTGTACATCAAGTCAGTACTGAACTCTAAAATTTAATACTCGCTTTCTGAAACTACAGACTATGAAGTGGGAAGACTACTTTAGCTGGCAGAGGAAGGTAAATGAGACGACGGCCACGGAGAGCAAATGGAAGGGCTGCTGTAGGAGATCCCACCTGGAGGATGTGGATCCTGGCACAATCTTAATGAGATCATCATTTTCACAAATGAAATCAATATGGGGCTAAGAGTAGCTGTCCGCGTGTTTGACAGGGATTTCGTCTGAACATCAAGTGCTCTCGGTAACCTGTTCTCATGATCCTTAGTCTTGCATGGCTGGCCAGACATTCAAGGACGGCAGATGGTGTTAAAATCTGAAGCCTTTAACTTGTATACTCCTCATCTTTGAGGTAATTTGTGACCAGGACCGTGCTGCTGCCTGAAAATGAACCCATATTTCCTGCTCCAGTTTTAGTCCTTGTGCAAAGATTGTAGAGTAGTAGTCATTTTGATGTATGTATATATAAATATATATGCTCACATATAACAGTAACTATATATGTTGTGGAGGCAGAAAATGTGTGCTAACACTCTTTTGTAGATGTTCTTTAAGACTATTTGGCATCTTATATAGTGGTGAATGATTTAACCGAGCCAACATTGATCTCTTTGGTGTCTTGACTATACTCTCGAATGGTTAGTACTCCGAATAATTTAATATTAAGACTTACTGAAATTTGTCCCTGTCCATTTTCAGAAGTCGTAATTAATTCAAAAACAGGTAAATGTTCATAAAACCGCATTCTCAATATTATCAAACCAATCATAGTTGGCACCAACCATACTGTTTAATAATTTTGATTAGTGTTTCATAAGCCAAAGTATTTCTACTTAATGATATGCACTCCTATATATATTTTTCCTTCACATCTGCCAATTCTAAGCAATTCCTGTATGTGTAATAACATCTGCCGATTCTAAGCAAGTCATGTACATGTAATGATATTAGCGTAGCTTCAACGAAATTGAGAGATTTTACTTCAGTTTTCAAATTTTTGCGGTGATATTGGCCATGTGTGGATACGCTTGAGAAGAAGTTTGGGCTACATTGGCCATGAAGCTTGGGCTACGTCGGTCGTGTGTGGATACGCTTGAAAAGAAGCTTGGGCTACATTGGCCGTGTGTGGATACGCTTGAGAAGAAGCTTGGGATACATTGGCCGTGTGTGGTTTCATGTCTCTATTCCGCATGTAAGTCAAGAATTGGCCAGGTAGCTCTTCCAAGAGAGCCTGAACAGCGGAGATCTGCCCACCTGCACCACAGAAAAAAGTTCTTTTTACAGTGAAATAGAAAAGCAGAAGATGAAAACTACAATGAAACATCATGACAAGGATAGTCACGCATATAACCAAGAATGCACTATGGTTAATAAGTACAGAGTCTTGTAAATTGCAAGGTTTACATCAGGTTCAGGAGTGTTTATCAGCAGAACAAAGCTGAGGTCATTATATGAGATTAGAACTCTATTCAGGCGACGACAACACCAAGTGTCACTGCTAAAAGCAACTATAGATCTCCTAGTCATGGCATAAAAAGGCAGCAACATACTATTGATTGGAAGTCTAGTTCTATGATCTAGCTGTTATTCCTTTCAATAACAACTTGGGATACAAATCTTGCACAGTACATTCAACCATTGGGAAACCTATGGGTCTGTTTTCAGTTTTCCGAAAACACTTTTTTGTTTTCTGAGAACTGAAAATCTATTCGGTTGACCATTTCTGAAAACTAGTTAAAAAAAAAAAGGCCCGTTCTTAGAGAAATGTCTTTTATAGTCATCTGAAAACAGTATTTTGTTTTCTGAGTTTTTGAGAATTGTTTTTAGAAACCTGAACCAAACAAGCCGTATATTTCTCAATTCAAATCAATTAGAATCATGCAACGATCATATCTTCACGTGAGCTTCTTTAAAGTTAAACAAGCAAAAAGCACAAAGCATCAAAGAAGGCCGGCTGGGACAAGCCAAGCTTGAAGCAATGTAAGTTCAGCTGAACCTGCTCCTAAAGTAATAAATGCATTTATTCATTTGAATAAGATTTAACAAAAGTACCCAACGAACATCAAAAATTCAATCTTGAGCCCCTAACAACAGCACCATTTGGAATTAATAACCAAGAGCTTCTTTGAATCCAACTTCAACTTGAGCTTTCATTAACAGGCAAGCTAAAAAAAACTTAAAGCATCAAAGAAGGCCGACAAGACCATTGTAGGTACCCAAACCCTAGAATATAAGAACATGTAAAGAACAATTATTTTTTACGATTGCATATGAGACTTTAACAAATAGGTGACTTGGAAATTTGCTATCAAATTTGCTTCCATCATTCTGTCATGCCCAAACGGAGAAAAAAAAAATCTGACCGAAATGTTTTACCATCTTTAAAATTTGTAAAGCAACACAATGATGAACTCACCTTGCACATCACGCATCGGAACAAACTGTACAATGTCTCGTGTAGCTATCCTTCCCGTGGAACTCTCTAATCTACGTCCGCCATCAGCATCTAGGATCTGCAAGGATAACAAAAATTATGCCACATACCAATTTTAACAGGGAGGTTTGTAAAAGGATAACACTCTCAATGAAAGGATTTTTAGTGCTGTTATGCTAATAAAAGTGAATTAATTGAAGACCAAATCTGATTAAGAAAAAAAAGGATATACTACCTCCATTTTTCCAAAATCGGCACCACCAACTCCAACAATAAGAATCGAAAGGGGTAGGTCAGATGCTCTCACCAAAGCATCTTTAGTTTCCTGAAGATCAGTAAGGACTCCATCCTACAAAAGTATGAAACAATTTATCACAAAAATAAAAATAAGAAACAACAAGAAAGAAGCAAATATTGGTCGTTTGATTCACTACCGTTATAATCAGCAAGACAAAGTACTTGCTCTTGTTGTAGGAGAGGGACTGCCCAGCAAATTCTGCAGCATTGTTGATCACCGGACCAAATAAGGTGGGTCCAGCAAGAGCAACATTGTGCAGAGCACTTGCATAAGCTGCCATTATACCTTCTACCCCTTCAACCTGTAACATGAATGGGAAATTGACCATCACATGATATAAAAGATGAAAGCAACCAAGACGTACAAGGTTATTCATCAATGATGGCAGCATCTCTACCCACACACCTATCACTGGGATGAAAATATGATGTTTAAGGCAGCTTACTGCACAAAAAATCTAGCTAGTCTTTCCAAACGGTCCGATATATTTTATGCATAAACCATGGTAATCCGAGAATAATGATAGGGTAGGCTAAACAGCCTTCAGCTCTGGCCTTTGTGGGCTAGAGGTATGTTAACTGTGTTCCTACGTGATAAATCATAGAATGAAATGGTGCCTTATTACCAGCAATTTGAAAGGAAGCATGCCTTGCGTTTAAGCACAAGACAAGGAGCTTATCAAACAATAATTAAAATTGAGTACAACAGGATGTCTCTTCGATCCCTTGCAACATATTATTACCTCAAAGCCACTTGTACTGCTCAAGTTAAAACAATGAGATACCGAGCCATCACAAGTCCTTCCTCCAAAGCCCCAAGCAGGAAAGCGCCTATCAGAATCATAGAATTGTATGACCTCCCCAACCTCCATTATAGCCTGCAAGGAGTAGAGTCATTGACTTGTGCACTCATTCAATCAATCAACGATTATTTTCTACTAAATGCAAAATGAAGACTGCAGAGAACAAAACTTTCTTTGCATGACAATTAACTCATACATCACCAACTTGGTCTACAAATAATAAAACCAACTGAAAACTGTATAATTTATATTACAGTGTCATTCATAAAATTAGAATTTTATAATCACATCGACAGGTCATTTCATTGTGAGCAACTTATAAGAGTTGTTTATGAGTCTGCATTCCAATGGGAGAATTCAATGGCATCTGACTTAATGGTAGGTTCTCTAGTTCCAAGATAAGCTAGTAAAATTTTTAAACATTATTCTTGAAGCATAGATAATTCCAGTTTGATAACACCACAGGTGGCAACTCGAGGGTATCTGACTTAATGGGAGGCTCTTTAGCCCCAATATAAGCTAGTGAAGATTTTTAAAATTATTTGAGAAGCATAGACACTTCCAGATTTGAGAACACCACAGGTCGCACCACCTTACCTGCTGGTAAGCATTCAACCGGCCTGAAGGATCAATGTAGTGCAAAGAATCTAAACTTCGAGGATTTCCATTTGAAGCTGGACAAAATTTAAATTTCCATTAATGAGCCAAGCAACTGTATAAACAAAATAAAATCGACTGGAATCGTATAGCTTTTCAGAATGTTGAAGGCTTGTTACCAGTAAAATCAACAGCAACCATAAAGTTAAGTTCAAAGCCACTAGAAATGTAATCAAGAAAACTGTACAGTTCCTTTGCAACAAATCCATCCACAAAAAGTTGACCCTTCAGAACCTACAGAAATATAAGCACAATGCAGGTTCAGACATGACAGACATACAACAAATGGCTAAAATCTTTATCACGTATAAAATAAATACCTTTTCATGACCATGTCGAGCAGATGGTAAGATAAAATTTGCACCAATCTTTTCTTTGTGAAGTTTTTCAAGGTCTGCCATTGATTTCTGCATTTTACTATTACATATGAACGCAGTGTCAATATAATGAGCAATAGAAGAAAAAAGAAAATTTGAAAAATAAATAAATAAAACATGCAAAAAGGCAGATTAAAGAAAACAAAAGCAGGAACTTAACTGACAAAAGGAAAAGAAAAAAAGGAATTGACGAGACGAATAAAATTGGACAGTCACCCAATAAGTGCATGATTGCCATTGCTATTGAAATCAAAGCACTCGATAACTAATGGGTTGTCCTGCACCAAATAAAAAATTTCTCCGTAAAAAACCAATATATATATAGCAACCTGTAGTTGTATCCATCACAGAATGCTACTTAACAAATCTGGGTCATGCCATGCGATAAAATAATTCTATCATTCTTCAGTTACATTTCCAACAGTGATTAGGCATCCAAAATGCAAATCTTAAGAGCCTTTATGTTAAATTATCTCAAAACTTAAATTATTGGCACAAAAACATGAGACAACCACAGATATCATAAATGAAACATTTATTCTAGATCTAATCACAAGAATTGACAAACTTGCCTTGCTCCCAAATTGCTGCATTGTGAGGCATAGGGGCTTCCAAATTGGATTCAAGTTGTTATTCACAACTTCTGTCTTGCAAATTGGAACAGTAATACCACTCTCAACAATCCTAGATATTCTCAAGAAAGGATCCTGAAAGGAGTAAAGAAAAAAAAAATCTAAGAACCAAAATTCCAAGTAACTCAAAGCTCCATATAGATATCTGATTTCAAATACATACACTTTTGGAAATTAGGTCCTTGTTTTCCAAGTTGGAACAATGACATGCCATCTCAACAGCATTCTTTGAACCGACAGTTTCCTCGGCATGGACCGTTAGTGTCCCAAAGTTTGTCAGACCACTGTGCCCAGTTTTATTGTGAAGACTAAGGGTCAAACTCGAACTTTGTTTAGTCACTATCTGTCATGAGTTAAAAAAGGAAAAAGAGAAGTAAATATTTATGCATATTTCTGCAAAAAAAAAAAGGAAGAAATTTGTAAGCAACTGTTTCAGATTAAGATAACTACGAGAAAATGCATCATTTAAGAAAGAGATATAGAAGCACAATTCTGAAAAGCCATCCTTCAGCGAAGAAATTTATCGCACAGTTTTCAATACATGCACATGTTCAACTTGGGGGAAAGCCACAAGTGGGTCCCATCAGAAAGAACACTCTTTTTCTGTGTTAGTTGGGACCAGAGTTGGCAATCACTCTGGTTGGTCCGCCTTCAAGTCCTCAATAGGATATGCTTTGACCGAAATCGCCTGAATCTTCCAAGTATGCTTGCAACTAATAGGGACTTCCACACACTGCTCAAATTAAATTCCTTAAGTACATCAAACCAAAGTTGATCTGGACTTTCACAAAGCATGTATCCACATTTTAATGCATGTCATGGGATCCAAAAAGGGGCCTGTAAAATGCAGTGAGACATGTGCTGTGAAATGAGGACACGAGTTCAATTCTCATATACATTTAGTTTTCACATATTTCCCACTAAATTTGAACTATCTTAGGTATGCTTATACATGTCCAAATTTTGTCACTTCGACACTGTTATTATATAGTGAAGCAGAGTGTCTGGATAATTATCGATGGCAAGTATATGTGAGTGATAGCATGACAACAATAATTCTATGGTTAATATTGTTTAATCACTTAGATAGACAGCTTCTCTATTAATTAAAACATGAAGTAGTTTTCTGAAATGTACAGTAAAGGAAACCAGTTGAACTTTTTCCAACCAACAAAATCCAATCATTTTCAAGACTTTTGCTTATACTCGTACACATATTTAAACTAGGAAAAAAAAAATGAACACATATTTAGACACAAACACATGCTTCAAACAATATATATCTCATTATTTATGAGATGCTAATCAACCAAAATTGTTAACTTGAACATGTGAAAGCAACTAAACAGGTCAACAAATAACCGTAACCATATTTTTTTATTGAAATAGTGATTGCAAAATATCATCACATAATTTTTCAAACTGCACCATTTATGTAATATACAAAGCAAACTCAATGAAATATGCAGACAAAAGAGCTTGAAAAGCGTGCAACATCACTATTGAATTCGATTTGGGCCCCAGTTAATACAAATAAACTTACCTCAGATAATACACAATTGGCTTCAGCAAGAAATTCTTGATCTTTCAACTTCAGCATCTGCAATGTAACAAAATGGAATTTTAACTTTATCATTTGCAATCTTTTTGTTTACCTATGATGATCAAAAGCTGCTATTAGTTAATATTTGTTGTAGGGCAAATAAATTGCAACCGAACACCTTCGAAATACATAATGTCAACTATTGGAAATTGTGTCTCAAATTACTATTCTAATTAGGTTTCTATTTTAGAGTTGTATTCTGTTAGGTAATTTATTGTTTGGCAAGGCTGGGCCTTTAAGAAATTGTAATCCTTGTCCAACAAGGAATTGTGGCTTTAACTCCATAAATAGATACCTAAGTTGTGGATTGAGACTTGTGAGATTGAGAGAGATGTAGTGTCATGGAGTGAGTTGATGGGTAAAGGTAGTATGCAGGTTCGTAGAGTAGAAAAAAAACCGGTGACACTGTTAGCGAAGAGATAGGCTCGTGGAGGTGTTGGTACTCTATTGTTGTAATATCTCTACGAATCATAATGGAATCTCTTCTCATTCATAGACGTAGGCCGATTTTGGCTAAACCATGTCTATCTTGTGTTTGTGTGTGATTGCTTTGTTGGCTTTCATTGGATTTATGTATCCGCGCGATTCCAATGCCCCAACAAATTTGTATTAGACCCAAAGGTGAAGGAGATCTAGAAAACACAAGAAGTCTCAACAAGTGCTACAATGGGTCTCAATTGCAGGTGGAGTCAATTGGCTTGATTACATGGCATGGAGCTCTAGTGGTCAAGGTGGAGCCTTGAAGGTTCTTAACTAATCGAGCAACGTACAGTGGGAATAATCAGAATTTTGCAGGAGTATCGTCAAGATTGAAGCTGCAAAAGAATTGTCCTGATCAATGCCATGGAAGCGATGATTGGCAGGATGGAATTTGAGTCAAGGTGGAGATTGTTGGAAATTGTGTCTCAAATTCCTATTCTAATTAGGTTTCTATTTTAGAGTTGTATTCTTTTAGGGAATTTCTTGTTTGGCAAGCTTGGGCTTCTAAGAAATTGTAATCCTTGTCAAATAAAGAATTGTGTTTGTAACTCTATAAATAGATACCCAGGTTGTGGATTGAGTCTTATGAGATTGAGAGAGATGTAGTCTCATGAGTGAGTTGATGGGTAAAGTTAGTATCAGTGTTATTAAAGGCTCAAGGCGCTAGAAGTCCTTTGGAGCCTAGGCGCGAGGCATACGGCGAAGCGTGCACCTGAGTGATGTGAGGCGCACAATTGAATATTTAAACTACCATGAAAACATTTATCTCATAAGTCATATCAATATTCTAAAAATTAATGTCAAATATAAAAAGGTAAATTCATCAACTATACAAGCATCCAACAACCATAAAACAGTGCACACATTTGTTTTCTTGAAAGGCAAAACAAATTTTGTTTTTTCGAAAGGCAAAACAAAGCACAAAAAGAAATAAATCTGTTAACAAAAAAAAAATGTTAACAAGAAAAGAAAAGAAAAGAACAAAGCCATAGAGACAGAAAGAAGTAGAAGAATAGAGAGAAGTAGACGAGAAGAGAGAGAAAGTGTTAAAGATGAAAAGGAGAAAAAACAGAGCCAAAAAAAGAAGAAAAAGATAGAGACAAAAGAGAATTAGACGAAGAGAGAGATGTAAACAAATATGAGAAGAGATGAGTGGAGGAGAATAGAGGGGAGAGAGAAGAAGAAAAAACTGACGTGGCTTCGTCGTTCGTCTCACAGTCTCACTCTTTCTCTGTTCAGTTGACACTTTGACTCTTGGGCTTTCCAATTTGTTTATTCTTTTAAACAAAAGTTCCTTCTCTCGCACACTTCGGCTTTCTTATTTGTTAATTAAGTTGCCAAAAGTACCCTCTTTGGCTTAAGAAATAGAATAATCATTTTTTAAAAACAAAACATAAGTGAAGCGCGCCTAACAAACAAGACGAGGCGCAACCGAGGCGCGCGCCTAGTACACATCATTGTGCCTGGGATAACAATAGGCGCTAGACCTGCACCTCGAGCCTAGGCGCGCTTTAAGAACACTGGGTAATATGCGGGTTGGTAGAGTAGGAAAAGCACCAGCGACACTGTTAGCGAGGAGATAGGCTTGTGGCTCGTGGAGTGGTACATAGTGAAAAGACATGCACAAAGTGTTAGTACTCTATTGTTGTATTATCTCTACGAATCATAGTGGAATCTCTTCTCATCCATGGACGTAGGCCGGTTTTGGCTGAACCATGTATATCTTGTGTTTGTGTGTGATTGCTTTGTTGGCTTTCATTGGATTTTATGTATCCACGCGGTTCCACTGCCCAAACGTTCATGTAATCACACACTCAATCTTGTTGCCTTGTTCGAAATTAAATAAATTTTAGGAATATAGTCCACCGACATTATTCGAAGTCAAAAATAAATAAATAAAGGTTTGCCTGTGAAAGCCAGTGCACGAAGCTCCTGCCATTGCGAGGTTTGGGGAGGGTCAGATATACGTAGCCTTACCTCCGCATGGAGAGGTGGTTTCCAGTTTTGAACCTGTGACCTCCAGATCACAATTAAGCAAACTTACCGTTGCGCCAAGGCCCACCCTCAAAGGTTTGCCTGTGAAGCAAGGTCGTAAAATCAAATCGGAATCGTATATTGGAACAATTGGTAGGTCTTTAGGATCGGATTGAGAATAAATAATAATAATCTGTGATAATAAAATTGTGTAGCTTAAGAATTCTTAAAAGTACAACATTTAGAAGCCTAAAACTCATGAAAAATATAAAAATATAAAAATAATTATTTTGAAAAGATAAATTTCCAAAAAGCCATCTAAAGCAGGATAAGTAGTAACCAGGAAGAAAGAAGGGGGTGAGAATCAGAAAATGAGACAAAGCGAGACAAATGAGGTGAGAAGACACATGAATGGGGATGAGAATCTGATCGAAGGAGGTAAGAAAGATAGACTAAGGGATTGAGAACAACAAAAACACACGAGGGAGAGAAGACACTTCCTTGTTTGTTTACAAAGAAGCCTTTTATATAGGCAAAGTATAAACAAACCCTAAAATATTAAAATACTAAAATATCCCAAAAAATAGAGCATTGCCAAAAGCAAACAAAAATAATTAAAATAAAACCTAATTACATAATCCTTAATTTCATCTATCTTTACCCCTTCTCCAAAAGTAGAACTTGAACACGTGCGACTCATCATCCATGAAAATCATCATAGCGCGTTCCCCATCACTCTCTATAAGAATGTTGGAGCGCATAAAGTATTGCACAATTTTAAAAAATATTATCATATTAACATTTTTATACAGCATTAACTATGATAGCACATACATATATTATATGTAAATGTAATATAAAAAAAGTTCATGAATCATCATTTATCCGCCAAGGATCATATATGGAATGAAGATATTGAATTTAAAATATATTCTATTTAAAATACTCAGTTCACTCAGTCATAAAAAGGCATTATAGAAGATGCAACAATATAGGAAGGAGAAAAATAAAAGCACTAAGATCTGTATTAGTATGATATTGATTGGTTTAAAGCAAAATTAAGTCCCTCTCTGTAAAATAGCACAACAAAATAACAAACCAAAAAGAAAAAGTAAAAGAAAAAAGCACTCATACTAGTCAAAATAAGGAATAACCTAATTACCTGCTAAAGCAGTTGACTACTCAGCAATAACGTTGCAGAGTCAAAAGGAGAAGAAAATTTTGCCATGCTTGTCTTACTTAGGACATTTGAGTGAGTCTTAATCTTAGTTTTATAATATTATTTGGGTCTCAAGTTCTCAAAGAAACAAAAAAATAAACCACATTTTAAGGCTCTACAGTAGGATCAGTAGAATTAGGAATTTAAGAGTGCACCCATTTTTGGATTTTTTGTGGGACTGGGATCATTTAATATTATTGGACCATGGCATCATAGGATGTGGATCTGGTTTTAACATCCATGCTCAAAAGTTAAGCACCTCACAGTTGAAGTACCCTAACAGTTAGCAAAACTAATTATTGACGTTGCATTCAGAATGAGTGCTACTCTTATGTTTCCTATCTAAATGAAACCCTTGCTAAATGTTCTCTTGTTCACTTCAGAGCCAAATTGACAGCAGCAACAAACTGTAAATGCTCTGAACTCTGGAATATTCAGCAAAAATAGAAAGAATTAAAAAAAAAAAACATCTCCATATATTTTCCTGGCTCTAAATTTCTTGCACGTTACAGCTACCACACGTGTAAGACGTAAAGTACATTCCACAACAAGGCAAACAAGTTGAATTCTGGCACCCATAACTTTGTGTAAGCCACTTAAAAAACCACCAAATTGGCAAAAACAACAGATATATAGTTATGTACCATATAAATTTCACTATCAGTAAGTAGCACATACAATAGCATCTCATACAATCTAGTATGATGATGAGAAAGTAAAATCATTATGTACCTTCACCGGTAAATTGTGGTACTTTGTATCTACATCATACACACGAAAGCTGAAAAAACAAAATGGGTAAGCATGTGAAATAAATTCTTAAGGCCAAGAAAGGTCTACCAGATAAAGTGAACAAGACAAATCCACACAAGGATAAGGAGAAATATGACAAGCATACATCAGAGGCTGAACAATCTCAAACTGATAAGCAACATTAATTTTTCCAATCCAAGCAGGATCCAAATTGTTCATTATCACTTCTGTACGACCAAGTTCCTCTAAGGTTCCATCTCTTTTCTTTTGATATACTACTGCCATAGGATCACTCTGCAATGAAAATATAAAATTCAAGGTCAAACCTTATTGTGAGAGTTTTGGTAGAGTTCCTTGGTACATATCAGAGAGTATATATTTATCCATCAAGCCAGGTGGCCTTTGGTCTCCAGCTTGGTCTTTGATGAATTAATTATATAAAAAAATATTCATGAATTGAGAATTGGGAATTCCTCCTCATAGGCCATTGGAAATGAAGGGCATAAATCAAAATTTGTGGATCAAATATTTGATTTTGGCGACTCAAGAACTGTTTTCCCACATTTCCTGAGAGTTGGGAATGGTTATTCACAAATGTAATATGGTCCATTTAGTACACATAGAAATGTCTACAGAGAGCAGAATGGAGTCAGCACCTAACCGACCAACCACAATTGTATTAAATCCCTTTACAAGTGATGGGGAATTCTATTATGATATCTTTTTGTATGGGATTTGCTTTCCTATAATATAATAACAAATTTGTAGATACATTATCACAAACTGATATGAATATGGTGGAATGATAATGGGCTTATTCAACAATTCTCAAATTGAAATTCACAGTACCAACATTCAAATTCAAAATGATATGCATAATTATCATTTACTATAAGTTTGCAATGAATGAATAATGAACCATTTAGCGTATTAATTTATTTTGCATCTCTCTGCCCCCCTCATGTTCTTGTGTAATGGAAATTGTAACTGCCAATCATCCTGGTAATATTCTCCAAGGAATGGCAATTTGCAGCACTAAACAAGTACCCCACTTGACACCGCCCTGTCCTTATTAATAACAGGACAGTATGCCAGAGACCTGTATAGGGTCAAGGATAGAACATGAACATTAGACCACATAGGGTATGGGATGGATTGGGTGATTGTGCTTGCCCCTTTTATGATTAATATATTATTTACTAAAAAATTTAATAATACCAAAAAGGCCATAACTTCTACTGCCAAGTTATCATGGAAACTGCTAAGATAGTATATGAATCATGGTCCACATAAGGAGCCAATAAAATTCTTTGTGGTACTGTTGATAGCTCATTAAAAATCAGGAAAATGCGATTAGAACTAAAGTGCATAACAGCAACTTCCATTATAAACAACATGAGGTCATTTTCGTTACTTATTGAATCTAATTGAAGTGAAAAAAGCAGCACATACTGTAATTCTTTATGGTTGTAAAACTAGATGAAAATGATTATGAATTTTTTTTTTCTTAGAAGTAAAAATGATTATGTTTTTATGAACCCCAAGTCCCCTCCATGCTCCCTTTTCTTCTCCCCCATCACTCCTCGGGGCATTTCATTCCTCACACGCCTCATCATGTTTTGTCTTAGATTGGAGATGAGCCAGAGAGGTCACGTCATCTCAAATTTGCCCCATTGCCATCCCAATGTTGCCTTTTGAAATAAATTTATCATAATTGAGTGAAATAGTTAGCATTTAGGAATTGCAAAGCGGATCAGGTGTAGTTTGTTATAGCTGAATCATCGTCATATATTGATCATAGGTTAGTATATCTAATGCTGAATTTTCCTCAAATCGTAAATTATTTTTAAACTATTACTTCCTTTTCTCAATTTCTTAAGCATTTCACTAAAAGCTCTATTTTTAAAATGTCTCCTCTCCAAAATTTTAAAACCTATAGCAATTTGCAACATACAAAATATAGGAAACGGTGTTGATGACTAGGATTCAAAACATAGAATAAGGCATTATAAAATACGTGCACTTCAAGCGTAGGCTCTTCAAGCATAGGCTCTTAGATTCAATATGGGCAGTTGAAAGTGTCATAGCAAGGTGTTTCTACTCTTATGAGTTATTGATTACCCTTTTTAAGGACATCTACCTACATTTTCTTAATTCCTGTAACATCTCTGTGTCTAGTGTAGACAATTCTTTTTGGTACAAAAATTTGTCACCCGAAAAACCAGATTCTCAAAGCCGGTCAATATACATAATAGTCACTGAAAATTAAACAGCAGAACCAATGAATAATTGCTGAGGCAGTCCTTCCCAGGCATCAACATAGAGACAAAGCATACTGAGACACAAACACTATGACAGACTGGTACAACATAAAGAAAGATGGATCCACAACAATATAATATTCAAATATAGCACCATTCCAAAAGTTCTGAGGGACAATAAAAATCAATATGAACCTTTCACAATGAAAATATAGTTATCACATCCTAAGATTTTAAACTACGTATTTAAGAACGTACCTTTGAAATGATGTCGCGGTCACGTAATTTTGAAGCAGCTAAAGATAACTGCATTTCATTATTGAAACACATTATTGCATCATGTACAATGAAATCAAATAGACAGTATATGAAAGACATGATAAGAAAATAGGTAAGCTTCAGACAAGGAAACTCAACCGTGGCCCTAATTGACTAAACGTATAGCAATACAATTACCTTAGATAAAGAAAAAGAAAATAAAGGAAACGAAAAAAAGAAGACTACTATGCTGCAATTTGGTCCATTGGCATTTCATTTCGGCAGTGGTATTGTTACTCCAGAAGTTGCGTAGAACTCCACTCTTATTCGGTGAAGAGATAAATTCATGGTCCACAACTTACAAAATATATTTTTTTCTCAGGTGATAGACAGTTGAAATATTCTGTCCAATCCAAACACAAAAATACGCTTTTTATTGTAAATCTCGTGTTGGATATGATGCCAAAAAAAAAACATCTTTCCTCTTGACCCAACAATACAAGTTGCAAAATGCTGTTTAGGCACAGCCGCTCAGTATACAATCTTATTTTCAACCATTAACATATCTCATTCGTATGGTTTGCACTGCTGAATGTACATCCATATCACATACAACACTATTTGGATCCAACATTAGAGGACAAAATCTTATAGAAAGAACATACTTGGCCTACTTGATGACCAAATCAGATGTTTAAAGTGTATAAGAGTCTTAAAAACATTCAAAAACATATTTTAACCATTCCTCAGGGTCAAATTGAATAGTAGAATACAAGTAAGGATCCAGTTGACCAAGATATGCATGAAGGGGCTAAAAGTTACAATTTCATTTCTTTTTCTTTTCTTTTTTGCCAACTTGATGGAATCTCAATCATTATTTAATTTTTCTTAATTTCAGGACAAATGAGATTCTAAATTCTGGAATCAACAACTTTCTCCTATACTTAAAGATTCAAAACACATATAGTGGAACAAGTCTTGCTTTGACTCATTTTGGGAGGCAACAGACAAGGTCATGTTTTGGTCAATTAACTTTAAAATAATGACCAGTGGTGGAATAAGTCAACCCTCTGAACCTTCTTGCTCCCCAGTGCCCTGGAAAGCCCTGTGCAATTGAGAGGATTTTTCTCCCAAATAAATACCAACATACTAGTGTGATAATATCAATAGATAGATCTTGGCAGAGATCGTCACTTGTCAAAGTCATTGAGTTTTAAGAATCAAACATTTTACATCCATGTAATTCACTATCTTTAGCACTTTTTTAGTTTTTAGTTTTCTTTCTATAAATCCAAGAACTTCTCCCATTCTAATCAGAAAAGAAAGGTGGCAAAGCACACCCAATAACAACAATTCCACTGAACATTGCCCGGCATCTCTATCCATCTCCCGTAAACAGTTCATTTCTCTCAATCCAGACAGATCTATGAAAAGATTGGCTACATGATTCATATTCATGTCCTGCATAATTCTCTCTACTGTTACATATGAATCAAACTGCACCCGCGCACAGTCCGAGAGACACACTAAACTAAAAAGAAGGGCGAATTGGGTAAAATCCCATCAAATTCCTCCAATTTTCATGGGATTTGAGGACACTGTATTTTGGGATTTCAAATAGCATGAAATCCAATTTCATTTTTACTTCCTTTGATTCTTCCATTTTGCATTCTAAATCCCAACATTCCAAACACAATGTAAAAAAGAAAGAACACGTGAGTTAAAGTTGACCAAACATCACCAAACAGTCTAGTGGTACTTCTTACCATTCCAAAATAGAAGGTGTAGGGTTCAAGATCATGCCAAGGTAAAAAATAAATAAATAAATAAATAAAACCTCAATCCTCTGCTGTATTTTTCCAGTGGTGCTGTAGTGATGCTATAGGGTTTTTTCACCACCATTACATCTGTTTTCAACACATCTAATACTATGTAATGGTGTTGAAAAACAGATGTGTAAAAAAACATATGTAAAGGTGTTTGAAAAGCGTTTTGAATATTAAAAGGAGGGAGAGAAAACTAGGGTTTGTGGTGAGGATGATATAAAGGCAGTGTGACAAGTGTAACATTGAAACCCAGTTCCGTAAATAAGTGTGTGTGTGTATATATACCTCGATCTGTGTAAAGAGGGCACCAAGGCCCTTTGTTCTAAAGAAGTAGTCAACAGCGTCATTGTGTCCTCCGGCTCCACCGCCAACATCGTTCGTCCGTAGGGGCCTCTGTTGGGCCGCTCCTCCCACTGCTTGTTGCCCTCCTCGTTGGTCCGAAAAGCACCCTCCCATCTCTCTCTCTCTCTCTCTCTCTCTCTCTCTCCCTCTCTCTCCCCTCCCTCTTTCTCTCCCTACAATATACACACTCTCCTCTGTCAAACTCCAAATTTCGAAAACCAGCAATTCCAAATCTCCTCTCTCTTCTGGTTCCCCAATTTAAAGAGAGAGCTGTTTACTTGGAACTGACGACTACCTTCTCTCTCTACAAGTTTTTTTACACAATAAAAATCTCTCTACAAGTTTATTTACACAATAAAAAGAAGCGAGCGCGTTTTGGGTGGAAAAATTTTGGTAACTTTCCAAGTTTCTCTCTCCTTTCTAATCAAATATATATATATATATATATATATGAATTTACTTCCTTGAGTCTTCAAAAAAAAATACTGTAATAATCATGACTTGTGGGTTTTTAAAAATAAAAAATAATGTTGGTAAATAATTACACAATAAAGGAAGCCCTGCCACGTGTTATGCAACTTGTTTAATTTTTCTTGATAAGCACTCTTTTCTTATCAAATTGTAGAAAAAAGAGAGTGCATTTGGCATACCATCTCCAACTTGGTTTAAATCTGATTTGTGATAATAGATTTACACAAAAAAAATTATATTATTTAGTTTTAATTCTCTGAATTTGTAAATTGATACTTGATATTTAAAATTTATTTATTATCTGTGTTAAATCGTTTGAAAACTGTAACATTCTTGAAATATGAAAAATTTACCAAAATTTAAAAAGGGTATCTTTTTGAGATTAGGAAAATTCACCATACTTTAATGGTCATTCTCTCTCTCATCGTTTCCAAAAAAAATATTGTTCCCTCTCTCTCTCTTCTTTCTCATTCCCATATTGGGGGAATATTTCGCGCCAGAAATAAATATTCTTTCCCCCCTATTTTTGTTATTACTTCTCTTGTTGAATATAGCTCGTAACCTTTCAAGGAATGGAATCACTTGAGAAAAAAAAAAAAAAAATTATAACTCGGTGGACTAAATTATGCAGAGAGTATGATATATAGTTGCTTTAGTTAAATTTTGATTCCAGAATCAAGATTTCATTCATTTTTGGCGTGAAATATTTCTCAATTGTGGGAATGAGCAAGAGGAGAGATTGAGCGATCTTTTTATGAGGGAGAGAGAATGATGTTAATGTCGTTATAGTATGGTGAATTTTTCTTATCTCAAAACGTTACTGTTTTCAAACTTTAATAATTTTTTCTTTATCTCAAAAGAGTGCAATTTTTTAACTTTTTTTAAATTAGTTGATATGATTTAACACAAATACTAGATAGATTTTAAATGTCACGTGTCAATCGGTAATGAATTCAACTTACGATAACTTAAAGATCCAAGTCCCTCTGCACCGTATTGAGATAAGAAAATTTTCATAAAGTTTGAAAAATGTACCGTTTTAAAATAAGAAAAATTCACCATACTTTTTGAAAAATGTACCATTTTAAAATAAGAAAAATTCACCATACTTTTTGAAAAATGTACCATTTTAAAATAAGAAAAATTCATCATACTTTAACGACGTTAATAATGTAGTTTTCTGTCCATCATCTTTTCCAAAAAAGATCGCTCATTCTTTCTCCTCTTGCTCATTCCCACGATTGGGGAATATTTCGTGCCAAAAATGAATGTTCCTTCCCATGATTTTTAGCGCTTAGAAGCTCTAGTTCACTCTCTTTTTCTTTTTTCACTCTGATCTGGTTCACTCTCTTTTTCTGAAATTTAAATTGTAAAATTCCTCTCTTTTTAAAAATTTAAAGTGCAAAATCCATTACAGAAGGCTTAAATATTCCCCCAATCGTGGGAATAAGCAAGAGAGGAGAGAGAGGGAGCACGGCGCTAATGTCATTAAAGTATGGTGAATTTTTCTTATTTCAAAACAGTATTGTTTTCAAGCATCACTGTTTTCAAGCATCACATGTCAATCAGCATAGAATTCAACTTGGGATAATTTAGAGAAGATTTAACTCAGAGGATCCAAGTCCTTTTTTTTTTCAAGTTTAAACTATATCAACATATGGTTATAATATAATATAGGGTGAATTACAAAAGAAAACCCCTCGACTTTCACCCGTTAGCAAAAAAAACCCTATGAATTTTTGTGGCAAAAAATCCCCCTCAACTATCATGAGGGGGTATTTTAACTGCATTTTGTTTAAGGGATTATGTTTTGGATGAAAATACCCCTTAAACATTACACTGTTTTGGACATCACCAATGAACGCCTCCATCAACCCTGAGGCCGTTGTTCATAAAGAGTAATTTATATCTATACATACTCACATCATTTATAGCCACTGTTCCCTTGTTGAATTGAAACCTAACCACACAAACAAGAATCCCCAGCCAAGTCAATTTACAAGACTCCATTTCTAGGGTTTTCATTCCAACTCCAATTCTTTCTTGTTAGACCAAGAGGGGGTGAATTGGTCTAATCAAACTTTTTCTTCAATGAAAGCAGCACAAGTTATACACCAATTAAGCACATAACACAAGGTATACAAGGAAACCCTCTGAATATGGAAAAACCTTGGTTCTTGGCCTCAGCCAATAAAAGCATCCACTAGTTGTATGTATCTTGTTACACACTCAACTGTCTCACTCTCTGCACACACCCATGCACTAGAATAGACACTAGTTTTCACAACCAATACACGCACACTAGTACACCACAGTGCATTCACGCACTCCTTCTGTCCGAAGCACCCACGCTTGGACATAATAAGCTCTCAATAGCTTAACCAACAATAGGGTGAGGGATCATGCCTCACTACCATTATCATCAATGGGGTGAGGATGTAAAGCCTCACTACCATTTACAATAAGTGTCAACATACTAGCTCATCAACAACACTTGTTGTATACAAGTAGTTACTCACTCAGCTGCCCCACTTTCTAACCACCTTGTACTCACCAGGACACTGACTTTCACTTCACCTACACACACACAAGCTTCAACAATATGCACATATGCACTCCCCCTGTTCGAAGCAACCCTGCTTGGACTTACAAGCTCTCAATAGCTAAATCAACAATAGAATAAGGTGTCAATACACCAAGTACACAATGCTTCAGCTGCAACACAAGATAAGAATGAACATACACAGCTTGAAGTAGAACAATGTGAAACCCTAGCTTTCTTTTCACTGCAACTGGAAGGATTGAACTGTAAAATCACAATGCAGCTTCACGTGTAGCTCACAATAGGTTCCCACAGCCTTGAATTAGTTCAACTGACTTGCTCAAATAATTCTTGATCAATAGACAGCAAGTACACAACACGTTCAGCATACAAGGCTTCAAAACCCTAAGAAGGGTAAATCAGTTAAATCACCTGAACCTTGAGTAAATGCAGGTTCTCACAGCTTCACATAATCATAACACACTAGTATAAACAATGTCTTCAATAAGCTCAGCAAGATTATCACACTTCAGCACAAACAACTTCAACACAGAATAGCCTCGGCACAGAATAGCCTCAGCACAGAGTAGCTTCAGCACAGCATAGCCTCAGCACAAAGTAGCTTTAGCTCAAAACAGCTTCAGTTCAGAATAGCCTTAACACAAAAATAGCTGTGTCAACCTTCAGAATAGACCACAACAGCTCAAGACCCAAAGTCACTACCCAATACAGCCTTTGCATCAGCTAATTTGACAGTAGCCTCATCTCAGCAATCAGTACACACCTCAGAATTGATTCAATGAGTTTTTCTTGCATAGATCAGCATCAAACAGCAGAGAAAAACTTGTTTGACATTGTATGCTTGAGATCCTCAATTATATTTCAGATTAATACACATGCTGAGACAGAAATCACATCAAGAATAGCATGGTATATACTCTTCAAACCTCAAATACCAGTTTTCAGGCTTAAACCTCTAATAACTTAGATCTACAAGGCCGAACACCAACATGGTCAGGTTTGTGGCAACCTTTTAATTTCAATAGCCTTAAATTAGTGATTGAAACTTGCTAGAATGCTTAACATGTAACTCATAGCAAGATATAGGCAATGTATACTCAAATCAGTAGGCTAAATCAGAAAACAGGCTTGACAGAGGATTTAAGATATCAAAACTTACTTCAGCTCAACTTTGTATAAGTGAGCACCTCCTGCAGATGTAAAAATCATAAGCAAACTTGCTTGAGCCTTGCTCGAACCACAAAAACCTCCACAGTAATTTCTGAACCTCCACAGCCCCCTTTTTACACCAGAAACTCAGCAATACTGGATCTTCAATGCTTTAGTGATTTAATATCCCTTTTCTTGTTGATTTCAAAGATCAAATTCAGCTCAGAACCTCATAAATTCTCTCTGACAATCACTCACATCTTAGCTCACTAGACTTTCATTCACAGCAGCTTAATTGAAGCTCATAAAGCCTTAAGTCAGTACACTATAAATTCAAGAAGCTCAAAACCTAAAGAGCCTTATAGCAGCATATTTATAGTGACACTGAATTACACAAGGCCTCACACACCACGAATATACACCTGTCACCTCAAGCCAATGATTGAGAGAGCATATTTCAGATATTTTCAGAGCAATGGACCAATGCAGACCTGCCACCTCAGCTAATTTTGTCACTATTCTACCAGCTACAACAGGTTACAAGTTTGAGTACTGAATTCCATTTCTGTCCAAACTTAGCCTCTAAGGAATGAAATATTCTTGCATATACCAGCTCTCTAGGACCACTGAGACGTGTCATTTGAATATTCATTGTACAGCCTTGTGACCACAATTGTATATGGTCTTCCAGAAATGCCCTTCAACTTGACACTTGTTGTGTATACAAGAGACTTAGTACTTCTCGGCCAGTTGATACAATATACCTTCATACAAGGGATTTAAATTGTCTCTGTCAACTAAATTGACCGAGATACCCATGAGGATGTAGATAAGATTACATAATTGCCTTTTACAGTTGACACTTGTCACTTAAACCAGATGTTGCTTGCTGCCGGATGACACTTGTCACTTAAACCAGATGTTGCTTGCTGCAGCCCATTTAGCCTTCGGTCTTCAGCCTTCAGCTTTGCATATAAATGCCTTCAGCTTATTTAGCCTTCAACCTTCGGCCTTGTATAGAAATGCCTTCAGTCTTCAGCCTTCATCCTTTAACTTTCAGCCTTAAATTCAAGAACAAACCTCAAGATAGGTGATACCATTTAGCCACATGATTGGTATTTTGTCATTTAAAGAGCAAACCACGTCAACATTTCTCTGTGGTCACTTTTTTTTTTTTTTTTCAAAAAGTTCTTTGATTTCACATTTTTTAAAAGAATAAGGTTTTGATTTTTGCGAGTTTCGAATCTTCCAATCAATGTGATTAGCTGCATTGAAGCTGCTGAGCTCCGATTTGGATAAAAGCTAGGGTTTTTTTTGGGATCAATGTGGAGTCAGATATGCCATCAATGGCAGTGACTGCGAATAATGAAGGTTAGGGTTTCGACGACTGGCGAGCGAAGCGGCGATAGACGGTGTTGCAGAGACAACAACGACAGGGACCTTGCGGCGACAGATGGATTTGTTGCTGGTACAGACGACTCGAATCCATTACAATCCGGTATGTCGGTGCACCGCCGATTGCTATTTTCAACAGCAAAGGTCCCCGCGCTGGCGACTCGCGGGAGGTTGTTGACGAGTTTGGTGATAAATCCGGAGAGCTCTACGCCGGTGTACATCAGTTCTGGTACGGCAACTTGCTAGCGTAGTTGTCCACCTGAAATAGCATGGATTACAACTTATTGCCCAATCGTCGGATGAGAGGACTCCTTATCGGTCAGTCACAATCAAGCGGCACAGAAGGCTAAGATGGGGTTCAACCTTCTTGTTGTATGTTTTGGGGAAAGGTCCGGTGCCTTTTCGCACACCCACTTGAGTAATACGCAGAGAGGGGGTCAACCTTCACATCCATCCTTACACTAACATGTGCCTTAACTGTGTAACTAACGTGTGTTTTAACCCGGTTGTGGCATCAACGATGCAGTGGAGGAAGAAGACCCAGAACAGAGCTTCAACCGTTTAAGGGGCATTTTCATCCAAAAAATAACTCCTTAAACGGACATCCGAACTCCTTAAACGGACATCCGTTTAATTACCCCTCATGATAATTGAGAGGCATTTTTTTTTGCCACAAAAAGGAGGTTTTTTTGCTAAAGGGTGAAAGTCAGGGGTTTTTTTTGCTATTCACCCTAATTAGCGAGCAGAAAAAATATGTATATTGTAATTACAATCGACAAGTTGATACACAATATGGAAATTGATTAGGGATTCGGGGAAAAGTTTACTTGTGAAGGAATGTTCAATTGAAAGTGAACGAATTATAAAAAGGACATAGTTTAATTACCCTTCACGATAGTTGAGATGCCTTTTTTTGCCACAAAAAGAAGTTTTTTGTTAACAGGTGAAAGTCAATGAGTTTTTTTGCTAATGGGTGAAAGTCAGGGACTACAAAACGACGTGATTGGAGAGTTATCGTAAGTCATACTGGGAAACAGAACCACGCCGTCTTAATTAGTACTGTAGTATAGAAGACACCAGTGTGCTAGATGTACGTTAAATGTTTGTATTGCGATCCAATAATTCCATATCTTATTATTTAAGGAAATAATTATTTTCGATTACTACACTGAACACTGTTAAATTCAAAAAATATATTTATATTAAATTTATCTTCTCATTTAACGGTATGTTATTTATTTTTAGCCACATGGCTACTAAGGGATTTGCATTTAACGGTGCAATGCTTTGTTTGGAATGTTGGATTCGATGGGATTTGAATTTGGAAACAGGAGTTGCCTTGTTTGGAACCACAGAATTACAAATGGGATTTGATAATTATAGGATTTCAAATCCCTTTTTAATTGCGTTTCAAATCCAGTCTAAAATGCCAAGATTTCACAGGATAAATATTTATTAATTATATATTTCCTTAATTAACCCTCCAACCCTTCTTATATTAAACCCTTCTTGTTATTAAACCCTATCATATTAAATATTAAACCATATCCTATTAAATATCTGCTACCATATCTCAATCTCTAACGTTTCGTTCCTCTTCTCTTATTTAACTAAGGGCCCATTTAGATGAAACAGAAACATTGTAGAATATGTTTGGCAAGATATTTCGTTTCAAGAAATACGAAAACAAAACATGTTTGGCAGAGTTAAACTGTAATAAAATATTAGTGACAATATAAATTGTGAATAACAATCATCGACAATATGAAAACATGTAATTCCATTTAAATTGATATCATTCGTATATAAAACTTTTGAATAATCATTATATACCATTCCATTAAAAATCATTATATACCATTCCATTAAAAATCATTCTATTTGAGCTCTATAAAACTTGCATATAATCAATAATCCATTTCATACAGTTAAAATTTAAAAGCATTTACAATACTGATCATGTGTATAATGAACCATCTACCAATTCAAATTCATTTCATACTCGAATATACAAATTGTCTATAATTAACAATCCAACCAATATTAAAACTGTACACAAAGTTGTCCCATCTCTCTATACATAGATCTTGAATTACCTATTTATTACAAGAGGCAAACTGAAAAAATTTCGAAGTTGTCCGACCTCTTCCAAGTCCAGCATTACTGAAGGAAACAAATGTCCACTCATTTCCAATATTTGTCAACAGCATCACCGTTAGCATTGGAAGACTTCAATATAGAAGCACAAGTGCATTCCACTCCAAAAAAGCAGTTGATGCTGAGAATGTATTGATGGATGCCTGTATTTTTTCTAATGTTCTTCCCTTGGCTTCGGGTACTACATTGCAAGATAACTATAACGGAATGCAGTTATTAATTAAGCCATGAAAAATGTTAGATCCATAGTCAAATGTCACAAAGAAGTACTTAGAAATGAGGAATTTAAAGGTTATTCAAATACCTCATACATTATCACCCAAGAAACTGCTCCCATTCCAATAGAAAATAATGTTAATATATCTTAGTGCTAGTGCTAAATTAAAAAACCCAAGGTCCACATCTTTTTCACACTTCCAATTTCAATTTCAACTTTTCGAGTCCACTATCCATTTTTCATTTCTCAAATCAATTCACAAGGTAAAAATTCCAATTAAACAAACAAAGGCCCATTTCACATATGCCCAAACTCCTCAACAAAAACAACAACAATACTGCCCAATCCTCCATTCACAAAACCGCAACCCAACAAAACTAAGTCACAGTCCCAAATTTCATTTTTGTCTCAGTTTATCTCAAAAACATCACAGTGTATTTCATTCAAGTCCCACAATGCAAATTTGTTCAATTTTAGTCCATAGTGTTTTTTCAGTTTTCTGTTTTTCAATTTGTTTTTCAGTTTTCAATTTACTTTCAGTTTTCAATTTACAGAGAAGGTGCATATATATACAAAGATGAAATATATAAAAAAAAAAAAAAAAAATGAATAACAAAATTTGGGTTTTTAATGTCTTTTACTGAAATTTGTTTAGTTTATGAAAATTATTTACAATGAATTTATTTGTTAGACTCAAGTAAAGGTCGGTTGGTGGCAGCACAAAGTCATAGTTCTCATAGTTGTCAAAGGAAAGCGCCTCCAGGCGCCATCTTGTCGCCTTTAGTACCTTAAGGCGCATGGGTTAAAGAAGGCGTGCGCCTTTTATACACAGGCGGTAGCGCGCCTGCTTGAAAAAGTAGTTTTTAAATTGTTTTGTCTCCATGGCTGTGTTTGTTTATTGTTTGTGTATTGTTTATATTATTATTATATTATTTTATTAGTTTATGTAATAGAAAAGCTACAAGTTAACATAAAAAACAAAAAAACAAAAAAACAAGAGAAGCAAAAAGCAAAAAGCAAAGGAAAGAAGACAGAGGCAGCGACGAGTGACGACTCGGTCTCGGATCTGCATCATCTGCGTCGGATTTGCGGTTAGTTCTCCTTCTCTCTCTCCTTCTTCTTCTTCTTCTTCTCTCCTTCTTCTCTTCTTCTTCTCTTCTCTGATCTGCCGGATCGATCTCAGATTTTTTTTTTCCCTCTATTCTTCTTCTTTTCTTCTTTTTCTTTTGTTCTTTTCTTCTCTCGGCCGAGTCGAGTTTGCAGATTTATTTTTATTTTTCTTTTTTCTTTTTATTTTTTATTTTTTTTCTTTTATTCTTTTCTTCTCTGGACTGTGACACGGACTGTCTGGCTGCTGGCAGATTTATCATTTATTCTTCTTTTTCGCATTTTTTTATTTTTATTTTATTTTATTTATTTTTTCTTTTCTTCTCTGGACTGTGACGCGGACTGTGTCAGATTTATCATTTATTCTTCTTTTTCTTCTTCTTTTTATTTTTTATTTTTATTTATTTGTGTGAGGTACTTTATATTTACCTGCTTGGATTAGATTACATTGTATTGCTCTCACCATTTTTTTATTTATTTGTGTGATCCTGTTTTATGACCCCTTTATTATGTTGATCACTATTTTGCTATATTTGTTCCATTCTAAGTTTCTAACATGTTAATATGTTGTTCCATTCGCACTGGTTCTTAGGTAGGCTGGTAGGGTGGTTTGCTATAGCCATTTTTAGTTATTGGTTTGAGGAAATGTATTTTTATCTAATTTTTAAAATGAAATAATTAGTTAAGTGTACTCTAAATTGTAGAAGACAATCTCAAATTGTAAATAGCAACTTTTATATTATTTCATATAATTAGGTTCTATTATTGAAAGAATGTTTAGTTGTTAAATCACTTACCCAAAAATGAAAAATAGAATCAATCATGGTGCTCATAGTTATAGAAAATTAGATTGAATTGATTTGATTTGAAAATATATTACATCCTTGTAGTTTTTGCAAGATAAATTCATAATTTCTATTTTTATTCGTGCTTAATGAAAATTAGATTTGATTTGACTTAAAAATAAATTAATAATAATAGCACATCCATGTGTTTTTTGCATGGTTTTGGCATCTTTATGTTGAATATTGAACTTAAGTAATTCATTTAGTTGACAATTGCATCTTCATATATACAATTGCATATTTAATACTTTATTAGGTGGGTTTTGTTTTTTTTTTTTTCCCAACGCGCGCCTTGCTTCAGTCGGGCGCGCGCCTCGCCTCAGGCTCCAGGAGGCATTTGTGCTTTTGTGCGCCTTGAGCCTTTAACAACCATGTTAGTTGTGTTTCAAAGGTCTTGGTTCAGTTTGTATATATCTGCACCCAGGTGAAATAATCAGTTATATATTTTGCAGTCAAATTAGTGGTGAATTAACAAGGTTAGTGAGCGAATCTATGTCATTTGAGCAAGTTGTGGAATTAGTAGAGGAAATGTCTTATTTCACAATGATGTTAGAAGATCTTGATACATATATATTTCATTCTTAAGGAAAACTGAGAATGGTGTTAATCTCCTACATTTTTTAGTAGCCCAATTGTATGTAAACACCATTTAGAGTGGAACAGGGCCATTCATATTCAAGATACTTCCAGATGTGCCCAATCAAGTAAATTGAGATTGAATATGTTGATTCTATATACAGTTTTGAGGGGTCATAATCTAAAAGGTAAACTCAATTAATGAAAAAAAAAGAGAAGTCAATTAATGAAGTATGTTTAAAACACATTATGGAAGTGAAAGTTTTTCATGTGAAATAAAGGTCGCAAAGAGGGCTTCCAAACAAACTCGTTTGAAGTGAAGCTGAAATAGGTAGGTTCAAGCCAAGCATCAAAACGGGGGTTTCAAAAACTCATAATCAAACATTGATTAAGAACCCAAATCAGAAACAAATCAATATATCAATCCAATCAAACACCATCAAACATGTATAGCATACGTTTATTGAAGTGGGAAGATGTAAATTACCTTTAGATGCTGCCGGAGGGTTCTTCTCAGGTCAGAAGGATGCTGCCGGAGGGTTCTTCTCAGGTCAGAAGGGTGCTGCCGGAGTGACAGAAGGCAGCGGCGAAGCTTTGGGTTCGCCGAAAAACGCAGACGTGAGAGAGAGGGAGCTTCTCTTCAGATCTAGGATCATTTTCAGCAACAAAGCACAAACAGTTTGGAATCGAGAAAGGAATCGGCAAACAAGAGCGCACAAGAGCTTGCCGGAGTGACAGAAGGCAGCGCCGAAACTTTAGGTTCGCCGGAAAACGCAGAGGTGAGAGAGAGGGAGCTTATCTTCAGATCTTCACACATTTTCAGCAATGCACGAACAGTGTCGGAATATCGCCTCTGGAATCGGCAGACGAGAGTGCACAACAACCCTAGAATTTGTTCCAACTTTGTTTATATACCAGTGCTGGGTTGGGCCATGTTGGAATGTATCTCCCAAAACAGTTTTCTGTTTTGAGAGATACAAAAACAACTTAAAGCTCTTCTGTGAGTTTTGAGAATACATTCTCACTTTGTTAGAAAACACAGAGAACAACTCCTCACTTAAAAAGAACGGAACCCTTTGCTTGTTTAAAACACTCTCTAGACTTTCTCTCTCTACCTTATCTTCAACAACAGATTCTGAACTTGCCTCTCTATCTTACACTTCTCTACCTTATCTTCTCACTTCAATCAAGAATCTTGTTTGGTGGTCGTCGATCGATCCCTGCCTCTTAAAGACTCTTTTTTGGCTCTTTTTTTGAAAATACAAGAAACCTCTCATCTCTCATCGATCTTGTTTCACCTTGCTTATCTCTCAAATTGTCGCTGGATATGGATGCTCAATCCATGAGTGGTGGTATCTAATCTGTACAATTTTTGTTTCTGTACAATGTTCCCTTCTCTTAAAACATACTATGTATAATATAATCCCTGGCCTTGCTATATATATATATATATATATATATAGTTTTTATTTTTTTATTTTTTTATTTTATTGTCGATTTTATTGGGCTGGGTTTGCTTTGGTTGGATTTGATTGCGGCCGGATTCAGATTTTCTTAGTTCTATTTTTTTAGATGTGCCTTCTTTGATTGTGAACAGAGCTCCTTTGCCTAGTGAAAAGAGGATCCTAAGGGAACTTGATGTAACAAATAGTTGTTGACGAATTTTTGTTTTCTAAAAACTTCTATAATTTTTTCTACATTATGGATTGTTTCTGCTCTCTATTTGATCTTCTCTCTCTTCTTGTAATTTCTATTTGTTGGGTTTGATGATTTAAATGAAGTTTTTTTTTCATATATATATATATATAAATATATATATATTTGTTGATTTGATCTTTTTTCACTGAAATTAACCCTAATTGCATATTTAATTATTAAACTTTTAATTATTATTCTAAGTAAAAGCATTCATCATATTCCAAGATTATGATTATTAGTATAATCTGATTTTTTTTTTTTTTTTCCTTCTTCTTTATTTAGCTTTTTTCTTTATTTAGCTTTGTTTGTTGAATAAATCTTTCCTTCATTAGATTTTTTTTTTTTGGTAATAGTAATGAAATCGTCACATAAGATTTAAAATATAAGTATATATATATATATAGAGAGAGAGAGAGAGCATACAAGGCAAAATAAGTTCAGAAAACTATTTTCAATAAATACAACCAAAGGTTTTATGAGTTTTTGTTTTCCGGAAATTGTTTTGTAAATTCTCTTAACCAAGCAGGCTTGAAATCTGAAAAAACTAAAAACTGTTCTTTGAAAATTATTTTTGAGAACTGTTCTTGAGAATGGTTTTCATAAATCCAATCCAAGTATGGCCATATTTTTTTATAACAAAGTTTTCATATAACAATTTTAAAAAAATTGAACCAAACAGAATTTTATAATGGCCCCAATATTTCCTATTTTTGAAATTTTTCTTCAAAACGACATATATAAATCTACTACCTTGAGTCTTTAAGAAGATAATATTCTGAAATTCTCTTAGTTATGAGTTTTCAAAAATAGAAAATAAATGTTACTACAGAAAAGTAATGTTAGAGAAGGTTTATTTATTTATTTATTTATTTTGAGTCTTCAATAAGATAATAATTATTATGAATTTCTCTTAGTTATGGGTTTTCAAAAATAGAAAATAAATGTTAGGAAAGTAATGTTAGAGAAAGGGTTTTTTTTTTTTCAAGTTTAAACTATATCAACATATGGTTATAATATAATATATATTCTAACCAAAACAAATTGTAAGCTTGCCCACCTGAACCAAAAGGTAAACCATATTGTTCAAGGCTTTCCCAATTCGGATTTGATGCCAGCCAAGAGACAAGAGTCAAGACCCCTTTTACATTCTTTCCCACCCACTTTCATTCCCATGCCTTGGTAACAAATCAAATATAAATAAAGCTCTAGTGAAGAAGTTAATATTTTTTTTTTTTTCTGAAATTCCATTCTTAAAATAATGGCAATAAAAAAATGCACATCGCATACATTTCTTGGCTGAAAAAGCAACTAATTCAAAAAACATGATAAAGATCATGAAACCACCATGGATTCTCAATATTATCAAACCAATCATACTTGGCACCATCACTTGTCTACATTTCTTGAAATGCCATCAACTATACTGTGAAACAATTTGTGTTTACTGTTTAAAAAACAAAAGAGTTTCTACTTCTTAACGATATGCACTTATATATATATTTTCCCTTCACATCTACCAATTCTAAGAAATTCCTTTACATGGAAAAACGCCTTCCGATTCTAAGCAATTCCTGTACATGTAATGATGCCAGCACAGCTTCAACCAAGATGGGAAATATTTACTTCAATTCTGAAATTATTGGTGATGATCTTGACCATTCAAGGATGCGGCCGAGAGGAAGGATGGGCTACATTGGCCGCTTGTGAGGAAGTTTGAGCTACATCGGCTGTGTGTGGATACGTTTGCGAAGAAGTTTGAGCTAAATTGGCCCCGTGTGGAAACACTGTAGAAAAAGCTTGGGCTACATTGGCCGTGTGTGGATATGCTGGATTAGAAGTTTGGGCTACATTGGCAATGTGTGGATACGCTTGAGAAGAAGTTTGGGCTACATTGTCCGTGTGTGGATACGCTTGAGAAGAAGTCTGGGCTACATTGTCCGTGTGTGGATACGCTAGAGAAGAAGCTTGGGGTACATTGGCAGTGTGTGGATACGCTTGAGAAGAAGTTTGTGCTACATTGCCCGTGTGTGGATACGCTTGAGAAGAAGTTTGGGCTACATTGGCCGTGTGTGGTTTGATGTCTCTATTCCGTGTGTAAGTCAAGAACTGGCCAGGTAGCTCTTCCAAGAGAGCCTGAACAACCGAGATCTGCCCGTCTGCACGAGGGGATACAATGTTTTATTTACAGTGAAATAGAAAAGCAGAAGACGAAAACTATAACAAACAGAATAAGTATAGTTTCACGTATAATTAATTAGTACACAAACTGTCTTTTGAAAATTGCAAGGTTTACATCAGGTTTAATAGTGTATCAGCAGAACCCTATTCAGGCCTACAACCTACCTATTCCTTTCAATACCAACTTAAGAGGTACAAATCGCACACAGCAATTTGCAGTAAGTGCCATGGTAGTCTGCCCACCATCACCTTTGATGTTTCCATCAAAACCACTCTCTCAACTGTTGGGAAAACTTATTCCTCAATTCCAATCATGCATGAATCATATCTCCTAATCCATCTTCGCATGAGCTTCTTCTTGGTTAAACAACCAAAAGGCTTGAAGCATGAAAGGCGGCTGGCTGGGACAAGCCAGGCTTGAAGCAACTAAGCTCAGCTGAACCAGTAATCTGCTCCTAACGTAACAAATGTATTCATTAAAGTAAGATTGTAACCGAAATACCCAATGAACATCAAAATTCGATCTTGAACCCCTCACAACTGCACTGTTTGGTATTACTAACCAAGACCACCTTTGAATCCACCTTCAACTTGAGCTTCATTAACAGGCAAGCTAAGAAGCTTAAAGCATCAAAGAAGGTTGACAAGAATACAGTAGATACACATACACTAAACAAAGATGAACTCACCATGCACATCACGCATCGGAACAAATTGTACAATGTCTCGTGTAGCTATCCTTCCCGTGGAACTCTCTAATCTTTGTCCACCATCAGCAACTAGGATCTGCAAGATAAACAAGAATTATGTCGTCACATACCAATTTTAACACACAGGTTTGTAAAAGGATAACATCCAATACCAACAATGAAAGGATTTTTAGTGCTATTGTGCTAATAAAAGTGAATTAATTGAAGGCCAAATCTGAATACAAAAAATTAAGGATATACTACCTCCATTTTTTCAAAATCTGCACCACCAACTCCAACAATTAGAATTGAAAGCGGTGGGTCGGATGCTCTCACTAAAGCATCTTTAGTTTCCTGAAGATCAGTAAGGACTCCATCCTACAAAAGTATGAAATTATTTTATTACAAAAATAAAAAATAGAAAGAACAAGAAAGAAGCAAATATTTGTCGTTTGATTCACTACCGTTATAATCAGCAAGACAAAGTACTTGCTCTTGTCGTATGAGAGGGAATGCCCAGCAATTTCTGCAGCCTTGTTGATAACCGGACCAAATAAGGTGGGTCCAGCAAGAGTAACATTGTGCAGAACACTTGAATAAGCAGCCATTATACCTTCGACTCCTTCAACCTATAACATAAAGGGAAATTGACCATCACGCCATGTAAAAGATGCAAGGAACCAGACTTATATGGTTATTCATCAATGATGGCAGCATCACCACCCACGTACACCTATCACCGGGATGAAAATATGATGTTTAAGGCAGCATACTGCTCAAAAAATCAAGCTTGTCTTTCCACACGGTCTGATATCTTTTATACATAAACTACGATAAATCTGAGACTAACGACAGATTAGCCTAAACAATTTTCGGCACTGACATTTGTAACCTACAGGTTTCTTAACTGTGTTCCTAACAGAATGAAATCTACCTTCTTACCATCAAGTTGAAAGATGGCACACCTTGCGTTTAGAAACATAACAAGGGGCGCATAAAACAAGAACTAAAAGTGTAAATTACTTTGACCTCCTTGAGGTTGAGGTTTGGGTAGTAAATATCGTAGGAAAGTTTTATAATAAATATCTGACACTCGCGAGAATTAACCACTGTCAAGTCTTTAACGTTTGCTGTGAATTTACAAAATTGTCCCCTCTATAATACACCGATATTTAACCATTAAAGCTGATGTAAGCAAATTTCTGTATTTTTACCATTTTGCCCCTCTGCTATGTATTGTCACATCAAAAGTTTTCTCATCTAAACACTCGTTCTCTCTCTCTCTCCCCCCATACTCCAAACATATCTCTCTTACATCACAAATCATGATCTCTCCATATTCCAGAATCACCCCAAACCACCACTTTGAAGATATCTCAAACACTCTGGCAAACCAAGTTTTGAGAACCATGAAATTCAATTCCGTGTGATCTTGAACATATGTATTGCATTTCTAATGAAAACCACAAAGATCTAAAGAGTTTGGTGACCGTGAAGGTTGTGAGTTAGAGTTGGCATATCTCTCTCTTCAATGTCTTCACATACTCAGTTATATTTTTAGAATCAGATCATGAGTCACTTATTCGGTTTGTTCTGTTTTCCAATTTCCAAACTTGATCTTGAAGTTCCGTTACTTGTATGACTTCTTAAATATTCGTTTATGTTTGAATATTAATTTATTAGCTTTTAGATTTTCCTCTTTGATCTCATATTTGTTTGTTTTTTGTTTCTTTTTCTATTTCTAACTCCAATTTGAGCTGAAAGTTCTGCTTCCAATTGCGTGTGGATTGAATATTATTTGGTTCTGTTTTTCAATTTTCATATTAAAACAAGAAATGGGTATGTTTTTTCAAGGCACTTTTTTTTAAGTGTATATTACTACAACAACCAATAAAACATAGATCAACCAATCCAACCTCATATAGACTAACAGAACATGAGATAACATGAGATAACATGACACACACACACACACACAGGGCATAAAATATTGGGCACTAGCTGGAGAGAAGCTCTTAACAAGAAGATGTGCTCTATAAATGGAGAGAGCAGCTTCGTGTTTAGAGAGCGAGGCGGCCACTTATCGAACTACCAAATAGAGAGAAAATGAGATAAAAGCTGGAAGGCTGGATGTTAAAGTAATGAAATGGGTCTCAATCAGTAAGGGTATTATTGTCCAAAGAGAAAGGTTAAATTTGTCTTTCCATAATTTTTGAAAGGTCAGTTATGCCATTTTGTTTACTTTAAGGGTAGTTTTGGACTTTCACATAAAATTGTCTAAAGGCCCTACTGATTACTTCACTGGCAGGGGAGGTCAAGAGTATTTTTAGAAATCTTTAGGGCAGGTTGACCGTAGTTTTTTTAAAAGTTTCATCCGACGGTATTAAAACCTAAACCTCAAGGAAAATCAAGGTAATTACCCAAATTAAAAACAAGTAAAGCAATATACTTTCCTCAAAGCCACCTGTAACACTCAAGTTAAAACAGTGAGATACTGAACCATCAAACGTCCTTCCTCCAAAGCCCCAAGCAGGAAAACGCCTGTCAAAATCATAGAATTGTAGGACCTCGCCAACCTCCGTTATAGCCTGCTAGGAGTTCAGTCATTAAATTAAGCACCCACTTCAACAGCCACTTTCATAGAATCCGCAGTTCATAACCACATTAACTACATTGATAGGTCAAATCAATGTGATCAACAAATGAAACAAGTTTATGAGTCTGCATTCCCGTGGGAGAAGTCCAGGGTGTCTAACTTAATGGTAGGCTCTTTAGCCCTTATAGGCTAGTACAAATTTTAAAAATTATTCTTAAAGCATAGACACTTTCAGAATTTAAGAACACCACAGGTGGAAACTCAAGGGTATCTGACTTAATGGTAGGCTCATAAGCCCCAATATAAACTATTGAAGATTTTTAAAATTATTTTTGAAGCTATAGATATTTCCAAATTTGAGAACACCACAGGTGGCACCACCTTACCTGCTGGTAAGCATTCAACCGGCCTGAAGGATCAATGTAGTGCAAAGAACTTACATTGCGAGGATTTCCATTTGAAGCTGGAAAAAAATTCAAATTCAATTCATGAGCCAAACACCTGTATATACAATACAAATTTGACTGGACTAGTATAGCTTTTTTAAATGTTGAAGGTCTATTACCGGTAAAATCAACAGCAACCATAAAGTTAAGTTCAAAGCCACTAGAAATGTAATCGATAAAACTGTGCAGTTCCTTTTCAACAAAGCCATCAACAAAAAGTTGACCCTTCAGAACCTACAGAAGATAAGCACAGTGCAGGTTCAGACATGACAGACATACAACAAGTGGCTAAAATCCTTTTCAAGTACAAAATAAATACCTTTTCATGACCCTGGCGAGCAGATGGTATGATAAAATTTGCACCCACTCTTTTCTTTGTGAAGTTTTTCAAGGTCCGTCACTGATTTTTGCATTTTACTGTTTCAAATGAACTGCAGTGTCAATATAATGAGCAATAAAAGAAAAAATAAATTCTGAAAAAATAAATAATAAAACAAGCAAAAAGGTCAACACCACCATGACAGGAAGATCTGACGAAATCAACAACCCCCAATTTGCGTATATCTCTGATAAATCCAATCATAGGATTCGGCACATGAGGTGCATCCTCTAACTGAACATTGTCATGGTCAACACCACCACGACCGGCACTTCCCTGACCTCTACCTCTAGCAGGTCATCCTCTGCCTCTTCCAGCTCCTGACATCCTATTTTCAGTAAAAAATGTCAATGATAAGTCTCACAAGTAATTTATACTTCATACTGGAGCATGGTAAGAGAGTAATAATTCGTATAAGTATATGCTCCTATTCTTACTATCACTTCTCTTAGCCAGGTAATTCTTAATCTAAGCTCTGATACCAAATTGTCACACCCTAAATTTTAACACAAGAACTACTTGTCCTGCATAAAAATCTAAGGTATAACTTCTATCAATTCTCAACATACATCCTCCACAATAGAACTACGACGAATCCCATCATTCAATTTAATAAACATGAGAGTCTGACAAATTTTATACAAATCCATAAATAGAGGTGCAATTCCCTCTAGTAAAACAAAACATCTATGACTACTGAATCAACTCGATAAAGTTTCATAAAACATTAACTTTATTACAATAATCATAATAAAGGAAAACCGAGCTAAAATAAATCAATTCGCAACGAGCTAAAATCCGTTCCCGTCACGTGTCACCATCACGTTCCTACTCTACGAACACTTGAAATGTGATAATGGGATGAGCTCACAAGCTCAGCAAGAAATGCTAAACACAATCATCGTTCAGCAAACTAACATTACCTTGTATTCCCATATATATAAGCAACTCAATAAATTCATTAATTAAATATGTATATTCTAGTTAATTATAAACTCAATAAATAACCATCATTTATTTTAAGTAAATTTGCATATCTCATCTGAGCCCTAGGCTCCCATCCAATAAAGTGGTGTGATTCGTATAGTCCTTGACTACCGAAAACACACGTGTGGTTGGATTGTACGTCTACTCCCCAGATGATCCTAAATCACGTCCACACAATAAGGACTCATTAGACCCATGGCCATAATAAAATGGTAGTGTACTCCCAAATAGGTAGGTCCCTGCCCATACCCAAAAGTCATTATAGGGTCAGCCTCTGACTACCCCTCCGACTAATCCAAACTCACTCATTAATTATTAATTATGGTGAATTACGAAAGATATTATTAATTAATAATTTAAATTAATAAGTAATACATCAAAACACACTTTTAATTTAAAAACAGAACTCTAATGACCCAACCACTAAGAGTACCAAATTCTGGACATAGTCCAATATTTTTAAAATAATAATACTATTTTTCCTTATTTCCTTTAGTTTAAAAATCAATTTAAAATAATAATGATAAAATATAAAGAAATAGTATTTTATTTTATTTCCTTTAATCAAATAGTATTTTATTTCAATTTGTTTTCAATATCAATGAAATATGAAAAATAAGAGTAACTTGCAATCTAACCCAGCCATCACGTGCGTACAAGTCACTGTAATTATGGGCTAAACTCAGATGTATAAAATATCAAATAAACATGTATAAACAAATGCCATTGATGCACACATTATCCAGTCCTGCTACATGATTAACATGAACCAAAGTAATCATGTATACAATGCAATACTCTATATAAATATCAATCACAGACATACAAAGTCTCTAAACTCAATTTTCGCAAGTTATATAAATATAGTTATATATATATAAAAGTAAGAGTATTCAATTTGGTTAATATTAAATCATATAAATATATTAATCAAGTTGCAATACTACTGCCAACTATAATCCGATGCATACAATCACTTAAGAATTCTAAAGGCATACTAGATTAAATTTAAGAAAAATTCAAAGTTACACCCTAACCATTCCATCCCAATTAGACTCATAATGTACTAGCAATCCAATCAATATCTTAAGAAATTTATCTATCAACCTGTATCATCAGTAACCTAAATTATTGGACTTTGATTCAGATCATCAACTATTTTATATAACAAGATTAGGATCATACAATTTCGGTTCAATAAAAAAAAATGCAGACAAGGCTTCAGTTCCTAATTCACATGTTCGTTTCTAATCATATATACATATATCCATAATAAGATGCTTGCTTTCATGTACATGCCTACATGAATTATACATACATGTATATATATAGATCCAGAGTTAATATACATAACACACAATTTATAATTCTATGATCCAGTCCTCGAACCATATCTCATAGAATACATCACACAAATAGTTCATAACAATAACTAAATATTAATAATCATTCTGATTGTTTGGGTGAGATCAATAAATCGTAACATGTAGACTTATATTTCAATTTACTAATATAAAAGTAACATAACCAATCTTTACAAATTTAAAGAAACCAATAACCAAAGTTCCTGTAATTAAATTTTATCTAATCTTTAGTAATAAATAAATCTCGTCCAATTAAATTCAAGACAACAACCTATACAACTATATTATCCTAATCGTAACTATCATTAAGAATATTTTTTTCTACTATTTATTAAAACATACAAGATTCATCAAAAGCAAGTTACAAACATCTATAAGAGTACAATGCAAGATTAACTTGCCTCAAATCTCGTTTCACCTTCCTTTCCAGACAATCGACTATAGAAATATAATTTCTCCTTCTTCTCTAGGCAATTTCTCGGTAGAACTGATACAGCGTGAGTTATAAAAGATAATTATAACTGCAGTTGAGATAGTTTAGGATTACTTTTTGAAATTTAAATTTTTAAAAAAACTCTAATATCTCTAATATAACATTTAAATACTAAATAATAAATATAATATACAAAATTTAAGGGTTTTACAGTATAATTATTAATAAAAGTTTAAAATATATTAAGTGAAGACTAAGGAGACTTGTTTTATGTTATATGAAAAGATTTCCTATGTTATATTAATGATTATATTTAAATTTATAATATTTTTAAAAATTGATAAAAAATTAACTTTTGTATATATAAAAATATAATTTATTATTATTTGTATTGCAGTATCCTATCGCATACTCAGTATTCAAAATTTTTTTTAAAGTATATACTGAAGCATAATATTTATATTATATTATATTCCTACTTCGTATCCGTATCCATATCCCATCTTATGAGTTGATTTCCAACCGTTGAGTTCCTCATACTATGGATACCCAGATACCACTTGAGCAAATTCTCTTTCAATTGTTCCTTTCTCTTTTGTTAATCAAATACCAGATTTTTTACCAATAAAATGCTTTGCTAGCTATGATTGTCACTTCCAAAGGAACTTCAAAAGTGCATTATATAATTAAAGATGTGAGATTGTGAATACTGATGTAAATTTTTTACCACCAAATTTGTAAATACCATTAAGAAGCAATGAATTTCTTATAGGATCAGATTCTCAATGTGTTGCATGAATGTCCTTGATGAGGAGAATATCTAAGTCCGTTTTTAAAAGCAAAATATTTTTACTCGTTAGAGACGTTTTACTTCCCTGTATGAACCAGTAATAAAATTTCCTAGTAAAATTGCTTAACTTTTTAGGTTCGGTTACAAACTTACAGCTGGCAAATAATGCTGAATGAAATTTATATGTAAGTATACGAAAGATATAGATTTATTTACTTATTTATTTATTATTTTTTTTGTAAATCCTATGATGTAATTGGAGCTTATTGTCCGAAAAAAATTCAATTTAGATAGTCCTTCGTGACTTCGACGAGACTAAATCAACGCGTTATTGCTCCAAGAGAAACTCTGAAGATACAAGAAATTCCTTCTCCCACTCTCTCTCTAGAATTTCTATATCTCAACCCAAAAAGATCCCCCTCTTTTTTACCTTACTCCTCCTATTTATAGAGGTTTACAAATGTCGATGGACTGCTGGATCTAGGCCCGTTCCTCCATGAGTCCCGGTCCTCTTTGATGGGCCTATGCGCGTTCGGCCCATATAGTAGTGCCTTTTTATGGGCCTGACCCACCTGTACGGACTCAATGCCGCGTTTGCAAGTCACATCCGGTCCATGTCCTATCGGGCCTCCTCAACCACTTGCCACTTGGCTTTAAATTTAAAGCCAAGTGGCAAGTGGCATTCTAACCGAGCGCCAGGCACTAAAGCAAGACAAGTGGCAGCTGGCACCATAAGCCGAACGCCAGACACTTGCCATAAACAAGCACACGGCAAAGTTAATATAAAAGAAAAGAGAGAAAAGGTATATATGTATTGAAAATAGGTTGAACAGAGCACAACACAAAGGAAAAAGGGAAAAAGAGTTTTGTCATTTCATTCATAATAAGCATTGAGTTTACAAAAAATGAGATATTCAAGTCACATCGTTACAAAAAGGTATGGAATCGAAGAGTCCGGAGGAGTCCTAGCTAGCTGCCTCAGTACCGACAACATCCTGGTTGTGCCGACCTGCCTCCTCGGTCCCATCAGCCGTCTCACCCTCACGAAGTGGGGAATCAAGATGAATGACAGAATCGTTCGGCTGAGGCTCAACGTCAGCAGTGGCTATGGGAGGTACCACAGTTGACGATTGAGGAACGGTCAGAGGCAGAGCGGTAGGAGGAGCTGTGATGATCCTTGAGGAAGCAATGTCCTGGCACTCATCAAATATGCGCTCCGCTTCGGTGGGTTCTGGATCAACATAGACCCCCAGAGGGTCGATCCCTAAATCCTTGTCGACCTCATCTGGAGTGGAGCTGGTCTGTCCCTCATCCGGAACTCGGTCGGAGAAACCTTCTCGGAATCCTTGAGCATATCTAAGAGCACCGACCCTTGAGAACCGAGCATGAAGAGCCAGCATCCCACCGTTCACTCTGCTGATCGCATCAATCAGAGCGGTACGCTCGTCCAGAGCTCTCTTCTCAAAAGCCATCCGAGCAGACTGTTCATCAGCCAGAAGGCGCTGGAGCTCTGCCTTTTCGTCTCTGATTGAATCACGCTCAGTCTGCCAGACGCTCTTTTCAAGCTGGAGGGCATCCTTCTCATCCTGAAGAGAGTCGTTCTCCTTCTTCAGGACATCTCTCTCTTGTTCAGTTTTTTCAAGCCGAGCCAGTACCTCGGTATTCTTGCTGGCGAGAAGGTCGTTTTCTTTATTAGCCACCTCCAGGCTATCAGAAAACTTACGAGCCCTGGCGTTCCCCATCTCTACCTGCTTCTGCATAGCCATCATTCCGAACAATGTCTGCATAGATGTACATTAATAACGGTTAAGCCAATAGTCAGGTCGGGCGAAGGCAAGAGCAAATAATATGAGAGAATTCATGAGTTGGAAAATAAAAGTCACCTTCATGGCAGATTGGGGAAAGCGGCTGAACACATCCTTCTGGGATAGGCCTTTCGCCGCCTCAAGGTCTTTCGGAGTCCACATGCTCCTATAGTACTCCATGGCGGTCTGGCCATCCTTTAGCATGGTCTCGTTCGGTTTCACGAACGTCCCATCCGTTCGGGTGTACCGAGGGGCCCATGGTGGTAAGGTGGGGAGAGAAGGGGAGCCTGAAGCAGAAGCAGAGGCACCAGCTGCAATAGGCCCGGAGGGGGCAGGAGCTTTGATCGGGCGATGCAAGAGAGCACCCGGCCCGGAGACCCGGGTCCTTCTTATGAGAGGTTCCTCCTCAGGATCGACTCCACTGTCAGGATGAGGCCTTTTGCCTCGTTCTTTGTCCCGAGCGCCCCCCGCGGCAGCAGGGGCTGTGGTAATTTGGGGAGACGCGCTCGGGTTGGCAGCAGGGGTGCTGACAACAGAGTTAATAGCCACCGTGCTCGGGATAGTGTCAGAGATGGTGGCTGAGGAAGAGGCTGATGCTGGAGAGGAGGTTGCCCCAGCAGCAGGAGTGGCTGGGGGAGTATTCTTCTTCCTGCCAAAAGAAGGAATCTGAAGCCTGCTCATGTTGTAGCCGAGGGATGAGAGCGCTAGGATGTTGTCTGAAGTGAGGAGGTCTGAGCAGGAAGGAATATCGTTCAGAACGTATTTCTTCAAGTAATTACTCCTATCCCTGCAAACACTGTAGCTCAAGTCATCACAAGGTATTCCTAAGGAACGGCATAAGAAAGTACAAAAGCGGGGAACGCATGTTTCGCAGGGGCAATCATGTTTGTGAGATTTGAATTTCTTATATGAGGAAACAGAACAGACGCCAAAGGCTCTCGGGATTGGGTAACCCTCTGCAGCCGGCGAAGACCAAGCCCCACTAATGCCCACGATGTTATCCCTCCAACCCTTTTCAGATTTTATTGTGTCTGTACATATGGACATCTTCTCGAACGGGTAGAGGTGGTAGAAGGGCTCGTTAGTTCGGATCTTACTGACCTTATAACACAGAAGAAGATCTATGAGGTCAAGGTCCAGATTTCTGTCACGAATCAACAGAAGCATAACGGATATGATTCTAAAGAAATTGGGGTTTACCTGCAGGGGGGATATCCCCAGTCTATTGAAGACATAACTAAAGAAAGGGTGCAGAGGGAACCTAACGACATTCAATTGAAGGTTCGTGAATAAGACTTCGCCGGGCAGGAGGCCGGCACCGGTCATAATATTAACATCCTTAGGGCAAACCCTAACTTCGATGTTGTCAGGAAGTCTAAGTCACATACGAAGAACATCTAGATCTACAACCATGGTGGAAGTGTTTGAAGGATCTAGAAGGGGTAAAAAGAAGCCTGCCGAAAGTAAAAAGGAACGAAACTAACCTCTGAGGTAGAAAGCAACAAAGAGCACTGCAAGACCGCTGGAAGAACGACTCTTGAAGGATTTCACCGGAAAAAGCTTAGCGCTGTTCTAAAAAGAGAGGGATTTGACTGATGATGGAGACGGTAAAAAGGCATGGAGTGGCATTCTAGAGCCTTATAAAGGCGAGGGGGACCCGAGGGCCGAAGCGTCAGGAAGGTGAGAACTTCATCGAGCCCCGGAACATTGATTCTGGATCTGACCGTCCGTTCCCCCATGTGGGTTTCTCGAGTCGTCAACGTCATGATGAGACGCCTTCAATAATTACCCCCTTATTAAACAAGGGGTAATTATGGGGGCAGTTGAGGAGGCCCGATAGGACATGGGCCGGATATGACTTGCAAACGCGGCATTGAGTCCGTACAGGTGGGTCAGACCCATAAAAAGGCACTACTATATGGGCCGAACGCGCATAGGCCCATCAAAGAGGACCGGGACTCATGGAGGAACGGGCCTAGATCCAGCAGTCCATCGACATTTGTAAACCTCTATAAATAGGTAGAGTAAGGTAAAGAAGAGGGGGATCTTTTTGGGTTGAGATATAGAAATTCTAGAGAGAGAGTGGGAGAAGGAATTTCTTGTATCTTCAAATTCTTATCGAAGTTCATTATGAATTTTTTTCTTCTTCTTAGAGCATGTGTATTGGCCGCATAACACACACATCATTTAAATCAGAAATGTGATTCGCAAGTAAGTACCTTTTGGATCTCTGTCAACGCTGTTATGCCCCTAGGTGAAGTTCACTATGAATTAATGTGTTGTACTATGAACAATAGAATAAGCTGCCAGAGAAATCCAAATTCTTTCCTAGATGGAAAGACTATTCACTTTCTGATATCAACCAACAAAAAAAAAATATGATGAATGAAATTTTCATGTAAGATTGCATAAAATAATATGGTAGGTTTAGATTTTGATAAAGAAAAGTCATATCAATCTAAAAAAAAAAAATTCAGAGTGGTTTGGCAAAAAATTTAAAAAAATAATTTGCAATCTAAAAATCTAAATTCGAATTTGTCCGTCACACTCAAGAAATTTTGAATGGATAGCTGCATGATCTCATCATGACTACGAAAACCTTTGTGGCACAATGGTGCATTATATACAGGGCACCTATAATTAATTATGGGGATAAAGGATTTAAGGGTTATCACTTGTAAAACAAGAAGAAGAAGAAATAAATAAATAAATAAAAATAAATTCCCAATCCCATACCTAGATATGGGATGATCTTGCTCTTCTCGAGCCGATGAATTTTAAATCAAGAATGTAACGTTCACGCAATATTGATGTATACACTAATGCAATATTTTTTTTGAGAATTAATGCAAAACTTATGCGATTGTTGGTGGTGTTGAATTATTGATACTCAACTCTAATGCATAATTCCACGAATAAGAGGTTTATTGTTTGAAGTAGGTAAAAAGGTAAATGAAGAAGTTGGGTAGGTTGAACGACGTTTAGTAGTAAAACACATTTCAAGGACTTTGGCCATCTACCATCTAGATATATATATATTTGCAAATCTAGTTATAATTGAATTAAGTAAGACTTTGACTCACCAAAAAGCTTTTAGTTTAAATTTCTAATGCTCACCAAGATTTAAATAAATAAGTAAGGGCGGTGTGTAGGGGTGGCAACGGGGGCGGAGCCAGGATTGCAAAGTAGGGAGGGCTAAAAACAATTAAACACATGATTGCTTAGTGTGTCATCTATGCTCTGAATATATAAGTATCATACATCAGTTATTCAATTAAACCCAATAATTTACAACCTTCTAACACATTTACACTTCCAAACTCTAAGTCAACAATCCATTGAAGTTTGCTTCATACAAGTATTAAAACAAACAATTACAAGAATGCAAGATATATATGTTCCTTATCAATAAATTCACATTAGAAAGTAAGACTTATGTATTCCGCCCCTGACTAGTTATTAATCAATTATATAGTAAATTACCCAATTTAACAAGAAATTATCAAGTCATTAACAAAGCCCCCTTTTTTTTTTTTTCACAAAAATAAAATTCAATATTTCAGTGGATTAACAATATTAATTCATGATATCCATCCACCTATGCCTTAGTACCTTACACCGGAAGAGTTTAGGTCTTCTTTCATAGACTAACAACGTGTTTGATTTACTGGGTTGGGACCTATTATATTTTATTATGGTTTAGTTTGTGATTGGACATGTCTATGGTTCGTGGACCTACTCATATTTAAGGTTTGACCTTTGTAAATTTTATTACTCTTTTTATTTATAAAAATACTATGGATTGGGCTGGGCTGATAGAAAGATGAAGAGTAGTACATAGGTTTATAGAAACAATAGTACTATTTTTTTTTTTTTCAATTGGACCTGAGCTATAGCCCAGGTTAGCCCATTACTAGTTCCTCCCTTGGGTGACAATTCGTGTTCGTGGGACGTGTTTGTGTCGTGTCGATGTAAATGTATTATACTAAATAGGTAAACTCAAACCTAACCCATTTATTAAACAGGTAAACGTGTTAACCCGTTTACTGACCTGTTTATTAAAATGAGACATTTAATATTTAATCAAATACTAAATAATAGAAAAAAATTGTTATAATTAACCCAAATATTCAAAATAAAAAGAAAAATCATAAGACATAAACAAGGTTTATATTGAAATGACTTAACTATTCATAATAATTGGGTTTAAACAGGTAACATATTACATATGTCATAATCACGATTATAACATGTTGAGTTAAATAGGTCATAAACGGGTTACACGGGTTGAACTCCTCAATCCTAACTCGACACGGTTAAGTAAACGAATTAATCGTGTCGACCCTTTTATGACCCAAATCCGTTTATACCAAACCCAAACCCTTTTAACTCGTATCGGGTTTGTGTCGTGTCGTAATTTGCCACCCTTAGCTGTGTGTTACAAGTCTGCACCAACTGTGAGCCCTAACACCTTAATTCAAAATGTGTGATTGAGTGGATGATCCTAAAGTTCTATTTAAAAAAAAAAATAAATAAAAAAAAAAATAAAAAATAATAGAGTAGTTGTATTTAAACACAAAGGTGTTGCTGAAAAATAGATAGTGAACCCTTATATTGACCGATTGGACCACCAGAAGACCAAATGACGGAATTAACAATTATTCTTCATGCCGCTTTGACTAATTTGTTTTTGAGGTTTGGGAGACCCCTTATCAATTTGTATTAGTGCAGCGATCGATACTCACAAATGCTGTTTTTTCTGTCAAATTTCATTATTTACGCCGGATATGTTATATCTTTTTAAATCGTTTGATCATTCCTAAAGATGGTCAAAATTTTTTTATATCTCTTTTGTTGATTTTTATTTGGTCATTTCTAAATCTTCCAATCACAGTAAAACAACTCCATGTAAATCCAACACAGAAGAAAACCCTAATCTCTTTGTGTTTTTTTTCTATTAACACTCATGTGTAAGCGGTAAACCACAAATAAATATTTGTTAATATATTCGTTATACATCAAATATTATCAAAATGGAATTCACGTGCCTAAAATATTTTGGTTAGTTTGATTTAATTGCAACAAATCTGGTCAGTTATATTTAATATTAATATGTGATCAAATAGAATACTGTGACCAAAATATGTATTAATTAGTATATTGGATTGATGGAAATATTTATCCAAATAACTAATTATCGTGGAGGGGTTAATTTATGGTATAAAGTAAGAGTTAGGGCTAAAATATAATTATTCGCATCCTTGAGTGTAATTATTTTTAGTAGAATAAAAAATAATTGAATAGAAGGTATTTCTATTTGGCCAAGGAGTTAGCAGTTTACTAGAATTTACTAAAGAGAGTAGTAGAATTTATGAGTTGCCATCTACTCATAATTATTCACCTATATTCTCGAGAGCTAAAAATTACATCAGTTACTTAAGTGAGTGATATTGATGTATCGGTTTCTCAACACAAGTTCTAAAGAAGATCTGAAGTCTACATTTTTAACTGCTTGAGGAATTTCTAACCGGAGATAGGAGTGAAGATAAGAAATGCACCACTGTATGTACGGCATCAGAGGCGGTATTCAATTGTCTAAGAGGTTGTTTATTTCTCATCTTCTCCGGTAATTAAGAATTAATTCGATTCATTAAAACTGATTGAAACGATCATGGGATGCTCGTAGGAAAATATATTTTTATAAAATAAAAAATGCTTTCGGTATATTATTTTATTACTCTACGACCTAGGTTCCCAACGTGAACAAGTTCAGGTTATTTGGAACTAGTTGAACTTTTTTTTTTAAACTACTTGGAAATGATTGTAACTCCAATTGAATTAGTTTAAGAAAAGTTGGACGCGTAAGCCAGATGACTGTTATTTTAGAGTTGAAGACGGATATGGTAACTCCTTATAGTTAAGTTGGAGAATATTTGTCTAACAAGAAATTGGGTTTGAAGATTCTATAAATAGAAACAGGTTGAGAGGTTTAGAGAAAAAAGAGAGAAAAAAATGTATAAGGGATTTAAGAGGTAGTGTTGTGAGGAATTTAAAAGGTTTAATGGTGAGTTTGTTAGGAAAATAGAGAGTATATATAATTCCTGAATGTATAGATATAATCACAAAAAAAAAAAAAATAATAATAATAAAAAAAAAATAATGAGTGAGTGAGTAAGATTTTGATATATGATTTACCTATTTTCTTTCTGTTGTCGTCTCATAATTATTTATTAACAACTTTTATTTTGTCAACTCCATGCTAAAGACGGTCTGTTTTATTAACAAATGAAATAAAAAAATGACGGAACGACCACAAATTTTTAAAGGTGGTGTTGCTTTTGGTGGACTAGAGATGTTGGTACCTTCAAATATTGCTATAATTGTATCATGTAATAAGAGAGTATATATATATATATATAGTCTTCATGAACATAGCGACATTGGTACGGATATCCGACTATCCGAGGGATGAGAAGTCTTACTTGCACTTGAATATCTATTTGTACAGAATGGGAAATGACTATGAACAATCAACCCTGCAATAGCGCAAATGCAATGCGTTTATGTGCATGGAAACAAACTGTCTTGACCAAAGAACTATGTACCTTATCCATTGAGAAAATTTGTTGTGTTCACTTGACATGTCATTGAATCAAATTTTGATTCCATTTTTTTTGGAAACTAGGATAATAATTAGAATAAATTGAAATAGTTTAATTCATTAATCATTTCAATTTAATAATTCAATAAGTAAATGAATTGAATATAAACTATTATTGACTTATGATTATGTAACTATTACCTTTGAATATCTTATAATCACAGAGGTAACTTCAAGCAAGAGACTTTGACATTTCTAGGAGTTTAAAACAAAAATTTCATGAACATTGGCAGGATTTAAAATTTCATTAATAAACAACCATTGGAATAAAGTACTGTAATCTGCATTCCTAATTGGTGGTTGATTTCGTCTTTTTTCACAAATGCTCGGTAACATTCTATGTGCATTTCTTCAAAAGACACACCATTCACATGTATATATTATCTTATTTTCTTTACTCCTCCTAAGCAATTCTCTAGTAATTGCACCGCAATTAGTTGTATAGTAGTCCAAACTAAGCACGAAGATAATACATTATTTGGTGTTGTTTGATAATTTAAGACAAAATTTATTTAGAATTAAATGTTTATCTAATTAAATGTATTTGATAATATAATTTAAATATTATTCAAAACGCTCTATCGACTTATAATTTGACAAGGGAAAAAAATACATTAACTTCACACTATAGGAGTGATAGTCAAACGCTCTATTCATGTGTAATTTTTTCAAACCTCGGAGGAAGTTAGTGTTATTTACTCTTTAAATTACCAACGTAACAATTTTAAACCGAAACATGAGTGGAAGTGATAAATTCTTGATATATTAATATTACAGTGTTGCAACACAATATAATATATTGTATAGGTGATGTAACCCATGCATTGTGATATGGTATTGTATTGCACTACTGATGTACAGGTCCATGTCTTTTCTTAAAAGTTAGGAAGCATGGACACTTTTATGAAGAAGCCGTACCCATATCGAACACCGACACTCCTCGGACACTTCTCGAATACGTGTCCAACACTTGCTCAAATTACTCTCCTGAACTACAAATTGCTCCCATGAACTATTAATTTGTTACAATTAAGGATAAACTCTTTCCAAAAGACTATTTTACCTTTTTCTCATTAAATTTGTTACGGAGTATTTCTTATTAAATATTTTTATTATCTTTCCTTTTATCTAAATATTAATTATATCATTTACCTTAATTTTATTATTAGTATCAATTTATCATAAATTGAAAAAAAATAAATAGATTTGTAATTACCATTTTCTAAAATTATTAACTTATTATTAAAAATTTACTATTTATAATAAAACTTATTATACTTAGTTTAAACTCTTTTAATTTGAAAAAATATATATTTTTCATACAATATATAATATATTCATGAAAAATTAATAAAGTACTTAAATAAAAATACCTTCTTTTTTATGCAATATATTCATGAAAAATTAAGAAATTACTTTAATTGTTTTAAAATTTTCTATTTAAGATTTTTATTTAAACAGTCAATTTAAAAAATTAAAGATAAATTTATGCAAATTTAATGGATAATATGGCATCAAATTAATAAAAAGAAATTCACAAATTATTTCAATAAGGAAAAAAAAAATTAAGTGTAATTCAATAAGAAAGAATATTATGGTCATTTAATAAAAAATAATTTAAATATTGAGACATTTTATAACTAAATGTGATATTAAATGAATTATTTATAAATTCAAACATGGTTCAAGAAATTCTTTTTACGGTTCTCTATGGTAAATTCTTACTCGAGAATTCTATATTTTTGTCCATAAAAGGTGACGTAAGTACTATGGATGAGATCATCCTCCTTTTTGGTCATCCAGGGACCTGACAATGAAAGGTATTTTTGAGCAGTTTGAATTCTAATTTAGAAAATATGTCGTCAACCAAACCAATGTACCATTCTAATTTCGAAAAAAAATAAGAGAAAAATTGAAGTATCATAATACGTTGATGTTATGATGAAGCCTAAACCGGTCACAAATGACGTTAGAAATTAACTTTTAAAATAATTTTTGACGGAAAACAATGACAATAGAGTATGTGGATTGTTTGAACCGTTAAAACTCAAATAAAAATCCAAGTATGCATTTTAAGGATTTTCAAGTAGTATAATTTTGAATGTTTGATTGAAAACGTAGAGTATTTGAACAATACTTGTTGCTTAATTTGCACCATGTTAGGTCAATTCTCTCTTCCAATTCCAAACCTAGCCAATTCTAATGTTCATTAGTTTTGGACGCTCAAGCTTAGTTAATTTTCCTAAAGGTGTTATATGGGTGCACAAATAAAACTTTTCAAAGTTAATAATATATAAACAAATTTTTTTTTTTTTATTAGCCTTGGAATGATATGAAACACAGAGTCTTTCAACAATCTGAATAATCTCTGGAGACTCGAAAATGTGCCTATACACTCGGACCAAATAAGTCATTGCAGTAACAATAAAAACTAATCACAAAAAATACCCTAGCACTAAAGTCTAACAAACCAACCTTCATAACATATTATATTGCTTTATTTAAATTGACAAAGGTCTATTCACACACAATATATATATATAGTAGTGGTCATGATAATGATAGACTGACATGTCCAGTTTCCACTATCCATCACAAAACGTGACAATGGAAGGTGATGTACAGTGATCATTTCATTTTTCTTGGCAAGCGAAACTTGGAGGAAAAGATCATTAAATTCACATAAGCTTTATTTTTGACCAAAAGTTGGTTGTAATTCAAAAAATATACAGTCAAGTCAACCAAACGGTCCAAACCAATGCACTAAACGAAAAATAAAAGTAATCATATCTTATCCAAAAGAGAAGAGAGAGAAAAACCTAGGAGACCCAAACCATTCTTCTCTTTATATTCTACATTCTTGCACAAAAGTTTCTCACCCTTGTCTGGAGATTTCGGGGCACGTGTAAACGTAACAACAATATTCTATGTGAATTTCTTCAAAAGACCCTTATTTTCTCTTTTTCCACATTTCTATGTATGTACTTCTCTTAAGCAGTTCTCTGAAAATTGCATGGTATTTAGTTGTCTAGTAGTTCGAACTATGCACGAAGATAGTACATCCTTTCTTGACCTTCAATGGGATATACATATACATATATATACATTAATTATTTTTTAAGTTGAATATTCACGTACAATTAACTAGAAAGCTAGCATTCAAGTTCCTCACGATATGGATGCTTAGGTACTACTTGAGTAAATTCTCTTGGTATCGTACATCTGGGATTCTCAGTCGTTGGATGTGACGGTAGGATTCATTTGATGGATGATCCAACGATTGAGATGCCCCGAGGGTATGGTGCCCCCGAGATATTGTAGAATTTTCCCTACCTATGATTGTTACTTTCGAAGGAACTTCAAAAGTGAATTATATAATTAAAGAAGTGAGATTGTGATTTGTGAATATTGATGTAAGATTTTTACCACCAAATCTATAAATACCATCAAGAAGCTAGGGATTTCTTATCGGATTAGATTCTCGATGTAAATGTGTTGCATGAATGTCTCATCTTGTGGTGTAGCATATTGTGATATAATGTGTTAGCACTGTTGATGTACACGTGCACAAGATGACAGAAACAATAAGAGATAGGAGAATATCCACGTCGTTTCTTAAAAGCAAAATATTCTTAACCGTTAGAGACGTTTTCACTTCCTTGTACAAACCAATAATTGAAATTTTCTAATAAGATTGCATTAACTTTATCTTTTTGGAACTTTGGATACAACCAACAAATAATGTTGAATGAAATTTCATAGGAAGATTGCGCAACTTTATAGATTTGGATACAACCAACAAATAATGTTGAATGAAATTTCTGCATCACTTTATAGATGAAATTTCCTAGGAAGATTGCGCAACTTTATAGATTTGGATACAACCAACAAATAATGTTGAATGAAATTTCCTAGTAAGGCTGCATCACTTTCTAGATTTGGATACAAACAACAAATAGTGTTGAATGAAATTTTAATGCAAGTATACGAAAAGATAATTTTTTTTTTTTTTTTTTATGTTTGTTTGTAAATCGTACGATGTGATTGGAGCTTATTGCCATAAACAAATCAATTTAGATGGTCTTTTGTGACTCCAACGAGGACAAGTATACGAAAAGATAAATTTTTTTTTTATGTTTGTTTGTAAATCGTACGATGTAATTGGAGCTTATTGCCATAAACAAATCAATTTAGATGGTCTTTTGTGACTCCAACGAGGACTTTATCAACGTGTTATCAACGTGTTATTGCTCCAAGAGAAACTTCTCACTATGAATTAATGTGTTGCACTACTAATGTACAAGTGCATAAAACGACACGCAATAAAATAAAGGACAATAGAAAACCCAATTCTTTCGTTGAAAAGACTTTACACCCCATGAACCGGCCAATTCAGCTGGTTTACACTAATATTTATTTGAATTCATTCTACCGTGATCACAACTGAGAACCATGATTCAAATTTGAATTGACCTGACACACTCAAGAAATTTTGAATGGATAGTAGCATGATCTCATCATGACCACCAAAACCTTTGTCACACAATGGTGCAATATATACAGGGCATCGATAACTAATTATGGGGATAAAGGATTTAAAGGTTATCACTTGTAAAAAAATAAATTAAATAAAAGAATAAAAAATAGATAAATATAAATACATTCCCAACCTAAATGTAGAAATGGGATCTTATTATTCTCAGGACGATGTACCTTTAAATCAAGGATGTAATGTCCACACAATATTGATATATTCACTAATACAATATAATTTCTTTGAGAATTGATGCAAAACCTATGCAACATTGTAACACCTTTATTTTTTTAAAAAAATTATTATCATCTTTGGCGTTGTATTACGTAGTATTAATTTAATTGTATTGATGATATATAATTCGACGAAGAACAAGTTTATTGTTTGAAGTAGGTAAAAAGGTCAATTGGGTAGGTTGAACTGTCATCTTCCAAGGTTTAGTAAAACACACAATTCAAGGGCTTTGGTCATGGTTATAATTGATTGAATTAAGACTGTGACTCACCAAAAAGCTTTTAATTTAACTTTTTAATGCTCACCAAGACCCTTTTTTAAAAATAAATAAATAAGGGCCATGTGTCACAAGTCTGCATCAACTTTGAGCCCTATCTTATTCCCATTTTTATAATTTAGTCATCTCTATATTTTTGTGAATTTTAATGAGAGTGTCGAATTGTGTTATTTTTAGGATCACGCATAATAACAAACCAGTTTTCTCTTTGCTAAACAGCCTTTGGTTATATTATTTACTTTCATAACGTCCGCTTTGTCATATGGTATTTGAATTTTTTCTTTTCTTTTCTAATTTAGGAACTTGTGTTATTGTAAAGTTCCAGTAGAAGATTTACAGGCTTGAATGATTGAATATGTCAAGTTCCAGAACTTTATATTTTGAGTTAAATATATATATATATATATATAGTAATTGGTATACTTGATTAATATTTTACTTGCAGTGTATTTTAGATAAAATGGTCCACAATATTTCGAAGGCTCGCCATTCGGCCTAGCCCAGCCCGGTCAAAAAAGTGGCAGGCCCAAACCCGCCCAAGAGGGCTTGTTGGGTTGTAGGCGCATGGACTTCTCAAAGTCAAAATGTACCTCTCCCAGCTCAAATCATATATACATGTATTAGCTAGTTTCTTTATATTTTGAAACGTATAAGCATGTCGTATCAGTTGATACGCGACGTATCGTTTCATTCGTAACTTTTTTTTAAGGGTTTGATATTGTTACACACTTTCATTAATCGACCGATTTACACCGATATGTATATATATATATATATATATATATATATATATATATATCTTTTTGCAAGATAATATGTGTTAGATTAATAGATGTGGCACTCATTAACGGAGAATCCAGCAACTGCTAATGTATAAATTATATACATAAGTTTTTAATGCATATAATACAAGATACGAGTATCTTAATATAATTTTGTAATTATAAAAATGCAAGGATTTTGGCAACACACTAGCTTGTAAATAGAATTGCAACATGAGCTAATTCAATAATCATTAGAATTTAGAATAGTTCATTGTAATATGATTTTTTGTAGGGGATCCCTCTTTAGATTAATCTGCGAAGCAGCAGCAGCAATAATAATAATTTGGGGTGAATATTATTTTTATTTGGTGTATGAATAAGTCAATTTATTATTAATTGAGAACATTTGTCGTGTGGTTAATATATTAACAAATAACAATATAATAGTTCATTGTAATATGATTTTTTGTAGGGGCCTCTTTAGATTAATCTGTGAAGCAGCAGCAACAATAATAATAGTTGGATTATATAAATATAACTTTATCATGTATGTAAAAAAAAAAAATGCATCAAAAAAATAGATCAGAGATAACAATTGTTCATCAATATCACACATTAAGCTAGAAAAATACAAATTCATAAATCACATTTATCTTCTTACTTTTCAACTGACTTAATCTTTAAATAAAATTATGTAACAAATAGTAAATTTACAAATAATGTGCTCGTAACGCCTCAATCCACTAATGTCTATTCAACGGATTTAAAAAATTGTCTTGAGCAATAATAATATATAGTGAAGTATAATTAAAAATTGAATGGGGCATTTTTAAAATTTTCATAAAAAAGTAGAATCATTTTAAAGTTTTTTTATAAAATTTATAGATAATTTTATAAATAAAATAAATCCAATGGAGACGGCTGCCCTTAATGGGTCCGTGCCTGGTGGTGTAATGTTTTTTTATAATAATTATTATTAGAAGCTTCTCATTCTTATTTGGCTTGAATCAAACAGTCAAAATACCTAATCGAGATTGTTTATGATTTTAAATTTATGCATCCGAGGATGTTAACATAGTTGGCTGGTGTTAAATTTTTTTTTTTATCTTACATTGGTTTTGGACGAAAAATGTTATGGGCCTTTTGGGTCAAAAGATAATCGTTAGGTCCATACTCAGCCCGGTAGAGGGCAATAGGCCGAGCCAGGCTGGCCCGCATAGTAAGCTAGGGCCCAATGGTGAGGCTTAAAGTACTAATGTACTAATGCCAATTTAAGATGGAAACCAAAGCCACGACACGTTGGTTAATTCCAAAGCTTCTAATGTGGTACCAAGAATACAAGCAATCCTTAACGAATTAATGTTTAAAAATGTAAAACAAGAAAACTAAGAATTGTAATTGAACAAATTGATGAATAGTTCTAGATCGACTTAATAGGAGACAACTCAAGTATGTTTATTAAGTAAAAAGTTTGAACTTCAATACAATTTTCAAACTTTTATAGAATTAGATTTGGAGGGATAGGAAGAGAAATAAAAGAAATGATAGTGAAAGTGTGTTCGTTTGGTTAAAAATGATAGAAAAGAAAGGAAAGGGAGAGATCCTTATTCCTCATTTTCTATCACTCCAAAAATGAAAAAATGGGAAGAGAAATTTAAGGAGTATTTTCACAATTTCGAAACTTCCCTCAATAATTAAAAGGAAAAAATTATCATTCCACTCATATTTCATATATTTAAAAATAAGTTATAGTAATTTAGTTGTTATCATTTCTTTTATTTTCTCCCATCTATCATATCCAAAGAAGAATATTATCATTTTTTTTTTTTTCCTTTTTTCTTCTATTTATCCAAACATAAACTATCCTTTTTTTTTTTTCATAACTAATATTATTATTATTTTTTTCTTTTCTCTTCTATGTATCCAAACAAAGTTCACAAACAGAAAATCTTAACAAACTACAGAAAATCTTAACAAACTCGTTAACAGTCGTCAAAAGACTTCCTACGAATAAAAAATTTCTTTTAATCAATATCAATATCAAGTTCAAGCTTGAGAACTGCTAAACAAGTCAAACACGATCTTCCTACAAAAAAACATCTTAGGAGATCAAAGAATAAGTGAATGAAGAAGTTTTAAAACCTTCCGGGGAAAAATAAAATAAAAAATTTTAAGTGATTGGTTTTAACACGATGTTCAAGACAAATTTTTGTTTTTTTTTTTTTAAATAGACCTTCCAATATATTTTTTTTCCCCCGGAAGGTTTTAAAATTTTAGAAATTTTTTATTTTACCCGGAAGAATAAGTGATCAAACAATATCAAATGTGCATGCTTCCAATCACAAATGAACACACATCATAACAAAAACATTGTTTCTGTTTCGGATGAAAACAAAAACGCATAAGTTGCCAAACGATCCCTTAATTTTTTATTTTCTTTATGTAAATCCAAGAAATTCTCCCATTCTAATGAGAAAAGGAAGCCAAAAATGCCGCAAAGCACACTAAACAACAATAATTCAACAAAACATTGATCACATGGGATGAAATTGACCCAACATTGACAGCAGAGAATTACCTTTTTTGGGATGATATAAAGGTAGTCACAAGTACTACTTTAGAAGAGTGTGTGTATAATATACCTCGATTTGTGTAAAGAGATCATGAAGACCCTTTGTTCTAAAGAATTTGTCAACAGCGTCGTTGTGGGTTGCTCCACCACCAACATCGTTCATCTTCAGTACGACCCCTCCGCCCACTGCTTGTTGCCCTCCTCTTAGGTACGAAAAGCACATTCCCATCTGTCACTCTCTCCTCCCTCCCTCTCTCTTTACAATATCTGAAATGTGTAATTATTCACGGTTTTTTGGTCTTACGCCAGTCGATGGATTCTTTGCGGGCCTGCCAAAGTATTTGTATAAAACACTCAAAATATTGATTCGAACACCAGCTGAACCCTTTTTTTGATGGCTGACTCTCAGGCAATTGTGTGGGAGAGAGACTAGTAAGAACTTCCAGCAAAGTTCTTTTATGCCTTGATGTAAAGACTTCTATCTAAGTGTTAAAAGAAATAAAAATGCAAATACTAAAGAAATTGGAATGAACAGGCTGAATGGAAATTGACTTCAAATGAAAAGGGCCGAATAAAAATAGATGGCAAGAATTCAATCGATTGCCATTGAATTGAAAACAATTTGAATTGAATTGTGCATAATTAAAATGAAGTAAAGCAAAATGCAGTGGCAATAATTTAATCAATTGCCAGTAAAGGAAATGACAAGAATTTAATCAATTGCCATTGGATTGAAAATATTTTGAATTGAAATAGCATTATTAAAACTGACAGAATGGAAATTGACTGAAAGAAATGCAATAAAACAAAATGCCGTGGCAAGAATTTAATTAATTGTCAACTAAATGCAATTACAAGAATTTAATCAATTGCCATTGAATTGAAAACATTTTTAATTGAAAGGTGTATAATTAAAATAGGCAGAATGGAAATTGCATGGAAAGTGAAAGAAAGAAATAAACTGGCCGAATTAACATGAAGCGAATCTTATCAAAGATTGGTCATTGAATCCGTTTGCTTGAAAGAAAATGGCTGATAATGTAAATAGCATAGCTAAAGCATTGCAAAAGAAGAGTAAGCTACTAGAACTTAAATTCTTTGAATGAAAATTGCCATAAAGAAATTGATGGAAAATGACGTAGAGTCAATTGAATAAGAAATGCATGTTTTGTGGGTGGTGCTGGACAAATTAGAATATGATTACAATACTTCTATTTATAGAAATCTTAACTAACTTATTTTCCTAACTTTTTGCAAGAAAATCTCTCATTCCTTTATTTTCTTTTCATAATTTGAACTGAGTCAAATCCCGTTGTTATTCTGCTTCCCTTCTCATCTTGCTTCAATAGGAAATCTTTATTAAAACAACCTTCCTCGATTTAGTCACATGCAAGTTGCTGAGACATTGCTGAAAAATTGCTAACCAGTTGCTGGAAAGTTGCTAGTTTTTAGCAACTTCTTTTCTTATAAACATGGCAGCCGTATCTTCCTTAAATGGCCTAATGACCACTTTCTTGAATCCCTTTTCCTTTTCCAACTAAATTCCTACTTCATAGGGATTTCATTTTAACTAAATCTCTAGTATTTCTTTTTCAATCAATGACCATATTTGAGTTGATTCGAATCTCTATAAATATATTCAACAACAACCTTATTTGATAAGGTGGCTGAACATGGTTCGCTAGATTTTCTCCCAATATTCCTCAATTGGCCGTCTTTCCTTTTGACATAATAAACACTTGTCGGCTCCCCATTGGTCCACATCACCGCTGAAGTGGCTGCCAAGTTTTGGTGCCAACGGTAATATATATACTCTTTCATCTGTAAAACTCCAAATTTCATATACCAGTAATTCCAAAACTCATCTCTCTCTTCTGGGTTTCTCCAATTTGAGGAGATGGTAGCAGTTACTTGGAACTGAAGAGGCGTGTTTGAGTGAATGAATTAATCTCTACTTTTGCCAAAACAATTAATTACAGAGTATATTTATTAATATATGAGTGATGAAGGAGGAATCATTCTTGACTTTGCTCTCAGGTACTGTATGAAGCAAGAGCAAACATTCTTTACTTTGCTTGCTCTCATCAATCTTATAAGAATCTCGTTTCTTCCTCCATATTTGTATGTATCATTTGGCATTTGCAGCAGGTGATGTCTAGGGATTGTAGGTAGGGATGGCAATGGGGCGATTTGGGGCGGGTTTCCCATTCCCCATCCCCGTCCTCGTTTAATTTTGGTGCCCCCGAAACCGCCCCATAACCGGTTAATTTTTTGCCTCTAATCCCCATAACCGCCCCGCCCCCGCCCCGCCCCCGCCCCCGCCCCATAACCGATTATATTTTCAGGGCAACTCAAATTAGCCTCCCCAGTCGCCTCCATCTCTATTCTTGTTCTCATCTCTGAACTTGCTCTCTCTCTCTCTCTCTGCAACTGCAAACTATAAAATCTACAAGAATCAGAAAGTCAAAACCTATATATTTCAGTTGATCTATTGTCTGCAAGAATCAAAAGTTCAAAACCTATATCCAGATTGTTTAAGAATAAAAAAATCAAAACTCTGAACTTGCCCTCTCTCTCTCTCCAACTGCAAACTACAAAATCTACACTCTCCAACGACTCATCCGGATCTGGTCTGACTCGATTCGATCCTGACTCACCCACCAACTCGCCGCCTTGCCGCCTCTCAAACTCACCCAACAGCCTCCAGATTCACAGTCAAACCAACCAAGAAGTTTGGACATCACAATTCCTAGCTTCTTCAGGTGTCCAATCTCACTGGACGTCATGAAATCCCCTGTGACTCTCCATGGCGGAGTCACCAACAACCGCTTCAGCATCCAACGCTGGCTCGACGACGGCAAACTCACCCAATAGCTCCAGACCTCGTCCCCAACCACACTCTCCAACGACTCATCCGGATCTAATCTGGTCTGACCTCGTCCCCAAAATGAAATGGTGGATGTATTCTGGGTTTTAGAGAGAGATAACTCAGAGAGAGACACGGCTGCCGCTGCTATTGAAGTGTAGGGTTTGAAACTTAAGTGCAGGGTTTCCAATATATATATATATAGTGAAGGTTAATTTGGTAAATAGATTAACATGGCAGGATAAATTAGTAATTTAAAATATTAAACGAGGCGGTTATGGGGCGGGGATCTTAGTCCCCCGCCCCCGCCCCACAACCGGCCGATTTTTTTTTTTTAACCCCCATCCCCACCCCATTTAAGTAAACGGTTCTCCAAATCCGCTTTAAATGGGGCGGGGGTGGGGCGGTTCCCCATCGGGTTGGGGATTTTTGCCACCCCTAATTGTAGGTTTAGGTTAAGTGGCATGGACACACGGGCGAGTATATAAAAAAATTTTAAAAATAGAATACACACTATTATATACGAGTAATAATTTTTATTATTATATATATATATATATATATATTTATTGTGTAATAGTATTATAAAATTCATATTTATTTATAATTTTTATACTAAGTTTCGTTCTAAAATGATTTAAAAGATTTTTGGTAGAGCTCCGGTCTTGCAATTAGGTTGCAGGGGTTACAGATTGGATGTCTAATTGTTCACGCTGTAATGATAGAATCTTGTGTTGAATGGGTAACTCACTTTTTCTAAGTAATGGAAAAAATGATTAAAACATGCCAAACTCTACTTATTTCATTATGGTAATGATTTTTATATTATATTATATATAAAGATATTCTACTAGTTTGTGTGGTGTTTTAATTTTAAATGAATATGTATACTTGTCTTTGTATATTTTAAAATGCGTTCATATTATTTTCAATATTACTTATAAAATTATATTAGATATGTTAGAAAGTGTCGACTAAGTGTGTAAAATAATAAAATTAAAATTTTATTTATAGATACTTATATGAAGTGTCGGACACATGACCGAGGAGTGTCAGTATTCATGATTGTGAGTGTCCGACACGAATACGAGTACGGCTCCTCCTCACGAAAAAGACACCGCCAAAAAATATAAATAAGAACATTTATGAAAAATAACATGTAAGTGAAATTTTTTACACTTTTATAGTCACTATATATTAACTATAAAAACCGTTCTCAAGAATTAAGAGAACATAAAACTGTTTTCACTGAAAACATATATTTTTATAACTAAGTTTTTAGATAACCATTTTAAAAAAAATGAACCAAACAGAATTTTATTTTATTATTTATTTTATTTTTCAAGTTTAAACTATATCAACATATGGTTATACTATAATATATATTCTAACCAAAACAAATTGTAAGCTTGCTACCCGACCCAAAAGGTAAACCATATTGTTCAAGACTTTCCCAATTTGAATTTGATGCGAGACAAGAGTCAAGACCCCTTTAACATTCTTTCCCACCCTTTAACTTTCATTCCCATGCCTTGGTAACAAATCAAATATAAATAAAGCTCTAGTGAAGAAGTAAATTTTTTTTCTGAAATTTCATTCTTAAAATAATGGCAAAAAAAAAATGCACATCGCATACATTTCTTGGCTGAAAAAGCAACGAATTCAAAAAAACATGTCAAAGATCATGAAACCACCATCAATATTATCAAACCAATCATAGTTGGCACCATCACTTGTCTACTTTTCTTGAAATACCATCAACACTGTGAAACAATTTGTGTTTACTGTTTAAAAAACAAAAGAATTTCTACTTCTTAATGATATGCACTTCTATATATTTTTTCCCTTCACATCTACCAATTCTAATAAATTCCTGTACATGGAAAAACGCCTTCCGATTCTAAGCAATTCCTGTACATGTAATGATGCCAGCACAGCTTCAACCAAGATGGGAAATATTTACTTCAATTCTGAAATTATTGGTGGTGATCTTGACAGTACGCTTGCGAGGAAGTTTGAGCTACATCGACTGTGTGTGGATACGCTTGCAAAGAAGTTTGAGCTAAATTGGTCGTGTGTGGAAACACTGGAGAAAAAGCTTGGGCTACATTGGCCGTGTGTGGATACGGTGGAGAAGAAACTTGAGGTACATTCGCCGTGTGTGGATATGCTAGATTAGAAGCTTGGGCTACATTGGCCGTGTGTGGATACACTTGAGAAGAAGTTTGGGCTACATTACTCGTGTGTGGATACGCTGGAGAAGAAGCTTGGTGTACATTGGCCGTGTCTGGATACGCTTGAGAAGAAGTTTGGGCTACATTGGCCGTGTGTGGTTTGATATCTCTACTCCGCATGTAAGTCAAGAACTGGCCGGGTAGCTCTTCCAAGAGAGCATGAACAACTGAGATCTGCCCGCCTACACGAGGGGATAAAATGTTTTATTTATAGTGAAATAGAAAAGCAGAAGACGAAAACTATAACAAAACTGAAGAAGGATAGTTTCACATATAATTAATTAGTACACAAACTGTCTTTTGAAAATTGCAAGGTTTACATCAGGTTCAATAGTGTGTCCGCTTTGGGCCTGAGCCCGCACGATTTTGCTCTTGGGCTTTACTCCAAAAGGCCTCATACCAATTGAAGTGACACACCTACATATAAGCACTTCACCTTTCCCTTTCCCAGGCGATGTGGGATTGTGCACCCGTAACTCGCCTAGTGTGGTAGCTTGTCAGTGTCTCGCACCCACCCACGGCATACCCGCCCACATAGTCATCACAATCCACCTCCCTTGGAGGCCCGACGTCCTCGTCGGCACACTTCCGGCTGGATCAGGCTCTGATAAGCAGAACCCTATTCAGGCTTACGACAACATTAAGTGTTACTGCTAAAAGCAAAATATAGATTTCCCAGTCATGTCATAACAAGGCAGGCAATGCACTATTGATTGGTAGTCTAGTTCTACAACCTACCTATTCCTTTCAATACCAACTTAAGAGGTACAAATCGCACACAGCAATTTGCAGTACGTGCCATGTTAGTCTGCCCACCATCACCTTTGATGTTTCCATCAAAACCAATCTCTTAACTGTTGGGAAAACTTATTTCTCAATTCCAATCATGCACGAATCATATCTCCTAATCCATCTCCACATGAGCTTCTTCCAGGTTGAACAACCAAAAGGCTCGAAGCATCAAAGGTGGCTGGCTGGCACAAGCCAAGCTTGAAGCAACTAAGCTCAGCTGAACCAGTAATCTGCTCCTAATGTAACAAATGTATTCATTAAAGTAAGATTGTAACAGAAATACCCAATGAATAACCAAGACCACCTTTGAATCCACCTTCAACTTGAGCTTCATTAACAGGCAAGCTAAGAAGCTTAAAGCATCAAAGAAGGTTGACAAGAATACAGTAGATACACATACACTAGAAAATAGGAACATGAAAAGAACAATTATGTTTTAGAATTGCATATGAGAACAAGAAAAATCTGACCGAAATGTCTAACATCTTTAAAATTTGTAAGCTAAACAAAGATGAACTCACCATGCACATCACGCATCGGAACAAATTGTACAATGTCTCGTGTAGCTATCCTTCCCGTGGAACTCTCTAATCTTTGCCCACCATCGGCATCTAGGATCTGCAAGATAAACAAGAATTATGTCACATACCAATTTTAACACACAGGTTTGTAAAAGGATAACATCCAACACCAACAATGAAAGGATTTTTAGTGCTATTATGCTAATAAAAGTGAATTAATTGAAGGCCAAATCTGAATACAAAAAATTAAGGATACACTACCTCCATTTTTTCAAAATCTGCACCACCAACTCCAACAATAAGAATTGAAAGCGGTAGGTCAGATGCTCTCACTAAAGCATCTTTAGTTTCCTGAAGATCAGTAAGGACTCCATCCTACAAAAGTATGAAATTATTTTATTACAAAAATAAAAAATAGAAAGAACAAGAAAGAATCAAATATTTGTCGTTTGATTCACTACCGTTATAATCAGCAAGACAAAGTACTTGCTCTTGTTGTATGAGAGGGAATGCCCAGCAATTTCTGCAGCCTTGTTGATAACCGGACCAAATAAGGTGGGTCCAGCAAGAGCAACATTGTGCAGAGCACCTGAATAAGCAGCCATTATACCTTCTACTCCTTCAACCTGTAACATGAAGGGAAATTGACCATCACACCATGTAAAAGATGCAAGGAACCAGACTTATATGGTTATTCATCAATGATGGCAGCATCACCACCCACATACACCTATCGCCGGGATGAAAATATGATGTTTAAGGCAGCATACTGCTCAAAAAATAAAGCTTGTCTTTCCACATGGTCTGATATCTTTTATACATAAACTACGATAAATCTGAGACTAATGACAGATTAGGCTAAACAACTTTCAGCACTGACATTTGTAACCTACAGGTATCTTAACTGTGTTCCTAACAGAATGAAAGATTCCTTCTTACCACCAAGTTGAAAGATGGCACACCTTGCATTTAGAAACAAGACAAGGTGCGCATAAAACAAGAACTAAAAGTGTAAATTACTCTGACCTCCCTTGAGGTTTGGGTAAGAAAATATCAGATGAAAGTTTTATAATAAATATCTGACACCGCCAGAATTAACCACTGTCAAGTCTTTAACGTTTGATGTGAATTTACAAAATTGTCCCCTGTATAATACACTGATATTTAACCATTAAAGCTGATGTAAGTAAGTTATTGTATTTTTACCATTTTGCCCCTCTGCTATGTATTGTCACATCAAAAGTTTTCTCATCTAAACACTCATTCTCTTTCTCATACTCGAGCACGTTCTCTCTCTCTCTCTCTCTCTCTCTCTCTCTCTCTCCACCCATACTCCAAACATATCGCTCTTCCATCACAAATCATGATCTCTCCATATTCCTTTATCACCCCAAACCACCACTTTGAAGATATCTCAAACACTCTGGCAAACCAAGTTTTGAGAACCATGAAATTTGATTCCGTGTGATCTTGAACATATGTATTGCATTTCTAATGAAAACCACAAAGATCTAAAGAGTTTGGTGACCGTGAAGGTTGTGAGGTAGAGTTGGCATATCTCTCTCTTCAATGTTTCTTCATATACTCAGTTATATTTTTAGAATCAGATCATGAGTCACTTATTCGGTTTGTTCTGTTTTCCAATTTCCAAACTTGACCTTGAAGTTCCGTTACTTGTATGAATTCTTAGATATTCACTTATATTTAAATATTAATTTATTAGCTTTTAGATTTTCCTCTTTGATCTCATATTTGTTTGTTTTTTGTTTCTTTTTCTATTTCTAGCTCCAATTTGAGCTGAAAGTTCTGCTTCCAACTACGTGTGGATTGAATATTATTTGGTTCACAAGAAGTGGGTTCAAGGCATTTTTTTTAAGTGTATATTACTACAACAACCAATAAAACATAGATCAACCAATCCAATCTCATATAGACTAACAGTCACAATAGCAACCAGAACACGAGAGAGAGACAGAGACAGACAGAGAGTGACAGAGAGGGGATAAAATATTGGGCACTAGCTGGAGAGAAGCTCTTAACAAGAAGATGTGCTCTATAAATGGAGAGAGCAACTTCGTGTTTAGAGAGCGAGGAAGCCACTTATCCTACAACCAAAGAGAGAGAAAATGAGATAAAAGCTGGATGTTAAAATAATGAAATGGGTCTCAACCAATAAGGGTATTATTGTCCAAAGAGAAAGGTTAAATTTGTCTTTCCATAATTTTTGAAAGGTCAGTTATGTCATTTTGTTTACTGTAAGGGTAGTTTTGGACTTTCACATAAAATTGTCTAACGGCCCTAATGATTACTTCACTGGCAGGGGAGGTCAGAGTATTTTTAGAAATCTTCAGGGCAGGTTGACCATATTTTTTTTAAAAGTTTCATTTGACATTGATAAGCCTAAACCTCAGGGAAAATCAAGGTAATTACCCAAATTAAAAACAAGTAAAGTAGGATGTCTTTTCCATCCCTTGCAATATATTTACCTCAAAGCCAACTGTACCACTCAAGTTAAAACAGTGAGATACTGAACCATCAAACGTCCTTCCTCCAAAGCCCCAAGCAGGAAAGCACCTGTCAGAATCATAGAATTGTATGACCTCGCCAACCTCCGTTATAGCCTGCGAGGAGTTCAGTCATTAAATTAAGCACTCACTTTAACAACAACTTTCATAGAATCCGCAGTTATAACCACATCGACAGGTCAAATCAATGTGATCAACAGATAAAACAAGTTTATGAGTCTGCATTCCCATGGGAGAAGTCGAGGGTATCTGACTTAATGGTAGGCTCTTTAGCCCCTATAAGCTAGAACAAATTTTAAAAATTATTCTTGAAGCATAGACACTTCCAGAATTTAAGAACACCACAGGTGGAAACTCAAGGGTATCTGACTTAATGGTAGGCTCATATGCCCCAATATAAACTATTGAAGATTTTTTAAATTATTTTTGAAGCTATAGATAATTCCAAATTTGACCTTACCTGCTGGTAAGCATTCAACCGGCCTGAAGGATCAATGTAGTGCAAAGAACTTACACTGCGAGGATTTCCATTTGAAGCTGGAAAAAAATTCAAATTCAATTAATGAGCCAAACAACTGTATATACAATACAAATTTGACTGGAATAGTATAGCTTTTTTAAATGTTGAGGTCTATTACCGGTAAAATCAACAGCAACCATAAAGTTAAGTTCAAAGCCACTAGAAATGTAATCGATAAAACTGTGCAGTTCCTTTTCAACAAAGCCATCAACAAAAAGTTGACCCTTCAGAACCTACAGAAGATAAGCAGTGCCGGTTCAGACATGACAGACATACAACAAGTGGCTAAAATCCTTTTCAAGTACAAAATAAATACCTTTTCATGACCCTGGCGAACAGATGGTATGATAAAATTTGCACCAATCTTTTCTTTGTGAAGTTTTTCAAGGTCCGTCACTGATTTCTGCATTTTACTGAAGAACTGCAGTGTCAATATAATGAGCAATAAAAGAAAAAATAAATAATAAAACAAGCAAAAAGGCAAAAGAAAAAAAAAAAAAAAAAAAAAAAAAAAAAACAAAACAAAACAAAAGAAGGAACTCTAACTGACAAAAAAAAAAAAAAAAAAGGAATTGAAAAGACGAATAAATTGAACAATTACCCGATCAGTACATGATTGCCACTGCTATTGAAATCATAGCAGTCAATAACTAATGGATTATCCTGCACCAGAGAGATTTTTTTTTTGGTAAACAACCGATAAAATAAATAAATAATAGCAACCTGTAGTTGTATCCATCACAAAATGTAAATTAACAAATCTGGATCAAGGGACAAAATGTTCTAATTAGGAGATAAAAATAATTATGTCCCTTCAGTTACATTTCCAACGGTGACTATGCCTTCAAAAATGCAAAATTGTAAGAGCCTTTATGTTAAATTAGCTCAAACATAAATCATTGCCACAAAAACATGAGACAACCACAAATATCATAAACTAAGCTTAATCCATTCCAGATCTAATCACAAGAATTGACAAACTTGCCTTGCTCCCAAATTGCTGCATTGTGAGACATAAAGGCTTCCAAATTGGATTCAAGTTGTTATTCACGACTTCTGTCTTGCAAATTCGAACAGTAATACCAGTCTCAACAATCCTAGATACTCTCAAGAAAGGATCCTGAAAGCAGTAAGGAAGAAAAATATCTAAGAGCTAAAAATTCCACAAGTAACTAAAAGCTCCATAATGACATATGCTTCCAAATACATACACTTTTGGAAAATAGGTCCTTGTTATCCAAGTTGGAACAATGGAATGTCATCTCTACAGCATTTCTTGAACCGGCAGTTTCCTCTGCATGGACAGTTAGTGTCCCCAAGTTTTTCAGACCACTGTGCCCATTTTTATTGTGAAGGCGAAGGGTCAAACTCCGACTTTGTTTAGTCAATATCTGTTGAGTTAAAAAAGGAGAAAGAGAAGTAAACATTTAAGAATATTTCTACATAAAAAGAAAGAAATTTCCAAACAACCATTTCAGATTATAATAACTACAGAACAAGCCTCATTTAAGAAAGAGATATAGAAGCACTGTTCTGAAAAGCCATCCTTCAGTGAAGAAATCTATTGCACAGTTTTCAATACATACACATATTCAACTAGGGGGAAGCCACAAGTGGGTCCCACCAGAAAAGAATTGTCCAAATATGTGGTGCTTGTAATAGGAGTTCCACACATTGCTCAAATTTGAGTTCCTTGAGTGGATCAAACCAAAGTTGGTCTGGACTTTCACAAAACTGGAATCCGCATTTTGACGCATGTCATGGGACCCAAGGCAAACAGGCAAACAACCAACACAAGAAAACAAACTCCAACAAGGGGCCAGTAGAATGTAGTGAGACACGTGTTGTGAAATATGCAGCAACGTAGTTAAAGGAACAGTCCATGGACAAAAAAGCTAATGAGGACATGTGTTCAAGTCCCATACGCATCTACTTTTCACAGATTTCCCGCCACCTTGGGACTGTTGGGTATGCTTATACACATCCAAATTTTGTCACTTTGACGCTGTTAATATAGAGTGAAGAAGAATGCCAAGGTAATTATTGATGGCTAATATATGCGAGTGCTTGCATGAGAACAATAATTCTATGGTTAATATTGTTTAATTGCATAGATGAACAGTTTCTCTAATAATTAAAACATGTAGTTTTCTCAAATGTACAGTAAAGGCAACGAGTTGAACTATTTCCCAAACAACAAAATCCAATGATTTTTAAGACTTCGGCATATACGATGAACACATATTTAGACACACACGTGGTTCAAACCAAACATATCCTGTGATACATATCGGACAAGTTATTTTGACTAGTTGCTCAGTTATGTGATGCTGCTCAACCAAAGAGGTCAAGGAATAGCTGTTCCCTTTTTCTTTTCTTTTTTTAATTGAAAAAGCTATTGCAACATTTCGTTATATAATTTTTCAAACTGCCCCACTTATTAAATATATGGAGCAAACTCAATGAAATAGGCAGACAAAAGAGCTTGAAAAGTTTGCAGCATCATTATTGAATTCGATTAGGCCCCAGTGAATACAAGGAATCTTACCTCAGATACTACACAAATGGCTTCGCCAAGAAATTCTTGTTCTTTCAACTTCAGCATCTGCAATGTAACAAAATGGAAGAACTTTATCATTTGCAAACTTTTTGTTTACCTATGATAATCAGAAGTTTCTATTAGTTACTATTTGCGGTAAAATGATGAATTGCGCCCAAACACCTTCGAAATACATAATGTTAACCCATATTGTGGATCATATGATCACACACTCAATCTTTTGTTGACTTGTTTGAAGAAAATTATTATTTCTTTTTCGTAAGTAAGAAATTTATAAAAAGCGCGCTCAACAGGGGAGCACATCCCAAGGGAACAAAAACAGGCCAAAACAGCCATTACACTTTTAAAGAGGCCAAAAAATCAACTATTTCATCTAAAGATCTATAATCTCTACTTGAGACCCAACAAAAAAGAGTGAAAACAATAGAGAACTTAAGAAAAGAAAAAGGCCTCTCATTCCCCTCAAAATATCTCCTATTCCTCTCAAGCCAAATACACCATCACACACAAAGAGGAGTAGCCCTCTAAGCATCACGAACATGGCCCCCCACAAAACACCCTCTCCAAGCCTCGATCAACTTTCTGGCGGAGTGAGGCATGACCCATTGGAACCCAAACAAGCCAAGCATCAAATCCCAACAATCCTTAGCCATGGGGCAATGCAAAAGAAGATGGTCCACTATCTCCTCATCCCTAAGACACATGTAGCACCGATTGACCACCACCTGATTTTTCCTTCTCAAATTATCTTCAGTTAAAATTTTGCCCAACATAGAAGTCCAAGTAAAGAAGGCCACTTTGAGAGGAGCCTTAGAACGCCAAACAGACTTCCACGGGAAGGGCCCTCTAGGCTCCACAGAAAGACACCTGAAGAAGGACCGCATATCAAAATGACCCTGAGCACTGGGAGCCCAAATCCAACCATCAGACTCACTAACCGTGACTCCCTACCGATACAACTCCAACAGACGAATGGCATCCTCAACCTCCCAATTTTGAAAGAGACGCCTGAACCGAACATCCCACACCAGTCTCCCGCTATCAAGATGATAACAGTCAACTACCATGGCCTGCCTATTCGAAGCAATCCTAAACAGCCGTGGAAAAGCAAGAGCAAGATAAATATCTCCACACCAAACATCCTCCCAGAAACTGATCCTCCCGCCATCCCTGAATCTAAAACGGACATTCAAGGAGAAATCAAACCAACCCTTCCGAATGCACTTCCAGACCCCCACACGCCTCGGACCACGCACCTTAAGAGAGCACCACCCTCCTCTGCTCTCCCCAAACCTACTAGCAACAACCCTCCTCCAAAGCCAATGTCTTTCCACTCCAAACCTCCACAACCATTTTCCAAGAAGAGCTTTATTGAGAGGCACCAATCTACGAAGCCCCAACCCACCATTATGAATAGGCCTGCAAACATGCTCCCACCGAACCAAATGAAACTTAAACTCCTCCACTTTGCCCCCCCACAGAAAATTACGCTGCAAGCGCTCAATTCTCTCAGCCACAGAGACGGGAATCTGGAAAAGCGAAATAAAATAAATAAGAAGGCAAGAGAGGGTACTCTTAATTAGAGTGACCCACCCCCCCCCCCCCGGAGGAAAGATACTGCTTCTTCCAGCCAGCAAGCCTCCTCTCAAATCTATCCACAACTGGATCCCAAACTCCCACACACCTTGAAGGAGCTCCCAGAGGCAAACCTAAATAAGAGATAGGAAAAGAGCTAGTGTGGCACCAAAACACTCTTGCCAACATTCACCTTCAGGCCGGAAACAACTTGAAACCATATCAAGACACATCTCAAATACCTGAGCTGGGACTCCTCTGCATCACACAACACGAGCGTATCATCAGCAAACATCAAGTGAGAGATCTCTAATTGGCTAGCAGCATCTCTACCCACCCAGAACCCTCTCAAAAAACCCAACTCAACAGCCCTCCTCATTAACCTACTAATAATAAAAAATAATAATAATAATAATAAAGGTTGGCCTGTGAAGCAAGGTTGTAAAATCGGAATTGCATATTGGATCAATTGGTAGGTCTTTAGGATCGGATTGAGGATAAAAAAAATATTCTATAAATAAAAATAATAAATAATAATATTTTTGTGGCTTAATCATTCTTAAAAGGGCAACATTTAAAAGCCTAAAACTCTTGAAAGAACATAAAGAAAATTAAAATAAATATTTCAAGAAGATAAATTTCCAAAAACTCTCTCCAAGAATGGTAGGGCGCATTAACCATTGCACCATTAAAAAATATATCACAAAAAATTAATGTATACATATGATGGCACATGACAATATTATATGAAAATGTAATATAAAAAAAAGTTCATGAATCATCATTTAGCCATCCGATATCATACTTGTCATGAAGATACTGAATTTATATGTGTTATATATTCTACTTTAAATACTCAGGCCACTCGACCATAAAAAGGTACCGTAGAAGAAGCAACAATATAGAAAGGAGCAAATAAAATCACTAAGATCTGTTTTAATAAGATATTGAATGGTTTAAAGGAAAGTTAGTTCTAGAGTGGAAGGAGATCAAGGTCGATGGCCTGAACCAATGTTTTTAAAGCAAACTTTAGTCCCTCTGTGTGCAAATAGCATAGCAAAATAACAAACCAAAAGAAAAAGTAAAAGAAAAAAGAAGAAAGAAAAAAGAAAAAAGTCAAACTCATAGTAGTCAAAATAAGGAATTAGACTACCAAATTAGTAGCTAAAACAGTTGACTACTCTGCAATAGCGTTGCAGAGTCAAAAAGAAGAAATTTTTGTGATGATTGTCTCAGGACATGTGAATGAGTCTTGATCTACGTTTCATAATTTTATTTCGGTTTCAAATTCTCATAAAAATAAAAAATGAAACAACATAAAAAAAATAAAAACTAAATAGATAAATAATTAAAAAAGCTCCATATGTTTCCCCAGTTCTAAATTTCTTGCACCTCACAGCTAACACACATGCAAGACGTAAAGTGCATTCCAACAAGGCAAACAAGTCGAATTCTGGCACCCATAACTTTGTGTAAGCCACGTAAGAAACCACCAACTGGTCATAAATAACAGATCTATTGTTATGTACTATCTAATTTTCACCATCAGTAAGTTGCACATACAGTAGCTTACTAGCATCTCATACCGTCTAGTATGATGTTAGACAACACGCATCTTAGATATTTAAAAACTAAATACTTTTATCCATTTTCATCAGAATTCCAAATCCAAACCAAAAGCAGTAGAAACTGCATCAGTTCATAAATATTACCACGATTACTTTTTGGGTGAATCTTAATTCTCTCTCTGTTCTCCAACATTGGTATATTGCATTCTTTAGGCATTGGCAAAAGTAAAATAAATCTCAGCTACATAGTGAGGATTATTGAATTCAAATCCAAGTATTAAATGACCTGAAAAAGTGAAATCATATTGTACCTTCACTGGTAAATTGTGGTATTTCGTATCCACATCATACACACGAAAGCTGAAAAAACAAAATAGAATCATGAGAAATAAATTCTTATACCAGATATAGTGAACAAGAGAAATCCACACAAGGATGTTGAGAAATTCGACAAGCTTACATCAGAGGCTGAACAATCTCAAACTGATACGAAACATTAATTTTTCCGATCCAAGCAGGATCCAAATTGTTCATTATCACTTCCGTACGGCCAATTTCCTCTAAGGTTCCATCTCTTTTCTTTTCATAAACTACTGCCATAGGATCACTCTGCAATGAAAAAATAAAATTCAAGGTCAAACCATATAATGACAATTTTGGTAGAATTCCTTAGTACATATCAGAGTATATATCTATCTACCAAGCCAGGTGGCCTGTGGTCTCCAGCTTGTTCTCTTATGAATGAATTATATAAAAAACATTCATGAATTCCTCCCTCACAGGTAGTTGGAAATAAAGGGCATAAATAAATTAAAACTTGTGGATCAAATATTTGATTTTGGAGACTCGAGAACCGCTTTCCCACATTACATTTTCTAAGAGTTGGGAATGACTATTCACACATGTTATATGGTCCCAGTGAAATGTCTATAGAGATAGCAGAATGGAGGCAGCACCTAACCGACCAACCATGGCTACATTTTCTTAATTCATGTAAAAATATTTGTACAAATATTTGTCACTCCAAAAATCAGATTCACAAGGCGGCCAATATACCAAATAGTCAATCAAAATTAAACAACAGAACCAATGAATAATTGTTGAACCTATCTCAATGAATATATAGTCATCAAATCCCATGATTTTAAACTATGTATTTGAAAACATACCTTTGAAATGATGTCACGATCCCGTAATTTTGAAGCCGACAAAGATAACTGCATTTCAATTGAAACACATTATTGCTTCATGTACAATGAAATTAAATAGATAGTGTGTGAAGGCCATGAAAAGAAAATAGGTGAGATTAGGACAAGGAAACTCAACCCTATAGCGTCACAATTACCTTAGATAAAATTTATGATGATGTATTACTCCACCCATCCCAAAAAATTAAAAAAAAACAAAAGAAGATAAGAACCCTACTATACTGCAATTTGGTCCACCGGCATTCCTATTGGCAGTGGTATCATACTATTGTCACGCCAGGAGTTGTGTATAACTCCAGTCTTATTCAGTGACGAGATAAATTCATGGTCCACAACTTGCAAAATATGTTTCTGCTCAGGTGATAGACAGTTGGAACATTCAGTCTTATCCAAACACAGAAATACAATTTTGATTGTGAATCTGCCAAAAAAAATCTTCCCTCTTGACGCACCAAAACAAGTATAAAATCTTACTGTCAACCATTAACGTGTCTCTTTCAAATGGCTAAGGTTTGCACTGCTCGATGTACATCCATGTCACATAAAGCACTATTTGGAATCAACATTAAAAGACAGAATCTAATAGAAAGAACTTACTTGGTCTGCTTGGTGCCCAAATCAGATAATTAAAGTGTATAAGAGTCTTAAAAAGATTCAAAAACATATTTTAACAGTTTCTCAAGCTCAAGTTGAATAGTAGAATACAAGGAAGGATCCAAATGGATGATACCTATGGCCCCCCCGGACAAATTTATATCAGAATAATAAATTAAGGAATCGCATCTAGTTGACCAAGACATGCATGAAGGGGGTAAAAGCTACATTTTATGGCCAACTTGATGTATTCACCATTAGTTCATTTTTTCTTAATTTCAGGACAAATAAGATTCCGAATTCTGGAATCAACAGCTTTGTCTTATACTTAAAAGGATAAATACACATAAAGCGGAGCGAATCTTGGTCATGTTTTGGTTAATTGACTTATAATTAATGGCCAGTGATGGAATAAGTCAACCCCTCTGAACCTACTTGTGCGAGTAATATCCACCTTCCCCGGTGCCTGGAAAGCCCAGTCCAATTGAGAGGATCTTTCTCCCAAATAAAAACCCATATGCTAATATCAATTGATAGATATTGGCGAAGATCAATTTTCATCCCACCGTCTCTTGACGGTGTCATTGAGTTCAAAAACCAAACACTGTATATGCATCTAATTCACTTTCTTTAGCACTTTTTAGCTTTTGCTTTCTTTCCAAAAATCAATGTAAGCAAGCCAAAATGGTCCCAAAGCAGAGTCATGTCTTCTTCTTTATTTCCTTCATGTCACTCAACAACAAGGATTTAACTCAACATTTCTTGGCATTTAAAACATTGGAAAATACGACCCCCACACTCCTAGAAACACACGCATGCATACATATACATATACGAAAAATAAATTGGAATGATGTTATTAAAGTTACATTAAAAAATTAAAGAATGTATGTGACCTATTCATATAAAACTAAGGCAAGGCAAGAATGATGAGGGTGAGGACGATTGGATTAAATATAAGGATAAAAAATAAATCAGTAAAGGAAGGACCACATGGGATAAAATTGACCTAACATTGAAAGGACAGAGAAAACCAGGGTTTCAAAGTGGCAAGTACTCTTCATTAAAACCCAGCTCCGTATTCGTGTGTGTGTGAAATTGTGAATATATATATATATACCTCGATCTGTGTAAAGAGCGCACCAAGACCCTTCGTTTTAAAGAAGTAGTCAACAGCATCATTGTGGCCTCCGCCACCACCACCACCAACACCAACATCGTTCCTCTGTAGGGGCCTTTGTTGGGCCCCTCCCACCGCTTGTTGGCCTCCTCTCACATTCGAAAAGCAACCTCCCATCTTTCTCTCTCTCTCTCTATCTCCCCTCCCTCTTTCTCTCTCTAAAGAATCTGTCAAACTCCAAATTTCGAATTTCAGTAATTCCAAATCTCTTCTCTCTCTTTCTCTCTTCTGGGTTATCTATGGAGTATTTATAGAGAAGAGATCGAAGCAGGTTCTTGGATACTCTCTCCCTCCTTCCTTTTAGGTGTTAAGCTAGAATCTGCAAAGGAATTAATATATAGAAATTTACTAGTAATTTCGAATGTTAAATATAATTAATAGTATAATAATTATGATTTTGAATTTACTTCCGGGGGCTTTCAAAAATAGAAAATAGTTGTGTTAGAAATGTAAGTTAGGGGAAGAGGTTGGTTTATATACATATTTATAGGATTTTGATCTCTTATTAGTTTATTAGTATTGTTGACGTTTATTTCTAAGAAAGATGTAAGCAGATACATATATAAGCCTAATATATTATTTGATGAGATGACTATGACCATGACCAATAGGCCCCTTCAAATGCGAAGAATTCGATTTTGGTCCAATGTCTTATCAAATGCTTTAGTGGAAGAATTCGATTTTGGTCCTATGTCTTATCACGTGCGTTTACATATCTCGTGTCTTGTTGATTTGTCTATCATGTACATTTACATCGTTAACTCAATGCAATTTATATTTTTAGTGTCTTGTTGATCAGTCGATCATGTTCATTCACATCGTCAACACATTACATGCACATCTCGTGTCTTGTTAGTCCGTCTGTGATGTCCATTCACATTGTTAACCCAATAACCTTAAAAGTAATGCAGGGTAATGACTTTCACAATCACTCTTTTTATTAGGTGATTTTAGTCTCATTAATTATTTGATTCTTTTTCTTAGAGTACATAAAAAAAATATAAGTTTTTTGGACCTATGTCTGGCATGTTTAGCACTTCTCCAATTTATTTTCTCGGTGAATCCACTATACTGGGCAACCCGCGATATTTTCTGAAATTGTGTCACTCATAGGTCTATCAAAACATATTGATGCACTTCTAAACAAGCGAGAAAGTTACTCTAAATCAACAATACAATAATTACGTTAAAAAGTTTATTAAAATTTTAATTTAATTCTATGTGACATGAATGTTATCGTTTTAAATACAGATATATATGGCATGTTATATTGTAATGTAGTAGATTGTATAATTGATATACTCGTGTATCGAATAAACACATGAGAGATGATTTAGGTCCTTCATTGCACTGTGTGGAACGGACTACTGTATTATCGAATAGGACACGCCTATGGTTTAAACAAACGTACAGGAACCAACATCTTGACATAGATTAAGTCATAAAATGGTATATTTTGACTGAACGCCGCGTCACACTTCTTATCCATACAAAAAAAAAAATTACACAACTTTGTCCAATTTTGGGAGAAGAAAGATAGACTAGTACGGAAGTAAAAAATGTCTAGATACATACACTTTGTTATGCGGCATCTCCTGGTGTCTACTTTAATTCACCAATTAAAATGTTCCTCCTTTTTTTTTCTTTTTTTTTTCTTTTTTTAAGAATATCTCAAAATATATGTCAATATAAAATTTTACAACGATACTAGTTTATCTCTTAAAACTTTTTAATTTAAAAGGAATTTAAAAAAAAAAAATCTTTTAAGGTTGATTTTAAATGCATGTTTCACTAATAAAATTAAAACATGATGAAAATTATTTTAATGGAAAATGATACCCGTCATGAATTTTCCTGAAAATTTAAAATCTCACATTGATTCTTTAAGGAAAACCATAACCATCATGAAATATTTTTCATGAAACATATTTTAAATTTTTTTAATAACTATATTTGTTTTCATTTTTTTCAGATGGATGGTAAAAATTAAAATAGAACTTACTAGATTAGAGTTTTATGAGAGATAAATTTGTGCGTTGGTAAATTTTGAAGTCAAAATTTGATGATCCAGTTGTATTTCTGTTTATCTTGAGTCTCGATCTTTCAGAGCTGAAGCGCATGTGCCTCTTACCATTAAATTCGATGAGAATATCCGAACAGATACATGAGTGAGGACACACTGCACTTGTATGTTTTGCATTGGTTGCAAGAGCATTGAGTTTTTGAGAGTCGAAACATGTCTATTTTTGCCCATTGTAAGAGTACATACAACCGGTTGCACTTCAAGTGTGTTAAATTGGAGCTCTCTGCCAAAACAGAACTAGTTATGCTTCAAAACACTACTTGTCCCACTCTCTACATTCAAAATTGGTCCCAGGCATAACAGAACTGATTGCGTTCTAAAGTGAACCGGTAGTGTTTTCCTGAATGTGCAGGATTTCAACTTTTGGTAATTTTTTAGTTTCTTATTTTAGGGATATCCTTGTACGTTTTTAAATTCTTTTTACTCATTATGAAGACTCTCTAGCATATAAATACCTCTTATATCTCTAACCCTAAGGAAGATTGATTCATTTACCGAAAAAAAAAAAAAAAGATTGATTCCTTCAATTAGGAAGGAAAAAAAAAAAAAAAAAGGGTTTTCATCTTTTACATGAACATTGAAACTTTTTTAGAGAGATTTTGAGAAAAATCTGATTGTTTACTTTTGAGAAAACACACTTAAACACAAAGAGTGATTTAAGGTAATATTCTTTTACTGATCAACAGAATTTACATCATATTACAAAGTTTGATCAGTCCAGCAGGGTTTTCTTCTAACATTCAAAAAATTCAAAATTGAAGAAAGATGACGAATCGATTTCACTGTAAAAGGGTCAGAGCATTCGATGAGTGTTCGTTAATCTACCAGCAAGCCTTTTACAAGCATCAAAGGAGTAAGCCTGAAGTTTAGTGCATTTGGATGAGGGGAGTTGCAAATTAAGCCGGAGAGATATTCAATAATTAATACTTGGTAGAGCAGAGTAGGTGATAGTTCATTATACTTTGCTTAAATCAGCTCGTTCGAGACAGCGAAAGTCACTGTGATTTTCATTCCGATTGGTCGGATTTCCTCCAATAACGATTTTCATGCTCAAAAACCACGTGTCATCTCTCTAACTCTTTACTTCAGTGTTTATATTTTTGTAGTTGTGAATGTGAAATTGGTAATCATTGTGAGTGATTTAATCAATCACAAAAATCAAACAAGTTAGCGTGTTTTCAACCAATCAACATTAGAACTTTCACACCGCGTTTCAATGATAATATTGATAAACATCCATAAATAAATTCATTGACGAGGGTCACTTGTGAATAGAAAAATAACCAAAAAAATTACTACATGATTTACGTAGCTCGATAAAGTTGTTTTGCTTCAAAAGTAACTTAAAATTTCATTGAGAAAGAGCTATAACTCAAAGAACCTCCTAATACCTCTCATCACACATAAAACCTAAACACGAATTAAAAAATAAGGAGGCTTAAACACAAAGGGCATCTAAGGGTATAAAAAAACACAATCTCCAAATAATATTATTATAATAATAATAATAAATTCATAGGGCGCTGCCCTGGACTCTCGCGAGCGGACTGGGCAACTCGAACCCCCCACTAGCTCACAGAGGAACTCAATCCCGATTGGAGTTTGCAAAGTGACAGTATAAATTGAGCTTGTGATTGAGGCTCCACATCCTCAATAGAGTCTATTTTATAAAATTGAATTGTTACAATCTTTGAAATATTCTTTTAGTTCACTAATGCGAAGTTAGATACGATCGATGAAGAATAATGTTAATTAAACCGATTAAACAGAGTGACTAAACAATGGAGAAGAAAAATGAAGAAGGGTATATTCTTAAGGATCGTAGTATGACTACTTAATTTGAAAATTTTATTATTATATTAGATTTATTTATTTATTTATTTTTTTTTTTTTTCTAATTAGTACTCACACACACTTATCTCTTATGAAACTTGAATCCCTGACCTCTCTTTAGAAAGTAAGAAACTAATACTACTAGATTACTGGCTCGTTGGTTATATATTAGATGGTTTAACAGAAGACCTACTTTGGATCTCAAATATATATACAAGTTAAACCATCTAATAGTTGGGAATGTCTAGGTTTAGGAAATAGGTTAGGAATTAGGCTCACCTATCATTTTCCTATTCATAATGTCATATTTCTATTATTTATTGACTACTTTTATTTTATCTCGTTAAATCCAGGCTAAAAAGAATTTCTATCGTAGAACAAAGGGTTTATTTGATAAATTATAATTTATTTTTGCTATATTACAAAAACAATAGTATTAAAAAAAAAATAAGTGTATAAAACCACTTTTAACACAATATATTATAAATACGATAACTTTACACTAGAAATTCTATACATTTACGTCAAATTACCCTTTGTCTATAATCACAATTACATATTTCTCAACAATCATCAACCACCAACACCACCCTCCACCCACCCACCATTTCACTCTGGCAAACCACCGCCAACCACCACTGTATCTCTACTGACTCTCTCTCTACATTATAACTTTCTAAAAACTGATGAACCACCAGCACCGCCCCTGACAGCACCACCATCTATATCTTAACACCACCACTACTGCCGCTTTAGCCCATATTTCTGGGTTGGCCTTGGTCATCATTATTATCCAAGTTAGGAACTGGCCCTTGGCCGGGGGAAGCAGTCTCGGCGTCAACCAACAGGAAATAATAAGCCACCGGAATTCTGCAAACCAATTGGGATCCAGACAAAAGTATGCTTCAAAAATTGACTGGGCAAGGATAATATATCTTTACAGTAATGAAAATTTCATTTCAGTCCAAATAATAAGCCACAAATCATCAATTCCCAGCAAATGATTGATATTGATCTTCAATTTGTCCACCAAAAAAAGTACATATAGTTTTTTTCTCTCTTTGCCCCGGTGGTGGGGGTTGATGGTAGCGGACCTAGCGGTGTTAGTTCACGGATTCATGGTGGTGGTTCATGTTGGAATTTTTATATATATATTTAAATAATAAAAATTATTTTATGGTGGTGTTTTACGTTTTTCTAAAGTAGGATTGTAATGTGATTATTGATACTTGATGGATTGGGTTGTACTTTCCAATTTGGTGGTCTAATTGGGAGTATGGTTTTTATATAGTTGGATTGTGATTTTCCAACTTATTTGATGTGATTTAATTCTAACGATTAATATCTAAGTTTCCATGATAGGAAGGGAGACTTAAGTATGCTTGTTTGTCGTCCCCCTATTGTTATTATATATAAGGATTTTGAAAACCCTTATTCAGATATATCGTATCGATTATGAATATTCTAAAGGTATATGTGTGTTAATCATCAATCAGGTACGAGTTTAAATTCTCTATTTAACTCTCAGAAGGGGGTAAAGCGCAATAATATTTTGCAGAACTCACATAAGATTACATGAATATTCTAAAGATATATACGCGTTAATCATCAATGTATTAGTTTAAATTCTCTATTTAATTAATTGTAATATTCTTAATTTCTACCGTGAATTATTTATTTAAAACCCAACAGTTCACTGTCATCAAAGAAATTGCAAACAAGCCGTCACACACACACACACACATATATTATGGGAAAAAAGGTGATATCACGGATTCATGGTAACGGACCTAGCGGTGTTAGTTCACGGATTCATGGTGGTGGTTCACTGTCACCAAAGAAATTGCAAACAAGCTGTCACACACACACACACACATATATTATGGGAGAAAAAAGGTGATATCAACTGATAATATATAGAAGGAAGAGAGGGTACGGTCGTGAATCGGTCTCGCACTCAACGATCATTGTGGCGAACATCAAATCGGTGATGTGTATATGGAAATCACCAATCTTGGGACGAACGAATAGCCTCTAGTTCAAAATCACCGATGTTGTTTCACTTTGATCCCTCACCTCACACTTGTTCCAGAGTCTTCGATCTAGTTCAAAATATTCAAAAATAAAAAAAGATACAGAAAAAGAAACCAGTGGGTGGAGGTCGGTCGGCAGCGGTGGTGGTTCATGGCATGGCGCGCAGTGGGTACTGGGTGGTGGGTGGGTGGTGATGGTGAAACACGTTGGTGCTGTTGGGCTTGGTGGTGGTAGGTATTGGTAATGGTGATGGACAGATGGTGGTGGTGAGAGAGTGAATAGAGTGAGGAAGTGGTATAGGGGTATTTTGGACCAAAATAGTATATTTAGGTAATTAGCTTTGTTTATTAACTTTTTAACTCCCACATCATTTACATATGGCTGTGTATTTGTAATATAACAAAAATAACTTATTATTTATTAAATAAATCTATAACAAATGAGTTAGCGTATATTTCATAATGTTAATGGCAGTTTGTTTTATGAGTTATGTAATGTGCTCCTAAGATATTTTCTCACAAGAGTCTCACCAGTTTTTTTTTTTTATTTTTTTTTTATTTTTTAACTTAGATGCATTAAATAATTTATTTGAATTTTTTGCGAAAAATTATTTCATTCAATGGTTAAATATGAAATGCTTCTGCGTTCTGACTCGATCTTATCATGAGATGAACCTCTAAGAAGCATTGTTGTTTTATTAATAAATAATATAGAACAAATGACGGCTCGATCACAAATTTTCAAAGGTGGTATTGTTTTAATTATATTATGTAACTAGGTGTGACGGTGTTGTTAAAGTAATAAAGTGTCACGCTTTAAGTGCCTATCCTTGATTTTAGATTCGAAATTCTCTTTTCCTAACTCCACTGACTACTAACTCTAATTATATCATATAATTAACAAGAGGAAACATATAGACATATAGTATAGCCTAATATTTATAGGATTTTGACCTCTTATTACGTTGTTGTCCGGCCACAAATATGAACATCAAGTAACAATTAACAAATGTATTGACTAATTGTTATTTGTTGGTCTTAGCAGTAATAAATTATTTGGGACAATACTTGCATCTAACCTAGTTGGATGAAGTTTGTCGAACCTGGGTACGTAACCCAATCATATAACGACACGTGTCCACAATTAGTATTAAATTAAATTGGGCATTGCCCATCAATTATTGGGTATAATCCATTTTTTTCTCTTTCATCTCTCCAAAAATCTGCACTGGTCCGATGGCTATCAACAGCTCATCTTCTTCAACTTCAGCCAAACCCCTCTCGACTCTTTCAAAAGCCCTTCAGTCTCTCTCTCTCCCAATCACAACAAAACCTTCAATATATCATCTATGATAAACGCCAATCAAACTGAAATCGTGAAAGACAAAACCCTAACTCCAGTTTCCCGTGTTTCGGATCCACAACAACTTCCTCAATCTCCACCGCCTCCGCCTCCCTCGCTGCCGCCGCCACCACCGTCGGTGTAGAGGTTGTGGATGAGAATGGGACGATGGCGGATGAGTTCGAGATAGGCGAATTTGATCCGAATGTGTTGGAGAATTGGGGGAATGGGAATGAGATGGAGGTTATGGAAAGTGATGGGGGGGGGGGGGGGTCTAGGGTTAGGGTTAAGAAGTTTGGGATGTGTTGGAGCACTCTTCTCAGTTTGCAGCGGTGGACCGTTTCGGGAGCGGAGGAGAGAGAGTGTAGTCGGTGATGGAGACGGGTTGGGTAGGTGGAGGGAGAGGGGCTGCAAATCAAAGAGAGAGAGAGAAAGAGAGAGAGAGAAAGACTGCAAATCGGGGGAGGAAGAAGAAGGCACATATCAGATGAGAAGGAAAAAAGAAGAAGGCACAGATCAGATGAGAAGGAAAAAAAAAAGTACAAAGACGAGTTATACTCAAAAATTGATAAATAATGCCTAATTTAATTTAATACTAATTATGGACACGTATTTCTATATGATTGGATCACGTACTCAGGTTATCCAAGATGCAAGTATTGTCCAATTATTTGAACTCGTCTCACAAAATATTAGGTCTAAATATTGCCAGGTAAAGTACAGATAATAATTTTTTAAGGGCACAACTTCAAATCAAGTTGCAGCATTTCCAGACAAAATCCCTGAAAATGCGAATGCGTTTACGTGGAAATGTGGACCAAAACAAACAATCTAATTTATGTCTAACTTGCTACCTTATCCATTGTGGAATAATTGTTTTTATATGTTCAGACGTGTGGAATTTTGTTCCTGTGCTGTGAAGTGTACTGTAGTGTGGGTATAGAATTGTCAGCCACTCTTCTACGTGGTTGCATGGATAATCAAGTTATGTGGTCTATGTGGAAATTTTAATGGACGTGCAAATGAATGAATTTATATCCGAATCTGAAATTAATCTGAAATTAAGTTAATAACTAAATTAAATTGAAACATTTAAACTGATAATTTCTTAGTAATTTGAATTTAATAATTTATTAATTAAATAAATAGAATATGAATTGTGATTGATTAGATAATAATTGAATTTGTATATTGTATAATGTATAATATAACATAAATATAATATTTGATATTATAATATATAATATTCATATATTACTAATTTTTTTCTTTTCCCCGATCTCTTTATTTTGTCTTTTTTTATTAATAAAAAATCAAAATCCATTTGTTTTTCCTTCTTTTGTCATGTATTAATTTTGATTCAAATTCCTTTTAGAATAAAGTGCAAAAAAAATTCCTAAACTATTGTCCTTTTTCAAATAACTCCTCTGAACTACAAATTGTTCCCTTGAACTATTAATTTGTTACAATTAAGAATAAACTCATTCCAAAAGACTATTTTATCCTTTTCTCATTAAATTTGTCATTTCTTATTAAATATTTTTTATTATCTTTTCTCTTGTCTAAATATTAATTATATCATTTACCTTAATTTTATTATTAGTATCAATCTATCATAAATTGAAAATAATAAATAGATTTGTAACTACTATTTTCTAAAATTATTAACTTATTATTAAAACTTTACTATTTATAAAAAAAAAACTTACTATAATTAGTTTAAACTCTTTTACTTTTAATTTTTTTTTTCATACAATATATAATATATTCATGAAAAATTAAGAAATTACTTTAATTGTGTTTAAAATTTTCTACTTATGATTTTTATGTAAATAGTTAATTTCAAAAATTAAAAGTAAATTTATGCAAATTTAATGGAGAATATGTCATCAAATTAATAAAAAAGTTCATAATTTATTTCAGTAAGGAAAAAAAGATTAAGTGTGATCCAATAAGAAATGATATTATGATCATTTAATAAAAAATAATTTAGATATTGGGACATTTTATAACTAAATGTGATATTTCAAAAGATATTATACACAAAATATAATTTAAATAAATTATTTATAAATTTGAACATGATTCAAGAAATTTTTTTTATAGTTCTCTATAGTAAATTCTTACTAGAAGAATTCTATATTTTTGTCCAAAAAAGGTGACGTATTTACTGCGGATGACAGCATTCTCCTTTTTGGTCATCCAGGGACCAGAGTGACAATGAAAGGTATTTTTTAGCAGTTTGAATTGTAATTTAGAAAATATCTTGTCAACCAAACCAATGTACCATCCTAATTTCGAAAAATAAAAGAGAAAAATCAAAGTATCAGTGTTATAACCTAGGGGAGACAAACTATGTCTTGGCTTTATATTCTACGTAGTTGAAAAAAATAAGAGAAAAATCAAAGTATCAGTGTTATAACCTAGGGGAGACAAACTATGTCTTGGCTTTATATTTTACGTAGTTGAACAAAGTTTCGGTCTCCTACGTTTGGTGGGGCCGTTGGTATACCTCCTTTGCTTGTTTTTCTTCCATTTCTCTCACAGACTCTCACACACACACACACACCGTACTAATACGTTGTTATTATGATGAAGCCTAAACCGGTCACAAATGACGTTAGAAATTAACTTTAAAAATAACTTCTGACGTAAAACAAATGACGCGCGTTAGAGTATGTGGATTGTTTGAACCGTTAAAAACTCAAATGAAAATCGAAGTATGCACGTTAAGGACTTTCAAGTAGTATAATTTTGAATGTTTGATTGAAAACGTATGTTGAAACAATACTTGCACCACGTTCGGTCAATTCTCTCTTCCAATTCCATACCTAGTTAATTCTAATGTTCATTAGTTTTGGACGCAAATAAAACTTTTCAACGTTTCATATACAAATTAAAAAAAAAAAAATTATTAACCCTTGATATTCGGGAAGGCAAGAATTCGAGGGTCCCTCAATAACCTAACTAATTCTCGGAGATTCAGAAAAGCGCCTTCTCATTCGGGCCAAATAAATCACTATAGAGACAGTGAAGATTAGTCACAAACAACACCCAACAAAGACTCGAAACTTAAACCTTGACTAGTCACAAAAAATATCCAACGAGAATTTAAAACTTGTTATATTGCTTTATTTAAATTCACAAAGGTGTGTTCACACACAATAATGTCAATAAATATATATGTATATATATATATAGTAGTGTATCCATCACAAAACGTGACAATGGGAGGTGATGTATAGTGATCATTTCATTTTTCTTGGCAAGCGAAACTCGGAGGAAAAGAGCATTAAATTCACATAAGGTTTATTTTTGACCAAAAGTTGAATGCAATTTGAAAAATATATAGTCAAGTCAAACAATATGTATATGTATATATATGTATATATATATATATAGTAGTGTATCCATCACAAAACGTGACAATGGAAGGTGATGTATAGTGATCATTTCATTTTTCTTGGCAAGCGAAACTCGGAGGAAAAGAGCATTAAATTCACATAAGGTTTATTTTTGACCAAAAGTTGAATGCAATTTGAAAAATAAACAGTCAAGTCAACCAAACGGTCCAAACCAATTTGCCTTTCAATTCTAAAACAAAAATAAAGTAATCATATCTTATCCAAAAGAGAAAAGTGAGACAAAAACCTAGGAGACACAAACTATGTCCTCTCTTTATATTCTACATACTTGCACAAAAATAAAGTAATCATCTGGAGAATTTCGGGGCACGTGTAAACGTAACAAAAATATTCTATGTGAATTTCTTCAAAAGACTCTTATTTTCTCTTTTTCCGCATTTCTATATATATACTCCTCCTAAGCAGTTCTCTGGTAATTGAATGGTATTTAGTTGTCTAGTAGTTCGAACCATGCACGAAGATGGTACATCCTTTCTTGACCTTATATATATATTATATTAATTTTTTTTTAAAGTTGAATACTCACGTACAATTAACAAAGAAGCACGGATACTCTTATAAGATCAACATATATAGCATAATTTTTAAATATATATATATATTTTTAATTTCTAACACATGTACTCAATACTTCACAAATATCTGATGCTTTAAAGATACTTCAAAATAATTTTTAACAACTTTTGAACATTAAATAAATGTAACATTTTTAACAATAATATAATAGTATAATTGTTAATATAAAATTTTAAAATATATTATGTGATAATTAAGGAAACTTGTTTTATGTTTTATAAAAAGAATTTCTATGTTATATTAATTAATGATTACATTTAGATTTATAATGTTCTTAAAAATTGATCAAAAATTAATTTTTTTGTATATATAGAAATATAATTTATTATTATTTTTATTGTGGTATCAGATCCTGTTCTCGTATCCTATTATTATTATTATTTTAATATTTGTCATTTCATTGTACTTATATCGTATTCATATTTCGTATTCGTATCCCATCTTATATGAGGTGATTTCTACCATCTCCGTGCACTAGAGAGCATTCAAGTTCCTCACGATATGGATTCCCAGGTAGTACTTGAGCAAATTCTCTTGGTACCGTACCTCCAGGATTCCAGCCGTTGAATGTGATGGTAGGATCCATTTGATGGATGATCCAATAACTGAGAGACCCCGAGGGTATGGTACCCCAGGATATTGTAGAATTTCTCCTACCTATAATTGCCACTTCCGAAGGAACTTCAAAAGTGAATTATATAATTAAATAAGTGAGATTGTGAATATTGATGTAAGATTTTTACCACCAAATCTATATATATATACCATCAAGAAGCTAGGGATTTCTTTTCGGTTAGGTTTTCGATGTAAAGGTGTTGCATGAATGTATCATCTTGTGATGTAGCATATTGTGATATAACGTGTTAGCAGTGCTGATGTACAAGTGCACAGGATGACATAAAACATTAAGAAATAGGAGAATATCCACGTCGTTTCTTAAAAGTAAAATATTCTTAACCATTAGAGACGTTTCACTTCCTGGTACAAACTAATAATGAAATTTTATAATAAGATTGCATAACTTTATCATTTTTGGAACTTTGGATACAAGCAACAAATAATGTAGAATGAAATTTCCTAAGAAGATTGCACAACTTTACTGTAATACCCCTGATTTAAAAAGGATAATCTTGGTATTTTTTTTAGTTATTTTAATTGCATTTTTAATTGTTTATTTGATTTCTTGGCTAATTGTTGACTCGTTTAATTGATTTAATTATTAATGTGTATTTGTTTAGGAATTTAATTGTTTTATTTTTATTTTTATTTTTATATTTTTGAGGAATTGGATATGGATAGTAGTAATGGACCAATCACTTGGCTCCCATGGACTACTTGGATAAGGGATTTAATGGGTACGGATAATTACTCATAGATAGTTGTATATGTATATATATAATAAATATATATATGTATATAAGGAAAGTCTTTTAATAAGAATCTGAAGTATATTTATATGTTATATATAGAAAGGAATATACATAGATTATATGTAACATATATTTCAGTTACCTTTTCAATATTTTAATATTTATTATTTTCTCTGTTAAGTTCACTTGGATTAGGAAAAGGATTAGGTTATTTTATTTATCCTGTGAATATATAACTATAGGGTTGTAAAAGGGGTTAAGAAAATAATCACGTAATATTTTTTAGAGAGAGAAAGAAGGAAGAGGAAAAGGAAGAAGGATGTTAGGGTTTTTTTTTTCAAATCCTTAAAGGCAAGTTTCAATTCTTCTCTTCTCCTTTGATTCATACTCTATACATGCTAGATTAATTCTAGATTCTTTAAATAAACTAATTGGATCTAATTATATGGATTGATTTAGAAATTTCAGTTTATGTGTTTTAATACTGAGTTTGTAATAAAATTTCATATCTTGATAAATAGATGTATATATTGTGATTATGATGTTCAAGGTGTGTTTATATAATATTTAATTGCTATCGGGATAATTCTAGAACATAGATTGGTTCATAGGATAATTAACAATAGTGAAAGAAAAAAAAAAAACAAAAACAATAAAGTAAAATAATAAAGATTTTCGTAAGTGGCCTGTGTTTGCACCCAGTTTGTATTCATAAGAATGTAATACCTCTGATTTAAAAAGGATAGTCTCAGTATTTTTTTTAGTTATTTTAATTACATTTTTAATTGTTTATTTGATTTCTTGGCTAATTGTTAACTTGTTTAATTGATTTAATTATTAATGTGTATTTATTTAGGAATTTAATTATTTTATTTTTATATTTGTGAGGAATTGGATATGAATAGTAGTAATAGACCAATCAATTGGGTCCTATGGACTACTTGGATAAGGGTTTAATAGGTACGGATAATTAGTCATGGATAGTTGTATATGTATATATATAATAAATATATATATGTATATAAGGAAAGTCCTTTAATAAGAATCTGATGTATATTTATATGTTATATATAGAAAAGAATATACATAGATTATATGTAACATATATTTCATTTACCTTTTCAATATTTTAATATTTATTATTTTCTCTGTTAAGTTGACTTGGATTAGGAAAATGATGAAGTTATTTTATTTAGCTTATAAATATATAACTATAGAGTTGAAAAAGGAGCTAAAAAAATAATCACGTAATATTTTTTAGAAAGAGAAAGAAGGAAGAAGAAGGAAGAGGAAAAAGGAGAAGGAGGTTAGGGGTTTTTTTTTATCAAATCCTTAAAGGCAAGTTTTAATTCTTCTCTTTTCATTTGATTCATATTCTATGCATGCTAGATTAATTCTAAATTCTTTAAATAAATTAATTGGATCTAATTATATGGATTGATTTAGAAATTTCAGTTTATGTGTTTTAATAGTGGGTTTGTAATAAAATTTCATATCTTGATAAATAGATATATATTGTCGTTATGATATTCAAGGTGTGTTTATATAATGTTTAATTGCTATCGGGATAATTTTAGAACATAGATTGGTTCATAGGATAATTAACAATAGTGAAAGAAAAAAAAAAAAAAAAAAACAATAAAGTAAAATAATAAAGATTTTCGTAAGTGGCCAGTGTTTGCACCCAGTTTCTATTCATGTGATTCAAGTCCAAATTTGTGATAGAATTGGCACGCCGAACGATGTCAACTATGTGTCCATGAATCAGTTTTATGAATAAAGTGTATATAAATTCAAAACTAAGTTTATGCGTAAATGGTGCACGCCGAACGAGGCTTTAAGAATGCATCATGTAGTATAAATTTGTAATTTAAATTTAGTTTTCTGCATACACAGTGGGTATGAATGAATTCTGTGTACATGAAAATAATAACAATAATAAAAATTAGTTATGCATTAAATATTTTAAATGTTATTTTGATTAATACTAGAATATTAAATTAATATTTGTTATTTTCGATTTATTAATCTGAATTAAATATTTATTTAATTTAAATAAATTCATTAAGAATTGAAATGCATGATGTAAGTTTACATGCTAAGTATGTAATTTAATTAATTTTAAAAAGATAAATTAATTAAATATTGTTGGATTAAATTATTTTAATCATTTGTTTAGATTTAAATTAATTTAATCAGAACATGGAGATGTACAATTCTGTTGATATGCATGTTAATTTCTTGTGATGTAAATTAAATGTATACTATTTAGAATTGATATTTTTACTCAAGTAAATGCAAAGAATGTGTTTATGATTTATATTATATTTATTTGGATTATTAGATGTAAATATTATTTACATTATCCTTGAATTTGAAACTTTTATTTGGTTATGTTATGGATTAATGCACCATAATGGGATGGGGCATATTAGGGACGGATTAACTTACGAGTTAAGTCCTACCTATTTTTAATAAGGGAACGGATTAACCACAATGTTAAGTCGTACTTATTCGTGTCAGGTCAACGGAATAGTTGGATAACATTTTATTAAAATAATGATTGGATAGTTTATTTTGATGGTTGGATTAGGACGGATTTTACATATATAATTATACGTCATGATATGAGCTTGAGTCTCAGGATTAGGGGTTAGGGTGCGTATATTGCCAGGGATGTATAACTAGATATAGTGTAGTTGTGTACCCTGGTAGGTCTAGGTACTCATACCTACTATATGTGCGTTTTGCATGTTGCCTACTATTCAAGTTGAGACAACTCTATAGTCTAGTAAGGTTCCTTTAGTGTGTATATATCTATTTATGGACTATTTAGTTATTGTTAAATTAATTAGGATGTGTACGTGTATCGGGTCTCTGTTTGGGATATAGTAGATTATAACTTGTATGTGGGCCTGACCCACCATTATTTTTCAGGTATTCGTCAGTTCCAGTCTTAGAGATTGTTCGTGCTGAGTAGAGACAGTCATTCACTCTTCCGACTCTACGTAGGATTCTTCTTCATGGTTTAATTATTAGTTTTATTTCAGTTCAGTTATTTCAGTTAGGATATTATTAGGGGTCCACAATATGGATTCCCGAGTTGTAATTTAATTAATTACTAGCATCCGAGGATTGGAGGATTTTATTATTGGATTTTTAATTATTATTTATTTGAGGATTTTAAAATAAGGATTTATTATTTAGTTTCCTTCAGCTTATTATTTATTTATTATTCCCTTTTTGTATTCAAATGCTTGTTTATATACTTAATTGTTTGGTATCCCTCGGATCTGTGCTCGGACTTGATCACCCGTGGCTCTAAAATCGAGGGGTATCACAGTTGGTATCAGAGCACTCCAGGTTCAAGTGTCTCTAGAGATCTATCGTTCTAAAACTTCCGCGTAGCATATTCTTTTATTTAGAGCCTAAGGTTAGGATTCATTGTATTCCTTTATGGTTTGCTTAAATCGTACTGATGTTTGTCTTTCTATGTTAACAGAATGGTTAACGCTAGAAGAAGACGGGACAATCAGAGAAACAGGCAACGAAGGGGAGTGACACGTAGGCAACATGAGGAGGAACATGAGGAGGTCAGTCAGTTGCACGTTAAGCAGGAGGAAGTACAGCAGAATCAGGAGTCTCAGGATCAGGGTTACAATCAGGGCAGGGATCTAGAGTTTCCTCCCCACATAAATGACCTCATTGCTCGGGCTATAGAAGCACGTATAATAGCTGCACTTCGCAATCAACTACAGGTTCAACAGGCACCTATACCAGCACCAGTGGTTCAGACTGATCCTTGGGAAAAGGCTAGGAGTTCTTTCACAAAGGGGAGCCTACCTGAGTTTTCAGGCTCCACCGATGCGAAAGTAGCTCACCAGTGGAAGAAGGACGTCGAGCGACATCTTCACATGGTTAAGTGCACAGAGGTTCAGAAATAGATGCTTGCTACTTTTAAGCTTGTCGAGGATGCACTCCAGTGGTGGGAGTCAGTTACTTCCGCAGAGGAGAGGACTTCATTGACTTATGATCAGTTCAGTGCTCGCTTCGATTAGAAGTACTTTCCATATACAGTCCAGACAGCTATGAAGACAGAGTTCCTTAATCTACAACAGGGGAATATGACAGTGGCAGAATATGAGCAGCAGTTCACACGCTTATTTCTTTTTACTCCAGAGGAGGTGGATACAGAAGAAAAGAAACGTAATAGTTTCGTTAAGGGAATTATGTGGTCTATTAAGCGATCTATTATAGGTAGTCCAGCCTACACTACTTATGCACAGGTGGTAGACGCCGCTCTACAGTAGTATCAGTTGACTGTGGACTTCAGACAGGCTAGGGGTAAGAAACAGGGTGACAGAGACTCTGCTAATCAGTCAGCTGAGAAAAGGAATGGCAATGGACACCGACACAATGATAAGGGCAAATTCCAGGGACAACAATCTTGGAAGAAGCATAAGGGTGGTTCAGATGCTCACAGAGATGGGGCACCTATTCAGAGGCAGCAGAATGGGGGACCACAGGCAGGACGGGATCAACTATAAGCTAATCAGCAGAGGAGGCCGTTTGGTACTTTTAAGGGTACTTGCTATACTTGTGGAGAGCTTGGACACACTTCCAGGGAGTGTCCCAGAGCTGGACAGGGACAGCAAGTGTAACAGGGATAGAGGGCACCGTTACCTTTACCCGTTCCACAGATTTCGCGCATTCAGGGACAGATCTTCCCGGCTTTATTAGCACCGCCGCAGCCACAGGGACAGACACCACAGTAGTTGCATTATGGCAGGGTGTACAACCCCATGCCACAGGTTGTTCAGGCACCCCAGGCTGTTGAGGGTATGTTTCCTATTCATGGTTCATTGGGGCATGTTTTATTTGATACGGGTGCCACACACTCATTTGTTTCTAGATCTTTTGTTGTTTTATCAAGGATGACGACGTGAGTATGCAGTAGACCTCAGGGTATTTCTACACCTTTAGGCAATACTACCATTTTATATGAGAGTTATGGGCCTCTGACACTAGATATTGGTAGACTCAGATTCTAGTCAATCTATTGGTCCTGGACATACACACTTATGATGTGATACTTGGGATGGATTGGTTATCGCACTACCATGCCTAAGTTAATTGTTATGATAGGTCTGTTATTTTTAACATACCTGGTCAGGATATGTACGTCGTCGCTATGCCACGTTCTAACGGGGTTGCTAACACTTATTTGTTCAATATGGAGGAAGAAACGAAAGAGGAGATTGCTGTGTCATTAGATAGCATACCAATTGTAAAAGACTTTCCGGATGTGTTTCAGGAGATTCCAGGGTTGCCACCTAGTCGCGAGATAGATTTTGTGATTGACTTGGCTCCAAGCATTACGCCTATTGCTAGGGCACCATACAGGATGGCACCAGTGGAGATGAGAGAACTGAGGGATCAAATTCAGCAATTACTCAGCCAAGGTTTTATTCGTAGGAGTACTTCACCATGGGGAGCACCAGTTCTGTTTGTGAAGAAGAAGGATGGTTCGCTTTGCCTGTGTATAGATTATAGGGAGTTGAATAAGGTTACTATTCGTAATAAGTACCCTTTGCCCAGGATTGATAATCTTTTTGATCAGTTGAAGGGAGCGACATATTTCTCTAAGATTGATCTGCGTTCTGGATATCATCAACTTTGGGTTAGGGAGTAAGATGTTCCCAGGACAGCATTTCTCACTAGATATGGTTCTTATGAGTTTCGTGTTATGCCTTTCGGATTGACTAACGCACCAGCAGTCTTTATGGATTTAATGAACAGAGTCTTTAGGGCTTACTTAGATCAATTTGTCATCGTCTTCATTGATGATATCTTGATTTATTCTAAGTAGGAGGACGATCATGCTAGATATCTTCGTACAGTGTTGCAAACGCTTCGTGAACACCAGTTATATGCCAAATTTGAGAAGTGTGAATTTTGGTAGCGAGAAGTGAAGTTTCTGGGTCATGTAGTATCAGAGAAGGGGATAGCGGTAGATCCAACCAAGGTCTCAGCACTGGTAGAGTGGGGATAACCTACTTCACCTACGGAAATTAGGAGTTTCCTTGGATTGGCAGGATACTATTGTAGGTTCATTCAAGGATTCTCGAAGATAGCGGGACCACTTACTCATCTCACTAAGAAGGGTGTACAGTTCTATGGGGTGAACACTGTCAGAAAGTTTTTGATGAGCTAAAGAACAAGTTGACTTCTGCACCGGTTCTGTCTACGCTACAGAGCGGGATAGAGTATCTTGTCTATACAGATGCTTCTTTGCAAGGTCTTGGGTGTGTTTTGATGCAGGAGGAACGACCAATTTCGTATGGATCTCGTAAGCTTAAGCCTCATGAGCTTAATTATCCAACGCACGATTTGGAGTTGGCAGCTGTGGTATTTGCGTTACGTATTTGGAGGCATTATCTGTTGGGAGAGTCTTTTAGATTATTTAGTGATCACAAAAGTCTGCAATTTTTTTTCACTCAGCGGGAGCTGAATATGAGACAGCGCCGATGGTTAGAGTTTGTGAAAGATTATCATTTCTCAATACAGTATCATCCAGGGAAAACGAATATGATGGCAGATGTGCTCAGTCGCCGACCCTATGCTAGCCTTTCTGCGTTATTCGCCACTGAGTGGGATGCTTTGAAGACAGTTAATGAGTTGTCCAATACTTTTATGACTTGTATGGTAGTTACACCTTCTATCATTCACAAGGTACTAAAGGCACAACTCACAGATCAGCAGTGCATTGATAAGGTTACAGAGATAACTTCTAGGGAGGTTCCATTTTACCGTGTAGGGACTGATGGAGGCTTGAGGTACAAAGGGCGTTTAGTAGTACCTTCTGCTGATGATTTGAGGAAGGATGTGATGACTGAAACTCACCATTCTGAGTTTTCCGTTCATCCAGGAGGAGACAAGATGTATCAGGATATGAAACGGCAGTTTTGGTGGGCATGTATGAAGAAGGACATTGCTATTTTTGTCTCCAAGTGTAGTACTTACCAGATGGTCAAGATCGATCACCAAAGACCGCCAGGTTTACTACAACCACTACCTATACCGGAGTGGAAATGGGAGAGCATTTCTATGGATTTTGTGGAGGGATTGCCTAATTCGTTCAAGAATCACAATTCCATTTGGGTCATCATTGATAGGTTGACCAAATCAGCTTATTTCTTGCCTATTCGCACTGATTACACTTCAGAACAGTTGACAAGACTTTACATTACAGAGATTGTGAAGTTGCATGGCATTCCGTTATCTATTATATCGGATAGGGATTCGAGCTTTGTATCAGGGTTTTGGAAGAATTTTCAGTAGGCTTTGGGTGCAGAGTTGCATCTTAGCACTGCTTATCATGCCCAGACTGATAGACAGACCGATAGGGTTAATCAGATAATCGAGGATATGCTTCGTTCTTGTGTCCTTGACTTTAAGGGCCATTGGGAAGAGTATTTGCCATTTATGGAGTTCGCATATAACAATAGCTTTCAGAAGACTATTGGTATGGCACCGTTTGAGGCATTATATGGCCGACAATGTAGATCTCCTGTTTGTTGGATGGAGGTTGGCAAGAGCAGATTTTTGGGTCCTGAGTTCATTAAGGATACTTCTGAGAAGATTGCTCTTATTAGGGATCGCATGCGTACTACCCAGAGTAGGCAGAAGAGATATGCGGATCGTCGTACTCGTGCATTGGAGTTTTAGGTTAGGGATCAAGTTCTACTTAAAGTGTCTCCTATTAAAGGTGTAATGCGCTTTGGGAGGAAAGGGAAGTTGTCACCACGATTTGTTGGTCCATTCATGATTACCGATCGCATTGGAGCTGTAGCTTATCGGTTGGCACTTCCAGATCATTTGGATCGAGTGCACAATGTGTTTCATGTTTCCATGTTGCGGAAATTTCTGCGAGATGAAGATCGGTATCAGCATATCGATGTTGGAGAGATTGAGTTACAGCCGGATGCAACATATGTGGAGCCACCATGTCGCATTATAGACCGTAAGGATCATGTTCTTCGCAATAAAGTCATATCGTTAATACGTGTCCAGTGGAGTCACCATAATGAGGCTGTGTCTACTTGGGAACAAGAGGATGTCATTCACTCACAGTTTCCGGATATAATGGAAGAAGGTAAGGGCGAATTCCGAGGACGAAATTCCTTTTATTAGGGAGGAAGAATGTAATACCCCTGATTTAAAAAGGATAGTCTCGGTATTTTTTTTTAGTTATTTCAATTGCATTTTTAATTGTTTATTTGATTTCTTGGCTAGTTGTTGACTCATTTAATTGATTTAATTATTAATGTGTATTTGTTTAGGAATTTAATTATTTTATTTTTATTTTTATTTTTATATTTTTGAGGAATTGGATATGGATAGTAGTAATGGACCAATCAATTAGGTCCTATGGACTACTTGGATAAGGGATTTAATGGATACAGATAATTACTCATGGATAATTATATATGTATATATATAATAAATATATATATGTATATAAGGAAAGTCCTTTAATAAGAATATGATGTATATTTATATGTTATATATAGAAAGAAATATACATAGATTATATGTAACATATATTTCAGTTACCTTTTCAATATTTTAATATTTATTATTTTCTTTGTTAAGTTGACTTGGATTAGGTTATTTTATTTAGCTTATAAATATATAACTATAGGGTTGTAAAAGGGGCTAAGAAAATAATCACGTAATATTTTTTAGAGAGAGAAAGAAGGAAGAAGAAGGAAGAGAAAAGGAAGAAGGATGTTATGGTTTTTTTTTTTATCAAATCCTTAAAGGCAAGTTTTAATTCTTCTCTTCTCCTTTAATTCATACTCTATGCATGCTAGATTAATTCTAGATTCTTTAAATAAATTAATTGGATCTAATTATATGGATTGATTTAGAAATTTCAGTTTATGTGTTTTAATAGTGGGTTTGTAATAAAATTTCATATCTTGATAAATAGATGTATATTTTGTGGTTATGATGTTCAAGTGTGTTTATATAATGTTTAATTGCTATCGGGATAATTCTAGAACATAGATTGGTTCACAGGATAATTAACAATAGTGAAAGAAAAAAAAAAAAAAAAAACAATAAAGTAAAATAATAAAGATTTTTGTAAGTGGCCTGTGTTTGCACCCAGTTTGTATTCATAAGAATGTAATACCCCTGATTTAAAAAGGATAGTCTCGGATTTTTTTTAGTTATTTTAATTGCATTTTTAATTGTTTATTTGATTTCTTGATTAATTGTTGACTCGTTTAATTGATTTAATTATTAATGTGTATTTGTTTAGGGATTTAATTGTTTTATCTTTATTTTTATATTTTTGAGGAATTGGATATAGATAGTAATAATGGACCAATCAATTGGGTCTCATGGACTACTTGGATAAGGGATTTAATGGGTACGGATAATTACTCATGGATAGTTGTATATGTATATGTATAATAAATATATATATGTATATAAGGAAAGTCCTTTAATAAGAATCTGATGTATATTTATATGTTATATATAGAAAGGAATATACAAAGATTATATGTAACATATATTTCAGTTACCTTTTCAATATTTTAATATTTATTATTTTCTCTGTTAAGTTGACTTGGATTAGGAAAAGGATTAGGTTATTTTATTTAGCTTATAAATATATAACTATAAGGTTGTAAAAGCGGCTAAAAAAATAATCATGTAATATTTTTTAGAAAGAGAAAGAAGGAAGAAGAAGGAAGAGGAAATAGAAGAAAGAGGCTAGGTTTTTTTTTTTATCAAATCCTTAAAGGCAAGTTTTAATTCTTCTCTTCTCCTTTGATTCATACTCTGTGCAAGCTAGATTAATTCTAGGTTCTTTAAATAAATTAATTGGATCTAATTATATGGATTGATTTAGAAATTTCAGTTTATGTGTTTTAATAGTGGGTTTGTAATAAAATTTCATATCTTGATAAATAGATATATATATTGTGGTTATGATGTTCAAAGTGTGTTTATATAATGTTTAATTGCTATCGGGATAATTCTAGAACATAGATTGGTTCATAGGATAATTGACAATAGTGAAAGAAAAAAAAAAAACAAAAATAATAAAGTAAAATAATAAAGATTTTCGTAAGTGGCCTGTGTTTGCACCCAGTTTGTATTCATGTGATTCAAGTCCAAATTTGTGATAGAATTGGCACGCCGAACGAGGTCAACTATGTGTTCCATGAATCAGTTTTATGAATAAAGTGTATATAAATTCAAAACTAAGTTTCTGTGTAAGAGGTGCACGCCGAATGAGGCTTTAAGAATGCATCATGTAGTATAAATTTGTAATTTAAATTTAGTTTTATGCATACACAGTGGGTAGGAATGAATTATGTGTACATGAAAATAATAACAATAATAATAATTAGTTATGCATTAAATATTTTTAAATGTTATTTTGATTAATACTAGAATATTAAATTAATATTTGTTATTTTCAATTTATTGTTCTGAATTAAATATTTATTTAATTTAATTAAATTCATTAAGAATTGAAATGCATGATTTAAGTTTACATGCTAAGTATGTAATTTAATTAATTTTAAAACGATAAGTTAATTAAATATTGTTGGATTAAATTATTTTAATCATTTGTTTAGATTTAAATTAATTTAATCAGAACATGGAGATGTACAATTCTGTTGATATGCATGTTAATTTCTTGTGATGTAAATTAAATGTATACTATTTAGAATTAATATTTTTACTCAAGTAAATGCAAAGAATGTGTTTATGATTTATATCATATTTATTTGGATTATTAGATGTAAATATTATTTACATTATCCTTGGATTGGAAACTTTTATTTGGTTATGTTATGGATTAATGCACCATTATGGGATGGGGCATATTAGGGACGGATTAACTTACGAGTTAAGTCCTACCTATTTTTATTAAGGGAACGGATTAACCACAGTGTTAAGTCTTACTTATTCGTGTCAGGTCAACGGAATAGTTGGATGACATTTTATTAAAATAATAATTGGATAGTTTATTTTGATGGTTGGATTATTACGGATTTTACATATATAATTATACGTCATGATATGAGCTTGAGTCTCAGGATCAGGGTTTAGGGTGCGTATATTGCCAGGGATGTGTAACTAGATATAGTGTAGTTATGTACCCTGGTAGGTCTAGGCACTCATGCCCACTATATCTGTGTTTTGCATGTTCCCTACTATTCAAGTTGAGACAACTCTATAATCTAGTGAGGTTCCTTTAGTGTGTATATATCTATTTATGGACTATTTAGTTATTGTTGAATTAATTAGGATGTCTACGTGTATCGGATCTCTGTTTGGAATGTAGTAGATTAAAACTTGTATGTGGGCCTGACCTACCATTATTTTTCAGGTGTTCGTCAGTTCCAGTCTTAGAGATTATTCGTTCCGAGCAGAGATAGTCATTCATTCTTCAAACTCTACGTAGGACTCTTCTTCATAGTTTAATTATTAGTTTTATTTCAGTTCAGTTATTTAAGTTAGGATAATGTTAGGGGTCCACAATATGGATTCCCGAGTTGTAGTTTAATTAATTATTAATATCCGAGGATTGAAGGATTTTATTATTGGATTTTTAATTTTTATTTATTTGAGGATTCTAAAATAAGGATTTATTATTTAGTTTCTTTCAGCTTATTATTTATTTATTATTCTTTTTTTTTGTATTCAAATGCTTGTTTATATATTTAATTATTTGGAATCCCTCGAATCTGTGCTCGGACTTGATCACCCGTGACTCTAGAATCGAGGGGTATCACATTTACAGATTTGGATACAACCAACAAATAATGTTGAACGAAATTTCCTAGTAAGATTGCATCACTTTATAGATTTGGATACAACCAACAAATAGTGTTGAATGAAATTTTAATGCAAGTATAGGAAAAGATTTTTTTTTTTTTAATGTAAATCGTACGATGTAATTGGAGCTTATTGCCATAACAAATCAATTTAGATGGTCTATTGTGACTCCAATGAAGACCTTATCAACGTGTTATTGCTCCAAGAGAAACTTCTCACTATGAATTAATGTGTTGCCCTACAAATGTACAAGTGCATAAAATGACACGCAATAGAATAAAGGACAATAGAAAATCCAATCCTTTGGTAGAAAACACTTTTCACCCTCATAAATCGGTTAGTTCAGTCGGTTTACACTGATATTTGTCCGAGTTCTTTATACCGTAACCACAACTGCGAACCATGATTCAAATTTAAATTGACCTGACACACTCAAAAACTTTGAATGGATAGTAGCATGATCTCATCATGACCACCAAAACCTTTGTCACAATGGTGCAATATATACAGGGCTTCTATAATTAATTATGGGGATAAAGGATTTAAAGGTTATCGCTTGTAAAAAAATAAAAAAAATAAATTAAATAAAAGAAATATATATATATATATATATATATATATATATATATATATATACATTCCCAACCCATATGTAGAAATGGGATCTTGCTATTCTCGGGACGATGTAAATCAAGGATTTAATGTCCACACAATATTGATATATTCACCAATACAATATATTTTCTTTGAGAATTAATGCAAAACCTATGCAACATTGTAACACTTTTATTTTTTTTAAAAAATTATTATCGTCTCTGGCGTTGTATTACGTAGTATTAATTTACGGGCTAACTACCAATACATGGGCACAAGGATTTTATACTACACCTTCATGAAGTCAAAGTCATGAAGTTTCAATAAATGGATGGACCACTAAACTATTTCTATAAAATGAACTCTACTTTTTGCTTTGTACCACACAACAAACTATATTATTATTAATGACCCAAAACAATACTTTTATATCATAAAAGCCTTAAAACATGAAATATTTTTAGATCTGAATAGATTTTGAATGACATATTATTCTTTTATGAACTTATAGACTTCTTTGAACAAAAGATTGTAGATATATAAATTTCTTTTAACGAAACAGTATAGGCTCTGATACCAAAATTAAATTCAACCTTGCTAAGATAGAAGCATGCAATAAATATAATAATTAAATCACAGAAATAATTACCAAAACTGATAATGCTCTGATAACGTACGCCCTGTAAAAACACCTGAACACCGGCAAGAACAAGCCAATAAGCCAACAATTCAAGTTAAATCATAGAAGAAATTATTAAATTAAAACAAAGGCAACTTATACTGGCGAGGCTCAAGAGAATTTTAGGATCTACACTGTCTGGCTAAAGAAAATCTATATATTAAATCTTTTGTAGACAAAAGTCTTTTACCCAAAAGAAAAGTAAAGATTTAATAAGAGAGAAGAGACTCTGGATAAAAGCAAACTGGATGAATTTATTTCATAAAAAATATTTACAGGGATACACATTATTTATACATGGATATACACAAAACTTTACAAAAGAGGCACACTGAAAGAAATCACAAAACTAAAACACACTGAAAATTTTTGGATGACTAGAGAACTTGATTGCTCTAAGACTAGATAGCTTTAAACTCGATGATCTTCTTTTAAGCCGAAGGCTTCCTTTTACAGAGAAATCTGAGATATGGATCAATGCTTGAGATTGTAGATGTGGCATAAATGGCTGAGATATAAGATGCCTTGGAGATAAGGTTCATTGAATTATTACGGGGCACCCTTATCTTTCAACTGTTTGCTTTTGTCTTTGGAATCTGCTTTCGGTGGATCTTGGTTGCTTTTGGATACTGTTGCGAATCTTTTTTTGGACCTGCTTTTTATCTTGGTATTGTTGGAGAGTGTAATACCCCTAGTTTTCAAAAGGACAAAAATGGGAATTTAATTTTGAATTTTGGTTTTTATTTCATTTTTATTTAATTATATGACTTAGTTGTTTAAATTGATTACTTTATTTGGGGAATTTATTTTATGTGTATTTGCTCAATTGCTTATTTATTATTTATGTGTATTTAATTTAATTGTTGAATTAATTATTTGTGAGTTAATTTAATTATTTGATTTAATGGTTTTAAATAACGTGTGTTAGAGTATGCTGTATGATTATGATATTAGGGTTTTGTTTTATGTAATTAGTTTAGCCGACATAGGGTTAGGCTGGGATTAGGATTAGGGTTTTATAGAGCATATATAAATATAAGTGTATATTCTGCAAGGGTTTTAAAAATAACTCTTCTCCCCATAACTAGATAAGAGAGAAGCTGAGAGGTTGGGAGGAAAAAGCAGAGAGCAGTTTGGAGAGGAAAACACAGAAAGAGAAACATAGAGTGTCTTGGGAGTTAGACAGAGGGAATTGCTCATAGGTTGAGCCAAGGAGCAACCAAAGTAGAGGGCAGTGGATAGAGGAGGAAGGAACAGTTTTGGAAATTCTGAAACTGAGAGACGGCGGTGAAGATTTCAAACCGGAATCTTAAGGCAAGTTTCAGTCTATTCCTTTCCTATAAACTTCTGTTCTGTGCATTCTAAATAGACTCTAGGGATGTAACAAAACTTTAAAACAAGTGTTTATGCATAATGAATCAAATTGAAATCTGTTATACATTTTGGGTATATAGACTGCTTCGATTCAGATTTAAACCTCTGTAAATCAATTTATAATGGAATTCAAAGAATTTCTAGGGCTGTTTAGACCTTGTTTGAACTCTAAAAACTTTAGAAAAACTGGGAACAGAAGGTTGAAGTTCGCTGTGGAAGAAGAAGATGAACAAAAGAGGAGAGGAGAGGGCTCAAAGAGGAGAGAGCCGGCTCCAGAATGTGAGAGCCGGCTCCCCCCTTCAAAGAGCCGGCTCCAAGGGGTTAGGGAGCCGACTCTAAGTGGCAAAGAGCCTGTGACGACCCTAATTTTTAGGCCAGCATGTCCTGTGATAAACCGAAGGTTGACCCGATAACGGATCCGAATGCGGAAGCAAAAATAGAAAACAAGACTCTAAGAAGTCAAAGTGACCTTTCATGAGGTCGTGGAACTCAATAAGAACTAATGCGGGAACGAATGATCAGAAAAAGACCGAACAGGCCCCCAAGGGCAAAATGGTCATTTCTGAAAATATAAAATCGGGTGCTACTGAGCACACCACTAGAAATATAACAAAAATTTAATCAAATTAGACCCAAGAATCACTTGATTCAGAGTCCGGATGAAGAAGATATGAAACTCCAAAGTTTCATAAAAATCACATTTTTGGGTTTGAAATCAATGCAGCAAGGGTACTTCGCAAGGGGTAAAAAGGTCTTTTAAGACAAAATTGGATGCAACTGAGCATACCGTTAGATAGACCGGAAAAATTTAATGAATCTAGACTCAAGAATCACTTGATTCGGAGTCCGGACGAAGAAGATATGAAACGTCAAGTTTCATAAAAACCAACTTTGGGGTTTAAAATCAGTGCGGCAAGGGTACTTTACAAGGGGTAAAATGGTCTTTTTAGATATAATTTGATGCAACCGTGCATACTGTTATATAAACCAGCAAAAACTAATAAACTTAGACTCAAAAATCACTTGGTTTGAAGTCCGGATGATGAAGATATGAAGCCTCAAAGTTTAAAAAAATTAGACTTTCTGGGTTTAAAATCTGGGCAGGACCTGCACAGATTTTTGGACTTCAAATGTAGTATTGAGGGCTTAAACCACATTTTTTGTCAAAAAGTTGTGAACAAACCCCCCTTCCCCCCCCCCAAAATCATGTTTTCTACATGACCATATCAAGAGAAGATTTTATTTTAAAAGTGAAATACCCGAAATGCCCCTTAGATCAGCACTTTTTTCGAAAAAACCTGGAACGACCAGATTTTTCAGATTTGCGAGTTGTTTTCGGCATCAAGATGATTTTTTTTTGTAAAAACACGAAGAAGAAACCTCCCCTAAAATCACGTTTTCTACCCGAATCACTGACGAAAATTAAAAATAAACACTATGAAGTGCCCAGAATGCCCCTAGATCAGAAAAGGGCGAGAGGATTAAAAAGCTGTTATATGCACAACAGAAAGCTAAACTTTGCATGGGATTTCCGGCACCAAGGCGACATTTTCTGGAAAAACACGAAGAAGAAACCCCCCCTAAAATCACGTTTTCTAAGTGACCATGTCAAGAATGGAATTTATTTCCTGAAGGAAAACCCCAAAGTGCCCTAAAATCAGATTATGTAACAAAATTTCACAATGAGTTCATAGGAAGCTCAAAACACAAACGATAAGGTTTTGTCCAGAAACGACCATGCACGCAAATGTAACTTACCTATTTGGACGTACTACAATGGTCCACGACTTAAAAGTACCACCGATGCAAAATCCGACCCCTCAACGGGCAAAAAGGCAAAAATGGAACTTGAAATGAAAACTCGGAATCCAAAAATACAAAACGGGGTCAAATGACCGTTTGGCCCTTGGCCACACTTCAAACTTGATTTATAAGACCCTATGAAAGAATGAAAACGGAATTCCCACACCTGATGCAGCTATGGTGAAGCAATAACTTGCGATTTTTCAAGATTTTCACAATATTTCATGAAATTAAAAAGTACATAGAACACAATATAATGGTCATTGGCCTCCGGCATCATCTCATACATATCAAATACATTGAAAGAAGTGTACTTAAGTACACATTACATACATGGAATCAAATATACATATTTTGACATATAAGTCTACAAAATGACATTTCATGCTAACATTCGCATGAAATGGAAACTTGAAAGCTACACGACATCCAAGGAATGCTAGGCGTCACGAACCAAGTCTTTGTACCTGAAATATGCCCCAGTATCGTAGGGGTGAGTAACATAAAGCTACTCGTAGGAGATGAGCATGCATCGACCTAGCATTTTATAAATTTATCACCTTAAGGTGAAACATGTTAAAGGGGCTCATGCCACCTAACGCCTATGTCCAAGTGAGACTCGGGGAGCATCCTAAGCTACCTTAGAGTCTAAGCAACAAGAATCATGATATACATACGTGTATGAAACGAATCATGGTTGGGATAATCCAAAGAACACGACAAGAAGAATGCTTGAGCATAGATTAACATGAATTGCATTTTCAATACAATTGAACTAGGTCTAGAGTAATCCATACAATATGACAAAAGTATATTTGAATACAAGTTAACAAGAATCACATTATCCATGCAATTCAACAACAAAAGAGCATGTTATACAATGCAACAAGGTTTAAGTTCTCAAAGCCATCAACTTAGAATCTAAAGCACAAAATAACAGTAATGGTTCATGCCACCTAACGTCTATGTTATAAATGAATCAATAGGATCAATCCTAAGCTTTATTAGAACGTCAAAACACGATTTTCAATATCGATGCAATTTAACCAACATTGGAACTTCCAATACAACGCATAAAGCACAATTTCGCAAAGTTAACATCCTGTAACTTAAAATGGAACGACAAATAAGAAATAACAAGTTACAACATCATCTAGTTATCAACTTGAAAATGAAATGCGAAATCAAACAAAGTGGATACTTAGATGTCACGCCGGATCAGACCGACAATATAGTTACTTTAGGGTTACTAGCCCATGGGTAACCTCCCCATGTGCGCACTAGACCATATAAAGGGACTATCCCCCGTACTAGAACCACGTCCTAGCCATAGTCAAACAACGACATCCCCAAGTTTCCAAAATTAACAAGTTGTGCAACAACGCATATATCAACAGGAATATGCAAGATAATCAACTATCTACTAAGCACAACCAAATTTGGAAACCTACACAATGCATGCTCTAAATCCACAACTAATATGATATGATGAATGTCGAATCTTCAGTATGCGATTCGTTACACGCTATGCATGAAAGATGTTAAACACGAAGTGTGCAAATCATTACATAAGGCAATAATATATTCAATAAGGAAAACATATTCTCATGAATACAAACATAGCAACTATGTTATCCAATTTTCAAAACATAACCAAATGAATATACAACAAGTCCAAGTCCATGATTTGAATATAGAAACCACTTCTAAAACATAACTAGATCATGGAGCAAATTGATAGAATTTAAATAGATAAACACAATTAAATTCTCTAGATTTCCGATTCAATTTCAATTAACCTCAATTTAATACATGTTAGAGGCCATGGCAAGGTCATCACCTATATCCATTCTAAAACTCAATTAAGTTGTTAGAATAACAAAGTAGAACTTTAATTAAATCATACTAATTTAAATCCCAAGGTTCTAAAACAACTTCAAACAGTCCCAAATTAATATATACTAGTAAACAAGTCATCGCTAATACAAATATCAAGTTAAAATCTTAATTAAGCTAATGGGACCACAAAATAGATTTTAATTAATTCTTTTAATTAAAATTTCTAGATTTTTAAACTTAACCAAATGCTCTCAAATTAACCTATGTTGGAAAACATGCCAAGAACTAATGTAATATCACATTACAAGTTTATTTCATGCAAATTACACTTATGTAAATTAAACTTTCACTAAAGTTAAATATAAAATAAAGGTTGCAATTCTCATGCAATTAATCCCAATTTAATATATGTGAATAACCACACCAAAACTTAATTTTCTAGCGTGCCACAATTCAATTCCAAGTTGTATATCAACATGAGGATTAAATCTTAAACAAGGAATTTAATTAAACGAAAGGTTTGAAAACCTAACCGAATATTCTAAATCAAACATATGTGAAGCTATATGGCATGTAAGTCAAGAATATCAAGTCGGAATTTAAATAGAGTGAATAATGCACTCGGGGCAAATTAATTAATTAAATTAATTAATAATTACTAATTTTCAAAACACCTCCAATTTCTTTCTAATTCAACTATGTTGGAGAGCATGCAAAGGCCTAATTTAATATGCTAACACATATTAATTTTAAGCTAGTTAAGGCTATGTGAATTAATCTTTCACCTAAGATAAATATTAAATAAAATCTTTAATACTTATTCAAATGTTCTAATTTTAATACACGACAATGAACATATCAAAGGGTAATATAAAATCATGCTACATGTTTAAACCAAGTCATGAGCAACTAGTAAAATTAGATCCCGTACAAGAAAAATAAATAATAAAATTTCTAGATTTTATATTCAATCATGCAAACAAGTAGTATAAGCATCACAAGCATGCTATATAACAAGAATTTAAACCTAGAACATTTCCTACCTTAATTTGAGATGAAAATCCCAAAGGCCCACCAAAATAAAAGTGCTCCAAATTCGACGATACCGAGAGGTTTTGTCTGGGACAACACCGTGAATAAGAATCCGCAAGAAGCCCAATGAAAATCTCAACTTGACTGCAAACCCGAACTCAAAAAATCGTCGAAAATGGATTCTAATAAGGGCAAAAGGTAGAGCACGTCGATGGAAGCAAAAAATGCTAAGGCCGAAGGATTTCTACCAAGGAAATCAAGTGGAGGAGAAGAAAGAGTGAAGGCAGCCCCTTGGGCTCCATGGCTGCCAGCCAAGAGGAGGAAGAAAGTCTGAAAATCTGATTTTAAAAATTAGGGCAACCTATTTATAGAAATCTCAAAAAGTGCCCCGAAAAGGCCCCGCCGGGTCTGGAAAAGTGGATTTTGAGCAAACGCGCTTAAACAGCAAAACTCCATCAACAAAAAAGATTTAAAATAAGAAAATATGAACAACGGAAGAAACGGCGTAGTAATCCGAGTCCCGAGCAGAAAGTTATGCCCTGAACAAGTTCGGCGGTAACCTGGTCCAAAAACTCTGAAACTAGAGAAAAACGACCAGAACGGAATTCTATGAATTTATAGGTCAACAAAAAGTGAAAATGAATCTTGTACGAGGATCCAAGCTCCAGACGAGACATTTTGCAATAACTTTTGTTAATTGCATAATGGCCCCTACAAAAAGGGTTAACTGCGAAACTGCCCCAGAATGAAAATATCTTCCAAAAGATATTTTCTTAGATGCCCCTGAAATAAAATATCTTCAAAAGATATTTATGAAAAACACCCCAAGAAATGAAATTAATTCCAAAGATTTATGCATCCATGCCCCTATGGGCACCGGGAGCAACCAGAGTACTTTCTTGCAAAAGTAAAGATACGTATTTCATGGAAACCACTCACGATAAGGATACGTGAAGTCAAAAACCAACTCCGAGCTTTAAAAGTGAGATTGTGCCAAAAACTGACAAACGGAGATAAGACGAAATAGGGAAAAGGACGAAATAGCGCATAGTGTCAAAAAATGAAAAATGTGAAAATGACTCGGTCCTCAAAGGAAGTTGTCAATCCATAGAAAAGAGTCTCAGGAACCAATTCCGAGCACTCGAGATGACACTAAGCGACACGAAACAGAGCTTAGAAAAGAAAATTAAACGAAAAAAATTCATTCGTAAAATTTCAGAAAAAATGAAAGGAAGGCAAATGATCGGGTCATTACAGAGCCTGCTCTTTAATTTTAGAGCAGACTCCCTTGGTTGGGTGATGTTTGGAAGTGGTTTGGACACAGTTTGGGCTCTGTTTGGGCACTATTTGAGATTTTAAATGGTTTTAGGGACTGGAATAAGAATTCTAAAAGTAATAAAATGGATTTTAATCCCTCTAATTGTATAATTTGGTCCATAAGGCAATTGGAATGAAAAGGGTAAGAATAAGCAACTTTGTACGCTGCTAACGGATAGGACGGACTAAATTGCTAAATATTGTTTTAAAATTTTAACGGATTGTAGCATGGACTTTAAACATGATATTATGCTAAGTTAGAGCCACACTTGATAAATTAATGTCTTTATATTCATGGATTTAACCATAGGAAGGTACAACGGTGCAGGCTGTTAACGGAAGGAATGGGTTTAATTGCCCAGTTTAATTTCAGCAGTTTAACGGAGTATATATATCTTTATAAATTTTATTATGGTAGCATGCTAGGATCATTTATATATCATGTTTGATTTATGCATACTTTGGATATTACTTGATGAAATACAAATTCTGTTATGCAATATATGGATTTAAGCTTGGATAGTAATTGCTGTGATATTAAACACTATTCTACAATTACTTGGGTTATACTTTGGACTTAAATTGCTGAACTAATATTTAGGTTCTGTTAATTTAATTGGATGTTGGCCTGGAATTAATTGAAGAAATAACTATATATATTTTCTGTCAATTACATAGATGGATGCTGGATTTTAACTTGGTGAACTATTAAACCTTGTCTCATTAGTTACGTGGATGCATTCTGCATTGCTAGTTGATGAACTGTTTAAATTCTGTATATCAACTATTTGGATTACGTGGATTTGATTTGATGAACTGCTTAAAATGTTGCATCATTTACGGATCATTTGCATGATATGCACCGGTATGGGACGGTGGCATACGGAGGGATGGATTAGATCAAAACGCTAATCCCTACCCATTCATACATAAGGAATGGATTAACTAAAATAGTTAAATCCTACATGGATGCATGTCCTGTCAACTAAGACAGTTGAACGACATAACGGATGTTTGCTTTACTGACGCTACGGCGTTTTGCGTGTTACCTTCTACTCAGGTGTGATGACTATAGGTTAGTGAGTATCCTATAGTGTGTGTGTGTGTGTGTGTGTGTGTGTATATATATATATATATATAGACTATGTTTAGATATTGCCGAGCTATCTAGGATGTATCTGCGTATCGGGTTTATGTACGGATTGTAGTAGATTGAAACTTGCATGTGGGCCTGACCCACTCCTATTTTCAGGTGTTCGCCAGTACCATGCTTAGAGCTTGATCGTGTTAATGCAGATATAGACACTCACTCTTCCGCTTACATAGGACTTCCTTTCTATTTTGGTTTTGGATTTTAATTCTATAAATTTATTTAAAGATTTGGGATTAGGGGTCCACTAGGTGGATTCCCGAGTTGTACGGATTTTAATTATATTAATTTATTATTTAAGGTTTGAGGATTTTCATTTTAGTTTTCTTTTAGCGCATTATTATTTTAGTCTTAATTCAGTTTTTATTCATGCTTGTTTACATATTGATTGTCTAGTATCCCTCGGATCTGTGCTCGGATTTGATCACCCGTGGTTCTAGAAACGACGGGTATCACAGAGAGTCTGTACACTGATGGAGAATCTACTTTTTCTTTGGATGCTCTTTAGGCTTCTGCCATATTAGACAAATTTTTGTCAATATCGGTATCTAGTGAAATGTCTGGTGAACTGGTTTCTTCATTTATGTAAATCATTTTGTACTGCTCAATCAATATCTTTTCTTTATTTATAATTTCTTTATCCTCTGGAGATATTTCAATCTTTGGGGGAGATCGGATGACATAGGGAATTCTGGATTTGATGAAAATTTTCATATTTACAATATGGTCAAAGAGTCTGAAACCAGGGTTATAACTTGGGTTAAGCTGTCGACAAGCTTTATAATACATTAAATGGTCAAAGGTGGCTAGTGCGATATCATTACGAAAGTTGTTTACAAAATCGATATGTCTTGTTAGGGTCAGGACTTCTGTTGGATCAGAATGAATGTAAATTTGATGTTGTCCGAGAATTATAGCTCCATTTTTTACCCATTCTAGAGGAGTGCTGTGGATTTAAAGAAGAATTGGACTTTCTGGCATGAAATTGTGGGTTTGTTTTTATTCAAAAATAATGGCTTGGTTTAATCAGCTAGGAAAGTTAAAAACTTCTAAAACTTCTAAGGGCATGTCTTTAGGTATGGTAATGCTATGGACCATTCCTAATTCTAAGAGTTTACTTACGTAACATCTGGTGGTTCTTGTTGAGAAACAGGTTTTTCTGATAATGTCAATAGGAGAATAATGTACAAGATCTATTTCTAACAGGACTATGGTACGTATGTAGTTGCATGTCTGTATAAAACGTAAGAAATAATAATGGTATCGGGTTCCATTGGGTGGACTGTTGTTTTTGAGGTAGTTTTGGATATCAACCCATTCTTTGAAACCATCAGACTTAGCTTCTTCAAGGATAAATTCTTTGACATCTTCAGGGAAGAGCTTGACTTATTGTCTAAGGATTTCTCTGTAAGTTGGGGAGAAAATCGGTAAAAAGGTGGCATACTTTGTTTGTAACTTTAGAAATTGAACTTTCTGAAGATTTTCATCTTCATTAGTCTTTTGTTCAGAAAAGGTTAGTTCAGTTGTGGGGTTTGTTGTTGCATTTTGATAAGCTAAATTCAACTTTTTAAAATGAAAGATAAGAATCTGGTGTTCTTTCTGGAGATTATGATAAGTTTGGTTAGATGCTACAAAATATTCACTTCTGACGAGGATTTTATCGGGATTATTTCTAGAAAACCAAATATTATCTAAAATAATTTTTTGATCAGGAAAAAGATTATGTCTAGCGCGGAACTGTTGAGTTGGGTTTTGGATAATTAAAAGAGGATTAGAAGTGCCTGGAATAAAGCGATAGCTATTGTTGCTACTCTTCTCCATTCATGCATAAATATTAACAATCAATTAGTAAATGAGATAGAATATTTGCTAAGTAATTTTCCTTTCCTTTGACATGTCCAAATATGGGTTTAAAACCTTTTCCAGTAATACAGTCAATAAAAGAAATCCATCTTTTTGCAGACACCCTCTGTTACTTTGTTTTATTTGCAAATTTAACTATATTATCACAATCTGTTCTTATAATAAATTCTTTATTAAGGAATATCTGAAATTTTTTAATAGAGTTTGTTACTCCTAAAATTTTTAGATCTGTTGATGGTAAAGTAGATTGTGCTTTATTAAAGGTTCCTATAGTATGGTGGCATATTTGTTCTTCTTCTCGAGAAGATTCTTTTGTAGGTCTTTGAAGAAGTAAACCTGCCCATCCTTGTGCTGATGCATCTCTTTGAATTATTTTGTATCTATTTTCAAGTGGGAGTTGTAAGGGTTCTAACTGAGTGACTAAAGATTTAATTTTCTTAACTAGTTTGGTGTCTTGAGTATTAAAATATTTTTGACCATTTTTTCCTAATTTAGAGTATAATCATCCTACTAATTGTCCTAATTTTGGAATAAAATTGCGATCATAATTTAATAATCCTAAGAACGCTTGTAATAACTTGGTTTCTTCTAATTTATCAGGAAAATTTAAAATCTTTTAAATAATATGTGATTGTAAGTCTACTTTTTCGTCTTTTATGAATAAGCCTAAGAATTCAATATCTCGTTTTTCAATATCATCTTTTTACTATTTATAATGAGTCATTGGGTTATAAATTCATTAAATATAATTTCAAGATGTTTTCGATGTTCCTCCTTAGTTTGATTGAAGACTTGAATACCGTCTATGTAAACACAATAGAATTTTGAATGTTTATTGAATATGGTATCCATTTTTCGTTGCAACTCCTGTGGTGCATTTTTTAATCCAAAAGTTATAACAAACCATTCATAATGTCCTTCAGGACATGTGAATGCAGTCCATTCGATGGATTCGTCAGCCATATGGATTTGCTAAAATCTTGATTTACAGTAAAATTTAGAAAACCAATTTCTATCATGTATTCGATTTATCAAGACATCTTAATTAGGAATTTTATAACTGTCATCATAAGTATCATTGTTTAATCTTTTATAATTTATAACCATACGAGCTCTTCCTCTTTTTATTTCAGCATGATTTCTAACCATAAAAGCTAGACTCTTGTAATACCCCTTGTTTTCAAAAGGATAAAATGAGAATTTAATTTTAATTTTGCATTTTTATTTAATTAAGTGACTTATGTGCTTACTTGCTTAATTGATTGGATTGTGTTTAATGAAATTTATTGTTAAATTGTATTTGTGTAATTATTTAACTTAAGTGGTTAATTGTATTTATTTATTTGTTTTACTTTAATTGTGTAATTGTGATTTAATTTAATGATTTGATTTATTTGTATTAAATGACATGTATTATGGTATATTTTATTATTAATGATGTTAGGGTTTTATATTTTTGTAATCACGTTGGGTTATGAAGTAGCCAACATATAATTAGGCTGGAATTAGGATTAGGGTTTTACAGGAGCCTATATATATATATAAGCTATATGTCTGCAAGGGTTTAAGAACCCTTTTTCCCTTAACACAGAGAAAGTTTAAGGGGAAAACACAGAAAGAGAAACAGAGAAGGTTTTGGGAGGCAAAACAGAGAATGTCTTGAGAGTTAAACAGAGGGGCAGGGGATTTGTAAAAGGGAGTTGCTCGTGGGTTGAACCAAGAAGCAACACAGGAAGAGAACATTGGTCAGAGAAGGGAAACAGTCTTGGGGTTGCCGGAACTTAGAGACGATGTTGAAAGGTTTCGGAGCGAAACCTAAAGACAAGTTTCATTCTATCTCCTTCCTGCAAAACTTGTGTTCTATGCATTCTATATGGTCTCCAGGAAGTTAATTAAACTCTAAAACGGATGAGTATTGCGTGATAAATTAAATCTGTAAGAAGTTTTTAAGTCTCTGTTTAAACTGTAACTATAATGGTTTCTTGCAAACTGTTTTTGATTCGGCTTTAAATTTTTGTCAAGCAATGCTTGTTGAAATTTGAGAAGTTTTTAGGATTATTGGGACTTAATTGAACGCTAGGAATTAATAAAAAATAGGGACAGGGTCGCAAACTTCGCCGGAAGCGAAGAAGAAGACCAGAGACGGAGGAGCAGTCTCTCAGGGAGAGAGAGCCGGCTCCCTCGGGAAAAAACCCCTACTGGGTGTTTTCTGCAATTTTTTCTGAGTTCGAGGGCTAAATGCAAATACTAGAATGTAAAGGGGGTTTTAAATGTTTAAAAACTAACCTATTAAAACCTTTAACAATTGGTTTATGCTAGGGTGTTAATTCTAAAGGGCATCATGAAACATATACATATAATCGGCATGCTGTCAAGGAAGGAGGAAGGTTTAAATTGCTAGGTTGTTTTAGCAACTTAAACGGACTGTTATGGAAATTACTTTTGGGATGTTGTATAAATTATATATATAATTAATAAAGGCCATAAAGGTCGGTTTAGGATATGGTTATGGATATCGTGAACTTTAGATACTAAATTTCGTGCTATCAGGAGTTGTAGGAATTTTAGTTGCTAGTTTTGTTTTAGCGAACTAAATGGACTGGTATGGGAATACTTTTAAGGTTTCATAAAATGTACTTCGTGTAGGTTTCTGAGTGTCATTGTATCAGACACAGGATTTATAGAGGGCATTAAAAGGACGTCGAGTAATTTAAGTATTAATTGACATGCCGTCAGGGATTGTGTAGGTTTTAATTACTAGGTTTAATGTGCTCAGTTATAATTCTGTTTACCATTATATCGTGCTATGGATGTTAATTGATGAACTGTTATCATTTTCTGTTCGGTCAATTATATGGATGTGGATGATTTAAATTATTTATCATTAAATTAGCAATTTAAAATGAGTTTTTATGATTATAATCATATACTGGATGCATGATAAGAGCTTATCTACATCTGATTTCTATTATGCTGGTTTCTGGATATACTTGATGTTCATTTGAGTGTGCATCATTTATGGATCATATGCATTATATGCACTGGTATGGGACGTGGCATATTGGAGATGGATTAGATTAAAAAGCTAAATCCTTCCTCTTCATACATACGAAATGGATTAACTAAAATAGTTAAATCCTACTTGGATGCATGTTCTGTCAACTAAAACAGTTGAATGACATAACGAATGGTTGCTTTATTTTTCTGTATTAGGAAGGATATTATATATATAATTATGGTACTGTGATATGAGCTTGAGTCTCAGGATCATGGTTAGGGTGCGTATATTGCAAAGGTTGAGTAACTACATATAGCTGATGTTCCCTGACCGGAGATGTACATGGCCACTGGAAAGTGTAGTTGACATGATTCCTTCTATGCAGGCTGAACTACACTATAGGCTAATGAGCATCCTATAGTGTGTATCTATATATTTATAGACTATTTTAGATATTGCCGAGCTATCTAGGATGTATCTGCGTATCAGGTTTATGTATGGATTGTAGTAGAATGGAACTTGCATATGGGCCTGACCCACTCTTATTTTTCAGGTGTCCGTTAGTACCAGGCGTAGAGCTTGATCGTGATAAAGCAGATACAGTCACTCACTCTTCTGACTAAATAGGATTTCATTTCTTATTTTAGTTTTGAAATTTTGGTTTTGTAATTATTGTTCATTTGGGATTATTAGGGTTCCACTGGATGAATTCCCAAGTTGTACGGATTGGAAAATTAAATTAAATAAATAATATTTTGTTTTGGAGGATTTTCGTATTTAGAATTCTTTTCAGTTTATTATTTTTATACTTAATTCTTTTTGTACTCTTACTTGTTTACATATTAATTATTTAGTATCCCTCGGTTCTGTGGTCGGACTTGATCACCCGTGGCTCTAGAATTGAGGGGTATCACAGTTGGTATCAGAGCACTCCAGGTTCTAGTCTCCTTAGGAGTGTCTTTCGTTAGATGACTTTTGTGTTGCGTCTCTTAAAACTTAGAGCCATATTAGGATTCGTTATACTCTTTAACTGTTCGTTAGGAGGAGTTGCTGTCAATTCTATTTCATAACTATGGAATGGTTGACACTAGGAGGAGGATGGGGTCTATGGCGAAAGCGATACAGACCCAAATGGAGTAAAGGAGTACGTTATCAAGTTCTTTGTTAGGAGCAGAACTTGGGATCAAAGGTTTGGTTCCGGTTGGAGCTACTTTTAACAGTATAAGCCAAGGAAGGATTTAGGAGAGTGATTTAAGTCACCGCTTAACGGGACCAACATGACTTTAGTTGTTCTCATAAAGGAGACAACCAAGAAATAGGACTCCGAAGAGATTCTAACGGAGGAGATTTCAACTTATCCAAGAAGGAGGATACTGAATCTTGAAAATCAAGGATCGCGCGAGGGTGATTTAGTTCGCTAATAGTATAGTGAACGATACTTGTTGAGTTGGTGTGGATCGAACTACATATAGTTAACCCTTCGTGTTACCTTAAAAGAGGTAGATAAAGAGAACTCTTCAGGAGTTTAGAATCGGATGGAGTTCTTATCGGAACGCAGCAATGATTTTATATCACATTCCGAGGAGTGTGGAAATTAGGTTGTGATGGTCTAAGTTGCTTTCTTAAAGCTACATTAGACGGTTTGCATTCCATGTATAAGGAGGATAAAGGTTAAGCCTTTGGAATTTGCTGAGGTAAATGGATTTTGTTTTGAGCTATGGTTTGAGCTTATGTTTCGAGGTTGGTTGATTACCTCCGAAATTGGAAAAGGAGATTGTGAACCAATCAGGTAAAAGTTGATTTCCAACAAGCGACTTTTGTTTCTGAGAGGAATGATGTTTTACGTAGGATTATATTGTGTGCATTATGTGTTTCCTTTTCGTTAGTTATTCAGGATTGGGAATGCGGTTTAGTTGGGGACACAAGTATGTGATCAGCCAACTACCGTTTTGGAGGAATAGCATTAATTACGCTAGGATTTTGGGCATATGGTTATAGGATTTGGTAAGTATACCTACATTAGCCAATCTAATGAACCTAGATATGCGTAGTTGTAGTACGTTTTCAGGATGGGATAAGTAAACCAACAGTTCGAGTCAAATGATATAGATTTGTTTGATATACTGTAACGCCACGATAATTTATCGGAAAAACTGATTTTGCTGAATATTTGCTCGGAAATTGTAAAAGGTGTTTCCAAGTCAGCAGGAGGATTCTGTACTGGTTTAAGTACTTATTGGAATGGCACCGACTGAGGATAGTAGACGGACTAACTAGTCATTAGTAAATTCTTAATCAAGAATTTGATTCATGAGGGGGTGTCATCATTTGGAGGAGTTGCTAGAGTTGCATATCAAGGAGGAAGGAAAGTCTCTTCAGTTGCATAAATAATATGGAATTTTTTTTTTATTAGGTCACAATTTGCAAAAAATAGTTGTTACTAAGGAAATTGTTGACTATTTGAAGGATGGAAAGATTCTATATTCTTCTGAAATTAGACAAGAAGTCTAATAGACACTTACTTGTGTTAGAGAAGTAGGATGTCAAAGACTTGAAGGTGAGTCTGAACATTTAAATATGGAAGCTGGTGTTACCAGACTAACGACACTTTCATTAGACAAATTAGAAGGAGGATGTAAGGACTGAGGTTCACAACTCTTAGTTCTTTATTTATCCTGGAGGAAACATGATGTTTCACAGAATGAAGCAGATGTTTGGAGGACAGGCAGGAGGAAGGACATAATAATTTTGTCTCCAAGTCAGATATCTATTAGATAATTCAGGTGAACCATCAAAGATCGTTAAATCCTTGCAGCCATTTCTCATACTAGAGTGGGAATGACAGACTAGTTTCCACGAATCTAGATGACAGATTGCTGATTTTACACAAGGGTCAGGATTCTGGTTGGGATATTGTTTGACTGATAAAATTAAATTAGCTTCACTTTGTCTATTTTGGACCTGGTAAGGTATCAGTACCTACGAATAGCACGGATCACGAGATGGCTTAGATGGATAGTTGTGGTGATTCACACTTTGTATTAAGTTTTGTCTGGTGGAAGTAATGGGGAAGAGGATGATTTTATCCACCGATATGGTAATTGAACTTGCGGTGATTATAGCGCAATCCGTTGCATTTTAGCATGTGGAAATAATAACACTTGCTATTATCATGGAAATGGAAGAGGTCAACTTAGAATATGGGAGCTGACCTTGAAGGAGGTAGTACCGTACTCAGATGAGCTTAGGGTACTGAAGGAGGATTAGTGGTTTGTCTTGATGATGCTAGGAAGGTCGGAGTGACTGAGATGTAAGATTTATAAATTTTACAGTACGGTCAAATGGTTATGAGTTGCAGCACGACAAACCAGGTTCGCTTTGGTGAGCCGGTACGGATAGAGACATGTCTATCACTGTCTCCAAGAGTATCACCAGTCCGCAAGGTGTAAAAATTGATACTTGGATATCGTTGGAGGTTTTAGCCACTTCCCATATCAAAATGGGAGTAGGACTAATCCGAAGTGGATGGTTGGTAGAAATTACCAACATTGGTTGGAATTTTAATTCTAGATGGATTAGGTATGGTGGATGGGGCAAGTTCGCTTATGGACGTCACTTTAGGGGTGTTTACCTTGGCGTTTCATGTCAGTGCTACATTGCACTGATAACGGAGTTATAACATATGCTTATTTCGTCTAGTCGATTAACTGTGCTGTGTCAAAGGAATTTTCTGAAGGTGTTAGAGCAATAACTTTGTTTCGCATCTCTGGATGGGAGATTTGGTCCAGACATTATCTTTGACCATGGAGGATATGCTTAAGTTATATATCCTAGGTTTGCATGGGTAATTGGAAGTGTTATTTCACTTTTCAGTTTGTATCTGTGCTATTGTTGGCACAAGGAGGTTAGTGCGACAATGTTTGAGATTTAGATAGTATGTAGTGCAGATCTCTTACTAGTTGGTCTTGCATGGAAGTGAGGTTCTATAATAAGACCTTGCCTTTATTTAAGGATACATCGGAGACAAATACTCTCTTTTGGTAATGATTGCGCGCGGTTTGGAGGCGGCAGTCGGATTTTGTAGATAGTTGAGCTCGTACATAAGAGTTTTCTATCTAGAAATGGTTATTTGAGAGGACTTCCGTATAGGAAGCAATGGGTTTTGGAGAAAGGTCAGTTTGACGTATTTTACTGACTTTTCACGAATTTTTCTTATCGATTTAGGTAGTAGTCTATTGCTTAACGTTACCAATTAGCTAGCACTGGATGCATAGGAATTTTATGTATCTGTTTTATGGAACTTGGAGGAATAGAGATAGTTACCCTTCGCTAAATATTGGGTAAGATTGGATCGTTGATAAATACAACCTAGGAGTTGTACATATATGCTATTTCTTACACATAAAAACCTAGTATATTGTTGGATATGTAGGAATTTGGTAGAGCTCATCTAAAGAGGATGTGCCATACGAAAACGGAAATGAATTTTGGCAAAGACATTAATTCAAAGTTTCGTGAATTCCGAGGACGGAATTCTTTTTGTTAGGGGGGAAGAATGTAATACCCCTAGTTTTCAAAAGGATAAAATGGAAATTTAATTATGATTTTTATTGCATTTTTATTTAATTAAGTGACTTATGTGCTTACTTGCTTAATTGATTGGATTGTGTTTAATGAAATTGATTGTTAAATTGTATTTGTGTAATTATTTAACTTAAGTGGTTAATTGTATTTATTTATTTGTTTTACTCTAATTGTGTAATTGTGATTTAATTTCATGATTTGATTTATTTGTATTAAATGACGTGTATTATGGTATGCTTTATTATTAATGATGTTAGGGTTTTATGTTTTTGTAATCACGTTGGGTTATAAAGGAGCCAACATATAATTAGGCTGGAATTAGGATTAGGGTTTTACAGGAGCCTATATATATATAAGCTATATGTCTACAAGGGTTTGGGAACCTTTTTTCCGGTAACACAGAGAGGGTTTGAGGGGAAAACACAGAAAGAGAAACAGAGAGGGTTTTGGGAGGCAAAATAGAGAATGTCTTGAGAGTTAAATAGAGGGGTAGGGGATTTGTAAAGGGGAGTTGCTCGTGGGTTGAACCACGAAGCAACACAGGAAGAGAACAGTGGTCAAAGAAGGGGAAACAGTCTTGGGGTTGCCGGAACTTAGAGACGATGTTGAAAGGTTTCGAAGCGAAACCTAAAGACAAGTTTCATTCTGTCTCCTTCCTGTAAACTTGTGTTCTGTGCATTCTATATAGTCTCCAGGAAGTTAATAAAACTCTAATGGATGAGTATTGCATGATAAATTAAAACTATAAGAAGTTTTTAAGTCTCTGTTTAAACTGTAACTATAATGGTTTCTTGTAAACTGTTTTTAATTCGGCTTTAAATTTTTGTCAAGCAATGCTTGTTGAAATTTGAGAAGTTTTTAGGACTGTTGGGACTCAATTGAACCCTAGGAATTAAGAAAAAAATAAGGACAAGGTCACAGACTTCGTCGGAAGCGAAGAAGAAGACCAGAGACGGAGGAGCAGGCTCTCAAGGAGAGAGGCCGGCTCCCTTGGAAAAAAACCCCTACGGGGTGTTTTCTGTAATTTTTTCTGAGTTCAGGGGGCTAAATGCAAATACTGGAATGTAAAGGGGGTTTTAAATGCTTAAAAACTAACCTATTAAAACCTTTAAACAGTTGGTTTATGCTAGGGTGTTAATTCTAAGGGGCATCATGAAACATATACATATAATCGGCATGCTGTCAAGGAAGGAGGAAGGTTTAAATTGCTAGGTTGTTTTAGCAACTTAAATGGACTGTTATGGAAATTACTTTTGGGATGTTGTATAAATTATATATATAATTAAAGGCCAGAAAGGTTGGTTTAGGATATAGTTATAGACATCATGAACTTTAGATACTAAATTTCGTGCTGTCAGGAGTTGTAGGAATTTTAGTTGCTAGTTTTGTTTTAGCGAACTAAATGGATTGGTATGGGAATACTTTTGGGGTTTCATAACATGTACTCCATGTAGGTTTCTGAGTGTCATTGTATCAGACACAGGATTTATAGAGGGGATTAAAGGGATGTCGAGTAATTTAAGTATTAATTGACATGCCGTCAGGGATTGTGCAGGTTTTAATTACTAGGTTTAATGTGCTCAATTATAATTCTGTTTATCATTATATCGTGCTATGGATGTTAATTCATGAACTGTTATCATTTTCTGTTCGGTCAATTATATGGATGTGGATGATTTAAATTATTTATCATTAAATTAGCAATTTAAAAGGAGTTTTTATGATTATAATCATATACTGGATGTATAATAAGAGCTTATCTTATATATTTGATTTCAATTATGCTAGTTTCTGGATATACTTGATGTTCGTTTGAGTGTGTATCATTTATGGATCATATGCATTACATGCACTGGTATGGGTTTGTAACGACCCTGGATTTTTTTTCAACCCAGTGTCCAGTGATGACCCGAACTGGATCCAAGATGCGGAACCTAGAAATAATACAATGGTCTCCCAAGGCACAATACAACTCTAAAACCCTAGGATAACCTTCCATGAGGTCACGAAACCCAAAGGAATAAGTACGGAAGCAAAAGATCGGAAAAGTAACAATTAAGCCCCCAAGGGCAAAATAGTCATTTCTGAGAATATAGATTTGGGTGCCACCAAGCACACCGCTTGAAAGACAATGAAAAACTAATCAAAATGGACTCAAGAATCGCATGATTCGGAGTCCGGACGATGGAGAAACGATAAGATGAAGAAAAACGAGCACTTAAGGCTAAAAGGGTAAATTGGTAATTCCAAACTGAAATGAGTACCCCCATGTACACCATTGGATAGACAATGAAAAATTAACAAAGATGGACTCAAGAATCGCATGATTCGAAGTACTAATGGCAAAGATATGAAGTCCTGAAGTCGAAGAAAGGAAAACCCTATCCCAGTTCGAACCAAATTCTGACACTACCTTACTAAAACCTGAATAACTTGAGCTGTAAATGGAATCTGAAGCTCTAATTGGTACCGTTTGAAAGCTTATTTCGACGCGCTCAGTTTAGACTCAAGAACAGACCAATTCGGAGTTAAAACGAGTGAGATATGGCTGAAGAAAGATGTCTGGAGTAAGAACTGTTCTAGAGGGGGCCCGCCAAATGTGGCAGAAAGCCGCGGGCGCCCACCACATGGCTGCGAGGGCCCACCAAATGGGGCAGTGGCATGGACTGGAACCTCAGAAAAATGCAGAAATAGTAGAAATTGCAGAAAATAGGTTTGCAATGCGATTTCCAACACCAAGACGACATTTTTTGAAAAAATGTCGTGAAGAAACTCCCCTCGAAATCACATTTTCTATGTGATAGAGTCGAGAACTGAATTTATTTCCCAAAATAAATTCCCAAAATTCCCTTAAGCAAGAAATTCCCAAAATGTCCTTAGGCGAAATGAGTCCATAGGAGGCTCAAAACACAAACGAATGGGTTTTTCATGAAAACGATCATGTACACAGGCGTAACTTACCTATTAGGACACGCTACAATGATCCATGGCTTAAAAATACCGCCGATGCAAAATCCGACCCCCCAACAGCCAAAAAGGCAAAAATGAACAACAAGAAGGAAATTTGAAAACTAAAATTTATAAAATGCTTTTAAATGTCCGTTTGTCCCTTGGCCACACTTCATACAAGATTAGTGAGACCTAGTAGAGGTGCCGGAACACTCTTTACACCACCCCGATTTGAAAATGACCCTTAAAGGCTCGGTTTTTACTCCAAAAATGAAATATGTGAACTCAAATGCAAGAATGAAAACCAAATGGTGTTTGACCCTTGGCCACACCTCACATATGGCAAATGAATGCTAAAGGATGAATTACATACACAATGCACATACCGGTGCGAAAATGACATATTGAAACTCAAGTTTTCATGTTTTTCTCATTAAAGGCAAAATTCTACATTTTTCAATATACATGGATTACAAATGAAGTTTGGCCCTTAGCCACATATCATACACATAGAATGAGTATCAAAAAGTGTGCTTAAGCACATATTACAAGTCAAAGGCAAAAAATGACATTTTAGCCTAATTACACAATACAACTCAGAAAGTGAACTCAAGCATGCCAACACTTGCATGTGAACAAGAATATACTCAAATGAACTCCAATCCATCGAAATGATCTCGGGATATTGTGCATCGTACACCAAGGTATCCGTACCTGACAAAACCCCCAGTAACTTCGGGGTGAGTAAACAAGTTTACTCGTAGAGAATGAACATGCATCGACTCGATTTCTTTAGAGATTTTTAGACCGACATGCAATAGTTCAAAAGGGTCATGCCACCTAATGTCTATGTCAAAGGTTAGACTCAGGGACCATCCTAAGCTACCATGGAGTACTAACAACAAGAATCACGATATATACATATATGAAACAAGTCAAGTTGGGATAATCCAAAGAACATGATATGAAGGTACTAGCATACAAGAATCACATTTTCAATGCAATTGTTAGACTCAGGGACCATCCTAAGCTACCATGGAGTACTAACAACAAGAATCACGATATATACATATATGAAACAAGTCAAGTTGGGATAATCCAAAGAACATGATATGAAGGTACTAGCATACAAGAATCACATTATCAATGCAATTTACATGATTGGGACATACCAATTAACATGAGAAGAAGCATACTCGGAATCAAGAACAAGGCATAATATCTATGCAACTAAGCAAGATTGGAGCATTCCAATTAGCAAGACAAGAGCATACATGGATGTAAGTTAACAAGAATTACATTATCAATGCAGTTAACATGATTGGAACATTCTAATTAACACGATAGGAGTAGCATACGAAATCAAGAACAAGGCATAATATATATGCAATTAAACAAGGATAATAAACATGACATGAAGTATACTTGAAATCAAGAATAAGGCATAATATCAATGCAATTAGACAACGATGGAACATTCCATAAAACACGAAAAGAGTCTTAAATCTTCAAGGAATACAACACTTGAAATTTAAGGAATGAAATCACGAATGAAACATAAAATCTATGCAATGAAACAAGATTGGAGCATTTCACATACACGACAAGTTTAAATCTTCAAGTAATAGCAACTTGAAATTTAAAGAGTGAAATCAACCAATGTGGAGACTTGGATATCGCCAGGATTAAAACTGTACTCTTGGGATCACTTTATGGCTACTAACCCATGGATACCTTCCCCTACTGCGCACTATAGAAAACCGTTCTTTTGGGATCACTTTAGGGCTACTAACCCAAGGGTACCTTCCCCCAATGCGCACTGTGGTATAGGGAGCTCTCTATCTCCCGTACTAGAATCAAGTCCTAGCCATGTCATTTCTTGATTTATATCCCAAACCCAAAATCAACAAGTTATGTAAGTCAAGATTGTATCAAAATATAAAAAATGCATTAACCACGTTTCACGCACAACTAAAATTTTGGAACACACAAGGCATGCCCTAAGTTCTCAACTATAATGGCATGTGAAATGTCAAGAAATCATAGTGTGCATCTATATAGACTAGAACCAAGATATATAGCACAAGAAATCCATTAAAGTAAATACAATACAAGTATAAGATACATGATTCAATTACTTACTAAGCAACACATGAGTAATTAAATCATCCCAAGACAATGATGCAAGTTCATTAAGTACATTAATGAAACCAAGATACACGGGGTCTAGTTACAAGATGAAAAACTAAAAGCTCCATGGAATACAAGTTACAACTAAGTGAACTAAGTTCCATACAAGGAAAACAAGTAAGTATAGTTCTCAAACTAATCCGATTATTCTTAATTTAATACACGTGAAGGAACATGTCAAGGAAATCATGAATACAAGGTTAGAAACTTAATCTAGCTCATGAAACCATTAAATGGATTTCAATTAATTCATTTAATTAAAATCTCTAGATTTTGAAACTCACCCAAATGGTCTCAAATTAATATATGTTATGCAATATATCAAGACTTGATTTACTAGCATGATACAAGTGATTTCCATGCAATGTACGACCATGAGTATTAAACTCTAATACTAAAAAAATAATAATTGAAAGGTTTCAAAACCTAATCAAATATTCTAGATTTAATATATGTGAAACTATATGACATACATATTAAGAATATCAAGTCAGAAATCCAATGAGATGAATAGTGCACTTGGAGCAAATTAATTAATCTAATTAATTAAATATTACTAGATTTCAAAATACCTCTGTTTGCTCTCAAATTCACCTATGTTAAAGAGCATGCTAGGGCCTAATTTAATATGCTAACACATATCGATTTCAAGCTAGTTAAGGCCATATGATTTAATATTTTATTCAAGATAAATATTAAATAAAATCTTCATTACTTATCCAAATGATCTAGATTTAATATATGTCAACCAACATATCAAGGGGTAATATTCTATCATGCCACATGTTTAAACAAAACTATGGACAACCAGGAAAATTAAATCCTTCACAAGAAAAATAAATAATAAAATCTCTAGATTTTATATTCAAGCATGTAATCAAGTTGTATAAGCATAACAAGCATGTAATATAGTAAGAAAATAAATTGTAACACCCCCTACCTCAATTTGAGATGGAAATCTCAAATCTCCACCGACAGAAAAGTGCTCCGAATTAGACTATACCGAAGGGTTTTGTCAGGGACAACACGATCTACATGAATCTGAAGGAAACCCCATGAAAATCACAACTTGACTTCAAACCCAAACTCAAGAAATGGTCAGAAATGAATTCTAATAACGGGTAAAGGTGCGCGGCGTCAATGCGAACAATAAACGTGAAGACCGAAAACTTTTCATCAAAGAAAAGTGGACCAAAGGAGGAGAGAGAAGGTGGCAGCCCAAGGGGCTGCCATAGCTGCCGGCCACGGAGTGGGAAAGCTGAGAGGAAAAGTGATTTTTTGTTCTTAAGTCCCCTATTTATAGTAAGTCTCAAAAAGTGCCCTGAAAGGGCCCCGCCGGGTCCGGAAAAGTGGATTTTGAGCAGACGCGTTCAAACGGCAAAACTCCGTGAACGAAAAAGATTCAAAATGGGAAAATATGAATAATGGAAGAAACAACGTCAAAAAATGAGTCCCGACCAGAGAGATATGCCCCGAACAAGTTCGGCGGCAACCGGGGTCCAGAAACTCTGAAACTAGAGAAAAACGACCAAAATGGAATTCTAAGAGTCCATGGCTTGACGAAATGTGAAAATGAATCCTGTACGAAGATCCAGGCTCCATACGAGATATTTTGCAATAACTGACGTTAATTGCACAATGGCCATTACAAAAAGGGTTAACTGCGAAACTGCCCCAGAATGAAAATATCTTCCAAAAGATATTTTCTTAGATTCCCCTAAAATAAAATATCTTCAAAAGATATTTATGAAAATACCCCAAGAAAAGAAAAAGATTCTGAAGAACTGTGCATCCATGCCCCTATGGACACCGATAGCAACCAGAGTACTTTTTTAAAAAAGTAAAGATATGTATTTTGAGGAGACCACTGAAGATGAAGGCACATGAAGTCAAAAACTAACTCCGAGCACGAAAAGTGAGGTTGTGCCAAAAACTGACAAACGGAGATAAGACAGAATAGGGAAAAGGACGAAATAGTGCATAGTGTCCGAAAAGTGAAAATGCGAAAATGACTCGGTCCTCAAAGGAAGTTGTCAATCCACATGAAAGAGTCTCAGAAACCGTTTCCAAGCACTCGAGAAGACACTAAGCGACAAGAAACATAACTCAGAAAAGAAAATTAAACGGAAAAAAATTTCTCCGTAAAATTTCAGGAAAAATGAAAAGGAGGTAAATGACCGGATCACAACCTACCCTCCTTAAAGGAATTTCGTCCCTGAAATTCAGAACACACCGGAAGAGAACAGAACAGGGACCAAACAAAAGGTCAAGCCAAGGATAGCTCACAAAGCACTGAAGGACAACTCTAAAAGTTTCGAGATCAACTGAAGGAACGCGAAACCATGAACTGAGACAACACCTCATATGAATCGGTACGTTAACTCAACGTCAACCACCGGGAGAATCCCAAGACAACGAAATGTTGAAACACGATAAAAGAAGAGAGTGACAAGGCTGTACGAACAGCGACCAGAACCCGCCCACACTTACTCGTCAGTAAGGTAGCATGACAGTATAAGGCACTAGTTCATAACATGCCCCAACCAGGTCAACTCTGGAAAAACCTATCGATACGGATGACATCAATGTCGGAAATGATCATTACCAAAAGCACTATGGGAACCAGGCATCTGCGAGAGTTGGGGTAGCTAATCCCAAAACTCTGACAACAATGACACTGACACCATTACGCTTAAGGCCTTGGATCTAAAAGTCACGAAGGAAAAGGAAATGAAACGGTGCCTCCCTGGCCCACGTCTCACTCCTACAGACATGGTGATGAGCGCTGAAAAGTACGTATTTAAACTCCTTAAGTTTAGGCATCCTAGTACCTTTATCTATCTTACTTTACCGTTTTAGATTGATTTCGTGTTATTTTCATTTTCAGGCACTTATCCCGAAAATAAGCTAACTCAACCAAATAAGAGCAGAAATGAAGCAATTATGGGTTGAATAAAAGAAAGGAGCCAAGTAGAAGCAAAAAGGTGGAATTCAACATCTTCGATCGATCTCAGATCAAAGTTCGATCGATCCAACATGATCGATCTCAGCACTTCAAGATGGATCTGAGCCATGATGACATTTTCAGAGATCTCAAAAGTTCAATCGATCTAACATCATTCTTTGATCGATCAAACTACCTTGTCCTTATCCAAATGATTGATCTTATCCAGTTGTACCACCCAACCAACCACTTTTGTCCTTTTCCCAAAAATATCTTCAAAATATCTCAGATTTGTTTTTATCCAAAAGGGCGCCGCCATTGAGGATCGATCCAACTTCAGTTCGATAGATCTCAGCTATGTTCGATCGATCCAAGTCCAAGGTTCGATCGATCGAACTTCCTCCAGTGCGAAAAAGTTAAATTTCTAGCTCATTGAAAGCTGTCCTTATCCAATCATTGGGGAATATTTTGTGCACGACCCCAACTCATTTTTGTGTGTCACTTGACCTACCTATATATAGAATATGATACACTTTTTGAGGGGGATGACCATCTATCACAAGAGAGGCTATTCTTAGGGAGGAAGAAAGGAGGAGAAGGCTAGAGACACAAGCTTGGGAGCTCTTCATCAACCAAGGAGTAGATTTCTTCAATGGAGTTTGCCCTTGAGGGTTGGAGAAGCATCACCATGAGTGGCTAGACATCCTCTTGGGGCTAGAGTTATCCCCAAACATGCTTTCTACATCTTGATTTTGTGTATTATTGAGGGATTAGTGTTGTAATACATGTTTTGGCACTTATATATATATAAATCTTGTTTATTCAATGATTTATGTGGTTTAATGCTTCCAATTGATCATTTCATTCTATCCATATATCTATGTATTCTAGAATAGATATTCATGTGTTTGTCTCTATTTCTTGTCTTATTGATGCATGTCTATGTGTATTAATGCCATAGATCTAGAGATTGTCAAAATATAGTGCTTAATGGAATGCTCTTGTAATTTTCTTGATGGTTCATGCTCATTGCTTGATGGATTGTGCCTCTCCCTTAGTTTAATTAGTTTAATTTCATGTCATTAGCTTAATTGTAGTGTAGTGGTAGTATAGTTGTTAGATGGGAGGACAATCCATGCTTGTTGTTTAATGTTCCATACTTTTGAATGCAAGTAGCATATGTCTCTAATCTTGTGGTGTATTTGGTTTGTGAGCTTAATGAAGGGATTAATGACTTGCTAGATATATTATACCTTTCACATGCTACTTAGACAATATATACTTAATTATTAGATATATTGTGATTTTCACATGTTGCTTAGACAATGTATACTTAATTGGTCATCATTGCTAATTGAATCAACTAAACACACACACACATCAATATTGCAACACACATTTCCCTCATTAGTCACTTGTTAAGGGTGTAGAAAAGTATTGCTTGGTGGTGACCTCTAAACTCCAAGATCTCTCTCTCTTACTTACTCTTTATTGCATTCAATTGTTTTACTTAGTTTTCATTGCTCTCTAGTTTAGTCAACCAACCAACTATTTGTTTGTTCACTCGACCTACTAACCCTAATAGTGATTCCACAACCAAATTCGACTCCAATCCCTTGGGACGATCCCTACTCACCCTAACTATATTTCTAGTGAAAGGTAGTAGTGGCTTTTATAAATGTAAAACTTGGCCCTCACCTAAATTGCACTCTTCTAAGCTTATGGTAACGCGACCCCACCATAGTTTTTGGCGCCGTTGCCGGGGATTAGGCAACGTTGTATATGTGGAATCAATTAGGAATTAGTACTCTTTTGATCGTGTCTTTGCTTTATTTTCAATTTTTGTTACTTATTATATTTGTTCTTGATTGAAAAGGAGCATTGAGTTAGGAAGCAAACAAATGAGCATTCAAGCCATAGAGCTAAGCAAGCAAGAAAAAAATGCTAAAAATCTAAAAAAAAATTTGCTAAGCTAAGCTAAATTTGGAGTTGAAGTGCTAAAGGACCTTTGTGAGACTTTCTTTACTCAATCCCTTAGTTAAATCGTCGGCCCACGTGGAGGCAATTTATTGTTCTTTGCATCATTGTTGTTTAAGCATAGGAGTATAGGTTAAGTGTTTGTAGAGGAAGTTTCATTGAATTATTGTGAAGTCGAAAAGCTTGTTCATTCATTGTGTTTGTGTGTTTTAGATTAAGCATGCATGGTCGTAGATCACTAAAACCAACTCTTGTCCCTCTTGATTTGCATCTTGAATCCGTAGTTAGAAATCTTAGGGGAAGAAGAAGTTCTAGTTTTAGTCAATCCATTACATCAATGGAAGGCCATAATAAAGACCATATGGAGGACCTTGGTCACATAGACCAACAAGGTATCCTCCACCCCAATGTGTATCATGATAACATACAAGTTCCATTAGGCATGCCAAGGCCATATGTTCGTCCACCACAACAACAAGGCCAAGTTCCATTTGGAATGCCAAGGCCAATGTATGCTTTAGCACCTCCAATCAATCAAAACCAAGGTGCCCATATTGCACCTCCAATTGCTAATCCTCCCATTGCTTTACGAGATCACTATGTGCCTAATGAATATAATGCACCCACATGCATTCAATTACCACCATTTAGAGCACATCACTATGAAACCAAGCCACAAACCATTCAAATGCTTCCTAACTATCATGGACTTCCAAGTAAAGAACCTTACAAGTATTTGGATTAGTTTCTTGAAGTGTGTTCCATCGTAAAATATACGGATATGCCGGAAGAGGTCTTAAGACTCAAACTTTTTCCATTCACCTTAAAAGACAAGGCAAAATATTGGTTTAATAATCTTAGGCCTTTTTCAATAACTTATTGGTAGAAATGCAACAAGAGTTTTGAAGAAATACTATCCGGTTTCTAAGACCAATGCCATGAGAACTTCCATTAGAGAATTCACACATGGGGATGGAGAAACGTTTCATGAGGCATGGGAACGCTTTAATGAATTGCTTAGGAAGTGTCCACATCATGACATGCCCAAATGGCAATTAGTTCAATATTTCTTTGAGAGCTTATCGAACAATTACAAAGGCATGGTTGATGCTTCCATGGGTGGCTCTTACATTGATAGGCATGAGGATGACGTGTGGCGTCTTTATGAGAGCATGAGTGAAATTTTTTTGCATAGAACATTATCATCCAAGAATGGTAGAAATTCACAAGGTAGGAAGAGTGTTGGCTTACATCAAGTCGACCACTCAAATGAAGCCGCTGAAATGAAGTCTTTATCTCAAAGGTTTGATCAATTTTTGATTAACCAAAACTCGGCGAACTAAGTATCTTCCTTCCCTAACCATTCTCATCGTGCATCGAATGAATCATGTATGACTTGTTCTAGTGTTCTTCATTCTACTTCTCATTGTCCTCATGGACAAATGCAAAATGAACCTAATGAACAAGTCAATGCAGCTTTTGTGAACCAAGGGAACAATCCTTATGGTACTCATTATCATCTAAGTTGGAGAAATCATCCGAACTTCTCTTGGAAAAACCAAGGAGAGGGCTCAAACCCTTTCCAAGGCGGTTTTCTATGTCATGCCACAAGAAGTTTTGATGATCTCCTGAACCCGAGTTATAACCATTGAAGTATGGATCACTACCCGGTTCAGAGAAATTTGCATTTGGTTGCTCTAGATAAAAATCCGAGAATTGTCTCGTTGGAAGACAATCTCTTGTATGATGTGTATTACTAGAGCAAAAAGCACAAAACGCATGTGGTGTGTAGAATTGAGTTGGGAGATAATTATTCTCCATCTAGGAGTAATTCAACAACACACAAAGCAATCAACACAACACTTCATCACCATAACCTCCACATATGATATTCCCTTTCTCCTCAATTATCAAGACAAAAATTAAATTGGCCACGACAAGGACTGATGTTTGAACACGAAATTAAAACAGGATAAGAGCCTCAACAAGGGCTTCACAACTAAACTAAAACTAGATTTAACACATGCACAATATTCACAACTTGAAACTAGAAGTCACGAGACTTACCTGGGGTTCTCTAGACTTACAATTTGCTATCATTCCCACGGCGAGCTTCGAGTCCCTAGAATCTTACTTTCAACACAAAAATGGTTAAACCACACAAGAAATATTCACAAAACACAGTATTCACAATCAAACTAAAATTAACCCTAGAACTTTGGTCGCTAAACCGTTTGCAGTCCCCGGCAACGGCGCCAAAAATTGATCGGTTGGTCAATTAAACATCAACCTTCGCAATAGCACGAATCATTGTAAAATAGGGCTATTGGTCGGGTAAGTCGAACCACTAGGACTGCGCTAGTCTATGGCAACCTAAGTGTCTAGAATTGTTCTTAGAATGATAAGGGGTTTATAAAGGTTTTGTTGGATGTCACTTAAGCTAGGAAATTAAAAGTGCATAAAACAATAAATTGCAAGAATTCAAGGGAGTGAAGTACAAGTAAAGAAGGCTAGGGAAATGAATCCACCTCCATCCCTAAACACATGCTAGGTTAAGATTAATTTAAGGGAAAAACAACATATATGATAGTCATGATACATAATAATACTAGGTTGCTATAATATCCTCAAGAAGTTCATTTAAATATGAAGGCAAGAATAAACCATCAAAGGTTCACATGATCAACTACCTAAACTAAAATGTAGCTTAGAACATGCTTACTAAGTCAAGGATTATCAAGCCCTAATTTAAATGGTGAATGCACATAAAGCAAATAATCAAGTATAGACCATCAAAGGGAAACCCTAAGCCATGAACTATCTAGGTTCTCCAACTCCATGCCATTAAAACCATTCCATGATCTAACTTCTATTGTCACCATGGAAGTGCAAGCAATATGATTAAGAAAAGTAACCATCCAAGACAAGATGAATAACTCACAATAATCATTTATAAACATTCAACATTCATTACAACAAAAATGAGGCTCTTGATCATGGAAAGACTATCAAAAATACATTGTAATCCCCAAAAATAAACTATACTAACACATGCTTACAAGGGAGGGGTTTCATCACCTCCCTAGATGAGGTTTAGTTGCCCATTGGTGAGCTAGAAGAAGGAAAAAACATCATCCTCATCTTCATTTTCGTGCACCCTCTTTAGAGCTTGAAGAACCCCTTTCTTCTCTCTCCTCTTATCTTGTAAAAATGAAGCTTAATGTAAATGTGTGGCTCTCCCCTCTTTATCTAGATAAGAAATCCACCCAAAAAGCCCTCTCTCTCCTCCAAGAAACATCCCCAACCAACTCATAAAAGAGGGCTTCCAAAGTAGGTAAAATCTGAGCACAAGTGGGCTGAGTCGTGTAGAATTCTGCCCTAATTTCGAGTGCTCGAAATAGGGCCTCGAGCACTCGAAAATTGGGCAGAATGCCCTATGCATGGTTTGTTCCGCCCGAACCTACTTTGGTAAAATGGCCATAATTTTGCGCTCCAAACTCCGAATGATGAACCGTTTGAAGATTTAGAAAGCTGATTCAGAGTTCTAAAAACTTCATGTTTTGGTGGAAATCCAAATCTCAAGGATGGTTGGTTGAAAATTAAGATCAAGGCAGAATTTCATTGCTGCCAGGCAATTCTGCGCACCTTTGGTAAAAAGGCCATAACTCTCTGCTCCGAGCTCCGAATGACAAACCGTTTGAAGATTTAGAAAGCTAATTCAGAGCTCTAAATCTTTCATGTTATGATAGAAGTCCAGTTCTCGAGCTTTCTGGGTGAAAATGGCGAGCAAAGTCCTGACTCTACTGCTGATCTCGTGAAGCAATCTGCCCTAATTTCGAGCACTCGAAATAAGGCCTCGAGCACTCGAAAATTGGCCAGAATGCCCTATGCTTGGTTTGCTCTGCCCGGAACTACTTTGGTAAAATGGCCATAACTTTGTGCTCTGAACTCCGAATGATGAACCGTTTGAAGATTTGGAAAGCTAATTCAGAGATTTAAATACTTTATGTTTTGGTGGAGATCCAATTCTCAAGGATGGTTGGTCAAAAATGAAGATCAAGGCAGAATTTCATTGCTGCCAGGCAGTTCTGTGCACCTCTGGTAACAAGGCCATAACTCTCTGCTCCGAGCTCTGAATGACAAACTGTTTGAAGATTTGAAAAGCTGATTCAGAACTCTAAATCTTTCATGTTATGAGGGAAGTCCAGTTCTTGAGTTTGCTAGGTTGAAATGGCGAGCAAAGTCCTGACTCCACTGCTGTCAGAAATTCAGCCTTGTGCCTTTTGATGGTCTAAAATCCACAAAGTCTTATTTGTACTCCTTTTTGGCAAAAGGACCTGAAAATATATACAAACACACATAACTTTGCACTCTGAACTCCGAATGATGAACCGTTTGAAGATTTGGAAAGCTAATTCAGAGATTTAAATACTTTATGTTTTGGTGGAGATCCAATTCTCAAGGCTGGTTGGTTGAAAATGAAGATCAAGGCAGAATTTCATTGCTGCCAGGCCGTTCTGCGCACCTCTGGTAACAAGGCCATAACTCTCTGTTCCGAGCTCTGAATGACAAACTATTTGAAGATTTGGAAAGCTGATTCAGAGCTCTAAATCTTTCATGTTATGAGGGAAGTCCAGTTATTGAGTTTGCTAGGTTGAAATGGCGAGCAAAGTCCTGACTCCACTGCTGCCAGAAATTCAGCCTTGTGCCTTTTGATGGTCTAAAATCCACAAAGTCTTATTTGTACTCCTTTTTGGCAAAAGGACCTGAAAATATATACAAACACACAAATAGGGATAATCTACATAAAATAAGCAAACAATGGACTTAAATAATGCAATTAAGGGAGCTTGAATATGCAATATTCGGCACTTATCACACCCCAAGCTTACATTTTGCTAGTCCCTTAGCAAAACTAGAATGAAAAACTTAATGAAAAGAGAACCATGGGCATGCTACTACAAAAATATCATCCATGGTAAAATGAGATATATATATAGCTCAAAAATAACTTGAAACAGAAAAAGAGCTAGAGATGGGGTCATTGGGAAGACTACCTTGCATATATGAAGCATTGATACTAAACAAATTTCAACATGCATGCATCAACATCATAGTCCATATAAATAACTCAATTGTCATCTCTTAAATGGAAATCAACTCTAACTTCAGTGAAAGTGGATTGGATTCTCAACATGCGGCTTTTACTTTCTTTTCCAATTTCCAAGCATAAGTTTTCAAATCATTGAATTCCCCTTTAAATGAGGTCCCTAAGGCATGATTTTACTTATAAGACAACTTTTGTTGCTTGTTGACAATTTATTACAACTCATAAGCGAAATATAGAATGGTTGTGCAATGCTGAAGTCCCTTAAGCTTTCTAACCAACTTATGTAGCAAGCGTTAGGCCAACAACTCCCAAACCAGATGGCTTTAGGGTGCTAAGTGTAGAGACACTCCATAGAACTTAATAGCTCAAGTTGGAAAGGCTACGAACTCCAACGAACCATGTTTATTACTAGTTTATTTTTTTGAATAACCGTGCAATGTTTAAGTCCCTTAAGCTTTCTAACCAACCCTTGTAGCAAGCGTTAGGCCAACAACTCCCAAACCAGACGACTTTAGGGTGCTAAGTGTAGAGACACTCCTAGGGCTTAATAGCTCGAGTTGGAAAGGCTACGAACGTCAACTGGTCATTTTTTTCTTTCTTTCTCATTTTTTTTTTTTAATTTTTTTTTTTAATAGATACATGCCAAAGGTATCCATCTATCAGGTTCATCAAATCAGATTAACTAGGCCAAGGTCAAGGTCAATCAAGTTGCATGCCTCACAGTTAAGTTTCCAATGTGCATCTGTGCATTGTGAAGCTTATAAGAGTGTAAATTCAGCAAGAATCTAATTGAGGCATTTATACAGACTACATTGTATTTGTATGATCACTTCAAATTCAAATTTCTTTATTTTCAAAAATTTCTCAATTACTTCTATACACAAGGTATTAAACATATGCTTTGTCTCCGACAAGTGTCAAGTTATACTATCATTGCTTAGCAAAAATGCAAAACCAAAAATGTCCTAATGCACTCCCAAACTTGAATGTCACATTGTCCTCAATGTGTGAAGACAAGGGAAACAAAATAAGAGCAAAGAAGGTAAAAGAACAATAATACCAAGTGGAGTGACGAAGACAAAAGATATCCATCGATGTGAATGCGCAGAAGCGTCCCCCAAACTTGGACATGAAGACCTATCCAAACACAACTAATGTACACAGGTAAAAGCACAGGTCTTTTAAGAAAAATCAAAACATAAATAAGAATATAAACATGAATGTTAAAGAAAGACAAAAATCTATACAATTTTTTTTTTTTTTTTTTTTTTTTTTTTTTTTTTTTTTTTTGGCATGCATGCATGGTTAGAGGGAGGGTGAGTTTGGATTGGTTGCATAGAGGAGAAGTTGATGGCTGCCGAGAGGAGTAACGGGTGAGGTTGGTTGGTTTGAGAGGGATGGTTTGGGTAGGTTGCAGGAAATGGGGGTTGGGGGAATGGTGTTGGTTGGTTGATGTGTGGAGAGAGATGCCGAGGGGTTGGCATGGGCATGGGGTGAGGTTGGTTTGGCGTGCATGGTGTGCATGCGTGGAGGTGGTGAGGGTGGTGTTTGGCATGGTTGGGGAGGGATGAGGGTTGGATGCCGAGATAGAGAGAGGTTTGGAGAAGTTGAGGAAGTTGGTTAGTTGCGAGAGGGAAGTGGGTTGTGGTTTGTGTAGGTTGAAGAGAGTGGTTCGAGCACTCGAGCTAGGAGCGACGAGTGCTCGAAAAATAAGCAGAGGGCTCGGCTGTTGTGGGATGGTGTTGGTTTGCATGGTGTTAGGATGGTGGAGTTCAAGTTTTGAGAGCACTCGGCATGCATGGTAAGAGTGGGCTAGCAGCTGCGAGCACTCAAAGCTTGGCCTTCGAGTGCTCGAATTGGAGACAGTGGCTGCAGGATGTTGGGCTGAAAATTTAGAGCAATCCAAATGGAATTTAGAGCGCTCTAAAATGGGTAGTAGCTCATGGAATTTTGGTTAGATCATTCGAGCATTAGAGTGCTCCAAAAATGGGCAGTGAGCTTGGGATTGATGGTGAAGACATTTGGAGCAATCCAAATGGAATTTAGAGTGCTCCAAAATGGGTAGTAGCTCATGGAATTTTGGTTAGATCATTCGAGCATTAGAATCTTGGCCCAGTGAGCATTTTGAGTGGATGCAATTGCTGAAACAAATGTGTCAAACTTTGCAACATCTTGCTAATGCATGAATATAATTGGAAAAATTTTCAAAATGTAACACATTTCCAATGTATGGATGAATTTTAAACTTTGCAAATTCATTCCATTCCAATGCATGAATGGAAATTTTTTAAACTTGGCATGCCATTCCCATGCATGGAAAGATTTTTAAAGCTTTGCATGGCAGTTGGAAAAATATTTGAAAACTTTGCATGCCATTCCATGCATCAAAAATTTTTCATGTCATTCCCATGCATTGAAAAATCATTGCAAGCAGCAGCTTCAATTCAAGCCATGCATGGAAAATTTTAAAACTTTGCACATTATTCCAATCTAATGCATGGATGGATTTTTGAAGCTTTGCATGCATGGAAAGAAATTGAAATTTTGCATGGGACAATGCATGGGGAATTTTGAAAAATTTTCAAACATTGCAAATGCATGGAAAAATTTTAAACAGTGCAAGAATTTCAATGCATGGATGATTTTGCGAAAATTTTCAAGAATGTATTACAAATGAGACATTATGCACATGAGTAGCATTCCCAAGATCCGATGAAATTGTTAGGAAGCGATGGAAATTTTCGGGAATGAAAATTAGAGTTGAGAAGGTCTAAGAAAAATCAAATTTTTGGCTTTTCTAAACCGTTTCCCAGAAAATTTTGCAAGGCACGAGCAATTTCAAAGAGAAGGAAGCTTGGAAATTGAAAGAATTGCTTCCCTTGCTTTGCTAAATTTAATGTCGATAGCTAGACGAAGTTAGAGCAGGTACTAATCCTCAAAAATCTCGATAGCTAGATACACCGAGATCAGGTTAGTCCTCCTTATGCTATACCATGTCTCTCAAGAGATTCAAGCTTCCCCAAATAGGATGATTCTTTTAAAAGCGAAGGAGGAAGAGCTTGAAGACAAAAGTGGAAAAGAGGTAGCGGAAAGACCCCAACCCACTTTTCATCCTCAATGAAGAACTTTGGATTATGGGGCTTATTTGGATTATGGGAAGATGGATTAGGTGAAGGTGCACCAAGCAACGACTTATGAAGGGTCATATTGAGCACGGGAATGCTCAAGAAGTTATCCTTCAGACTTTCAACATCCTCCTCACACTTATCCGGCGGTTCGGGCTCAATAGCTTGAGATAACTCAGGAGAAGGAATGAGAGGAAGTGCAAGCTCCCAAGAGAGGGATACATTTGATGTTGACAAAAGGAAGAGAATGAATAGGAGGAATATCAAGCAAAGAATTGACCTCGCAAACAGAATTGGCAACATCAAAATCCTCATAATTAAAATGAGCTAAGCATGTTTTTAGAGGATCCTCCATTAAAGGAGGTGCATCAAGCAAGGGATTATGTAGGGGCTGTGCTGGATTTTTATAGGATACAATCTCATCATCATTAATTTCCTCATTTTGAATCACAAATTCTTCAATTTTTTGTGTGGTGACAATTTGATCTTCACCCACTATTTCTTCATTTTCACATGCGGTAACCACTTGAACATTCACGTGATGAAAATTACTAGAAGTAAACTCATCATTCATAGAATTCTCTTTTGGATTGACCACAAGTTCAATTGGAAATTCTTCTTCCTTTTCCTGATTTAGAACATCAACCATTTGTTGAATTTGGGCTATCTGGTAATCTAAATCAACTCTAGATTGGGAATGAGAATAGGCGGTGGATTGCATGCTAACAATGTCATCCAACATTTGCTTATTGGACTCCATTATTTGTGTATGCATAGACTCTATCATTTGTTCGTTGGCAGCTATTAACTCATCCAATGGAGACGGTAGAAAATGAGAAGAAGAGGGCTGGAAATAATGATCATTGGGTTGAAAATTGGAGTAAAAATGTTGCCCAAGAGATTGTGGGACTGAATTTCCTATGTCATGCCACAAGAAGTTTTGATGATCTCCTGAACCCGAGTTATAACCATTGAAGTATGGATCACTACCCGGTTCAGAGAAATTTGCATTTGGTTGCTCTAGATTAAAATCCGAGAATTGTCTCGTTGGAAGACAATCTCTTGTATGATGTGTATTACTAGAGCAAAAAGCACAAAACGCATATGGTATGTAGAATTGAGTTGGGAGATAATTATTCTCCATCTAGGAGTAATTCAACAACACACAAAGCAATCAACACAACACTTCATCACCATAACCTCCACATATGATATTCCCTTTCTCCTCAATTATCAAGACAAAAATTAAATTGGCCACGACAAGGACTGATGCTTGAACACGAAATTAAAACAGGATAAAAGCCTCAACAAGGGCTTCACAACTAAACTAAAACTAGATTTAACACATGCACAATATTCACAACTTGAAACTAGAAGTCACGAGACTTACCTGGGGTCCTCTAGACTTACAATTTGCTATCATTCCCACGGCGAGCTTCGAGTCCCTAGAATCTTACTTTTAACACAAAAATGGTTAAACCACACAAGAAATATTCACAAAACACAGTATTCACAATCAAACTAAAATTAACCCTCTAACTTTGGTCGCTAAACCGTTTGCAGTCCCCGGCAACGGCGCCAAAAATTGATCGGTTGGTCAATTAAACATCAACCTTCGCAATAGCACGAATCATTGTAAAATAGGGCTATTGGTCGGGTAAGTCGAACCACTGGGACTGCGCTAGTCTATGGCAACCTAAGTGTCTAGAATTGTTCTTAGAATGATAAGGGGTTTATAAAGGTTTTGTTGGATGTCACTTAAGCTAGGAAATTAAAAGTGCATAAAACAATAAATTGCAAGAATTCAAGGGAGTGAAGTACAAGTAAAGAAGGCTAGGGAAATGAATCCACCTCCATCCCTATACACATGCTAGGTTAAGATTAATTTAAGGGAAAAACAACATATATGATAGTCATGATACATAACAATACTAGGTTGCTATAATATCCTCAAGAAGTTCATTTAAATAGGAAGGCAAGAATAAACCATCAAAGGTTCACATGATCAACTACCTAAACTAAAATGTAGCTTAGAACATGCTTACTAAGTCAAGGATTATCAAGCCCTAATTTAAATGGTGAATGCACATAAAGCAAAGAATCAAGTATAGACCATCAAAGGGAAACCCTAAGCCATGAACTATCTAGGTTCTCTAACTCCATACCATTAAAACCATTCCATGATCTAACTTCCATTGTCACCATGGAAGTGCAAGCAATATGATTAAGAAAAGTAACCATCCAAGACAAGTTGAATAACTCACAATAATCATTTATAAACATTCAACATTCATTACAACAAAAATGAGGCTCTTGATCATGGAAAGACTATCAAAAATACATTGTAATCCCCAAAAATAAACTATACTAACACATGCTTACAAGGGAGGGGTTTCATCACCTCCCTAGATGAGGTTTAGTTGCCCATTGGTGAGCTAGAAGAAGGAAAAAACATCATCCTCATCTTCATTTTCGTGCACCCTCTTTGGAGCTTGAAGAACCCCTTTCTTCTCTCTCCCCTCTCTCCTCTTATATTTAAAAAATGAAGCTTAATGTAAATGTGTGGCTCTCCCCTCTTTATCTAGATAAGAAATCCACCCAAAAAGCCCTCTCTCTCCTCCAAGAAACATCCCCAACCAACTCATAAAGGAGGGCTTCCAAAGTAGGTAAAATCTGAGCACAAGTGGGCTGAGTCGTGTAGAATTCTGCCCTAATTTCGAGTGCTCAAAATAGGGCCTCGAGCACTCGAAAATTGGGCAGAATGCCCTATGCTTGGTTTGCTCCGCCCGGACCTACTTTTGTAAAATGGCCATAATTTTGCGCTCCAAACTCCGAATGATGAACCGTTTGAAGATTTAGAAAGCTGATTCAGAGCTCTAAAAACTTCATGTTTTGGGGGAGATCCAAATCTCAAGGATGGTTGGTTGAAAATAAAGATCAAGGCAGAATTTCATTGCTGCTAGGCAGTTCTACGCACCTCTGGTAAAAAGGCCATAACTCTCTGCTCCGAGCTCCGAATGACAAACCGTTTGAAGATTTAGAAAGCTAATTCAGAGCTCTAAATCTTTCATGCTATGATGGAAGTCCAGTTCTCAAGCTTTCTGGGTCAAAATGGCGAGCAAAGTCATGACTCCACTGCTGATCTCGTGAAGCATTCTGCCCTAATTTCGAGCACTCGAAATAAGGCCTCGAGCACTCGAAAATTGGCCAGAATGCCCTATGCTTGGTTTGCTCCGCCCGGACCTACTTTGGTAAAATGGCCATAACTTTGCGCTCCAAACTCCGAATGACAAACCGTTTGAAGATTTGGAAAGCTAATGAAGAGATTTAAATACTTTCTGTTTTGGTGGAGATCCAATTCTCAAGGATGGTTGGTCGAAAATGAAGATCAAGGCAGAATTTCATTGCTGCCAGGCAGTTCTGCGCACCTCTGGTAACAAGGCCATAACTCTCTGCTCCGAGCTCTGAATGACAAACCGTTTGAAGATTTGGAAAGCTAATTCAGAGCTCTAAATATTTTATGTTATGAGGGAAGTCCAGTTCTTGAGTTTTCTAGGTTGAAATGGCGAGCAAAGTCCTTACTCCACTGCTGCCAGAAATTCAGCCTTGTGCCTTTTGATGGTCTAAAATCCACAAAGTCTTATTTGTACTCCTTTTTGGCAAAAGGACCTGAAAATATATACAAACACACAAATGGGGATAATCTACATAAAATAGGCAAACAATGGACTTAAATAATGCAATTAAGGGTGCTTGAATATGCAATATTCGGCGCTTATCAACTACCTTACGGAGTGGTAGGATTGTGGACAATCAAGTTAACATGTTCAATGAAGAGAGTGAACCAGTACAACCTCAAGTTGTCACCCGTCTTGTTTCACATACCATTCCTCCTTCATTGTATATACATGATCTTGTGAATGAGAAAGCTTCAAAATGTGATTTGAAGAATGACTTTGAAAATGGTTTGAAGAAAGATTTGCCAAAAAATGAATTTGAAAAGGTTTTGTTGAAAAATGATTTGAAACAAAGTGATTTGAAAAATTCTTATGTTGAATAGTTTTCAAAAGAAAATGCTGAAAAAGTGTTTGAGCCAAAAGCTCTATTTCCAGATGTCTTAAAAGGATCCATTTCAAAAGACAAGCAAAAGGTAAAAACCAATGAAATCATAGAAATGTTTAGGCAAGTGAAAGTCAATCTTCCACTTTTGGATGCAATCAAGCAAATTCCGGCTTATGCCAAATTCTTAAAAGATCTTTGCACCCAAAAGCGGAAGAACAAGAGCCAAGCACCAAGAAAAGTGGTTTTAACCGAGCAAGTGAGCTCAATTTTGCAACATAACACTCTTCCAAAGTTTAAGGACCTCGGTTCACCTACCACATCATGCATTATTAGTGATCATATCATTAATCGGGCGCTTCTTGACTTAGGAGCAAGTGTTAACCTTCTTCCATACTCGATTTATGTCAAATTGGGCCTAGGTGAATTGAAACCGACGTCGGTAGTTTTACAACTTGCCGACCAATCCATTAAGAAGCCTAGGGGTATCATTGAGGATGTTTTGATAAAGATTGACAAATTTTTCTTCCCCGTTGATTTCGTTGTCATTGATACGGAACCGATCCCCAATCCTAAAAGCCAAATTCCCGTTATCCTTGGCCGTCCTTTCTTGGCAATCGCTAATGCCAACATCAATTGTAGGACGAGGATAATGAAGATCTCATTTGGCCATATGAAGGTGAAGTTGAATATCTTCAATCCCACACCCAACTTATTTGACAAATATGAAAGAGAAGTTAATGTTGTAGATAAATGCTATAATCTTCAATGTCAAGGAAGTGAGCTTTTGTGTAAGACCAAAACTTCAAAGGGATCACCTTCAACCTTGCATTCTCAAAGTATTGTTTCAAATTCTTGCTTTGAAAGGGCATGGAAGCCCAAAGATTGTGATTGCATTGACAAGGGATCAAAAGTTTCTTTCGAGCTAAATCCAACAAGTTCTTCAAAGAACCATTTGTTGGGTAGAGTTCAAAGCATCTATCACCCCAACAAGGAGGGGATGCATTGCAAGATCTTTGATCTAGGCTAAAAGAGCCCAATGTCTTGCTAGAGACATTAAAAACTAGCAAAAGTATTCGTAGGGTGTCAAAACCATATTCCTCCCCCATTTTTATCTTTAATTTCATTTCTTGCGAAGTTTAGATACTTATTTTTGGTTCATACACATGGCTAGGGACTGTGATTATGATTGCATGCACTTTCATGTTGAAGTTGAGCATTTTGCATAAGTTTGATCGATCTCAAATGAGAGTTCGATCAATCGAACTTTTACCTACATCCAACATTTGGAAAAATTTTCGACCTGCATCCAAATCACCTCTTTGTCCCATCGTTCGAACTTGTTCTAAGATCGATCAGAAGACCTTAGATCGATCCAACTTTAAAGTTCGATCGATCTTGAGCTCCAACACTTAGAAAATTTTTGAGCCTGCATCAACCTGCATATTTCAGCTATCTGTCTCATCGATCGAAAACATTTTAAGATCGATCTGAAGTTCTTCAATCGATCCAACTTCATCATTGGATCGATCTTGAGTCCCAATACTTAGAAAAAATTTTGAACCAAAAACCTGCATATTTTTGCTCTCTGTCTGATCGATCGAACATTTTGTTCAGATCGATCTCAGTTCTCCATCTCACCATCTTTGACTTTGGTTAACTTTTTAATTTTTAAAAATTCAAAAATATTTTTATTTTATTTTATTTTCCAAAAATACCAAAAAGATTTTCTTTTATTTACTTTGTTTATTCCCAAAAAAAAAAAAAAAAAAGAGAGAGAGATTTTACTTTATTTATTTCAAAAGTCCAAAAAGATTTTATTTTATTTTATTCTTATTCTTATTTTTCAAAAATCCAAAAATATTTTCTATTTTTTAATTTTAATTTTTAATTTTAGTTTTTAATTTTTCAAAAATTTGAAAAATTCCAAAAATACTTTAAAGAGAGATCATCACAGTTTGATCGATCTGAAATCTCAGTTCGATCAATCGAACTGGACGGGAAAAGTTTTTAAAAAAAATAGAACCCGAGGGTCTCAAGATCGATTCATTAGCAAACCCTCAGTCCCTCATTCCCTTCGCCATTGTGCACCCATTTTCATCTCCATCTCCGGCGAACCTCCGGCGAGATCCAGTGAGCTTCGACTCCCTCTCTTTTCTTTCTTCTCTCGGATTCCATCACCTCCTTCGCATGTCATCTTCTCTCCTCGATTTTGGGTAAGATCCGAGCTCCATCTTTGATTTCAAGCTTCAAGTTGTTAAATACATATTTTAAATGTTGAATCCATGATGTTTTAATGATGAAATTTGCCATTGATGAAGCTTGAAGCACTGTGTTTATATGTGTATATATATGTATATATGTTGTGTGACGGACCAAGTTTTTCAACCCGATGCGTTAGTGATGAACCGAAAGATGACCCGATAACGCATCCGAAATGCGGAAGCAAAAGATAAAACAACGGTTTCTAGAGATACAATATAGCTCTAAGACACCATTATGACCCTCAATGAGGTCACGAAACCCAAAGGAATCAAATGGGGAAGCAGCGTTTCAAAAACGAACAAGATTGAACCTAGGGGAAAAATTGTCATTTCCAGCTTAAAATTGGGTGCCACCGAGCACACCATTGGAAAGACAATGAAAAATCAATGAACTTAGACTCAAAAATAGCTTGATTCGGAGACCGGATGAAGAAGATATGGCTAACGGAAGAAGAAGGGACAAAATGGTCCAAAAGAGGCAACCCATGAACATCTAACCGGTTAGGAGGCCAAAAACAGTGACAAAAACGCTGCCCACACTCATCTAACCGGTTACGAAGGCCCATCTAAACGTTTAGATGTGAAGGGGTAGTAAGGGTGCGACCCAAAAACCTGGCAGCAGGGGTTTTTTCGAAAAAAATGAAAATTTGAGGGCCTAGATGACATTTTCTGAAAAAACTCAAAGAAGAAACCCCCCTCAAAATCGAGTTTTCTACATGACATGTGAGAAAAATTGAACAAAACTCGCTATGAAATGCCCAAAATCCCCTCCCAAGAAAACTGGTCCAGAGGGTCCAAAAAGCTGCTAAATTTAAAAACTGAGAGCTGAACTTCGTATGCGATTTCCGATACCAAGACGACATTTTCTGGGAAAAAACAAAAAAGAAACCCCACCTAAAATCATATTTTCTATTCAACCATGTTGAAAAAAGGAAATAAAACTAAATTGAAAAGTCTCGAATGCCCCTAGATCAGAATTTGCAACAAAAGTGCAAAATGAGTCCGTAGAAGGCTCAAAACACAAACGATGAAGTTTTGTCCGGAAACGACCATGCACGTAAACGTAACCTACCTATTTAGATGTGTTACAATGGTCCATGGCTTAAAAATATAGCCGATGCAAAATTCGACCACCCAACGGGCAAAAAGGCAAAAATGGACTTGGAATGGAAAACATAGAATCCAAAAATACAAAATGGAGTCAATTGACCGTTTGGCCCTTGGCCACACTTCATACAAGATTAATGAGACCCTATGAAAGAATGAGAATGGAATTCTCACACCCGATACAACCATGGTGAAACAATGACTTGCGATTTTTCAAAGTTTTCATAACATTTCATGAAGTTCAAAAGTTGCATAGAATACAATATACATGTCATTGGCCTCCGGCCTCATCTCATACATATCAAATATATTGATAGAAGTGTACTTAAGTACAAATTACATACATGGAATCAAATATACATATTTTGACACATAAGACTACAATAGGCATTCTGAGCCAACCTTCACAAAAATGGAAGTCTCCAAGTCCACAAACCATCCAAGCATAATGAAGACCTCAACTTTGATTCTTGTACCTGAAATATGCCCCAGTATTGTAAGGGTGAGTAACATAAAGCTACTCGTAGGAGATGAGCATGCATCGATCTAACATTTTACAAATTTATCACCTTAAGGTGAAACATGTTAAAGGGGTTCATGCCACCTAACGTCTGTGTCCAAGTGAGACTCGGGGTGCATCCTAAGCTACCTTAGAGTCTAAGCAACAAGAATCATGATATACATACGTGTATAAAACGAATCATGGTTGGGATAATCTAAAGAACACGACAAGAAGAATGCTTAAGCATAGATTAACATGAATTGCACTTTCAATACAATTGAACTATATCTAGAGTAATCCATATAACATGACAAAAGCATATTTGAATACAAGTTAACAAGAATCATATTATCCATTCAATTCAACAACAAAAGAGCATGTTATACAATGTAACAAGGTATAAGTTCTCAAAGCCATCAACTTAGAATCTAAAGCATAAAATAACAGTGGTGGTTCATGCCACCTAACGTCTAAGTTCTAAATGAATCAATAGGATCAATCATAAGCTTTGTTAGAACGTCAAAACACAATTTTCAATATCGATGCAATTTAACCAACATTGGAACTTCCAATACAACGCATAAAACACAATTTCGCAAAGTTAACATCATGTAACTTAAAATGGAACGACAAATAAGGAACAATAAGTTACAACATCATCTAGTTATCAACTTAAAAATGAAATGCGAAGTCAAAGAAAGTGGATACTCGGACGTCACACCGGATCAGACTGACAACATAGTTACTTTAGGGTTACTAGCCCATGGGTAACCTCCCTATGTGCGCACTAGACTATATAGAGGGACTATCTCCCGTACTAGAACCACGTCCTAGCCATAGTCAAACAACGACATCCTCAAGTTTCCAAAATCAACAAGTTGTGCAACAACGCATATATCAACAGGAATATGCAAGATAATCAATTATCTACCAAGCACAACCAATTTTGGAAACCTATACAATACATGCTCTAAATCAATAACTAATATGATATGATGAATGTTGAATCTTCAGTGTGCAATTCGTTACACGCTATGAATGAATGATGTTAAATATGAAGTGTCCAAATCATTACGCAAAATAACAATATATTCAATATTGAAAACATAAGCTCATGAGTTTAAATACAACAACACGGTAGAACTTTAATTAAATCATGCTAATTTAAATCCAAAGGTTTTAAAAAAACTTCAAATAGTCCCAAATTAATATATACTAGTAAACAAGTCATTGTCAATACAAATATCAAGTTAAAACCTTAATTAAGCTAATGGGACCACAAAATAGATTTTAATTCATTCTTTTAATTAAAATCTCTTGATTTTCAAATTTAATCAAATGCTCTCAAATTAACCTATGTTGGAAAGCATGCCAAGAACTAATATAATATCACATTACAAGTTTATTTCATTCAATTTAAGACCGTGTGAAATAAACTTTCACTAAAGTTAAATATAAATTAAAAGTTGTAATTCTCATGCAATTAATCCCAATTTAATATATGTGAACAACTATACCTAAGCATAATTTTTTAGCATGCCACAATACAATTCCAAGTTGTATATCACCATGAGGATTAAATCTTAAACATGGAATTTAATTAAATAAAAGGTTTCAAAACCTAACCGAATATTCTAAATCAAATATATGTGAAGCTATATGGCATGTAAATCAAGAATATCAAGTCGGAATTCAAATAGAGTGAATAGTGCACTCGGGGTAAATTAATTAATAATTACTAATTTTCAAAACACCTCCAATTACTTTCAAATTCAACTACGTTAGAGAGCATGCTAAGGCCTAATTTAATATACTAATGCATATTGATTTTAAGCTAGTTAAGGCCATATGATTTAATATTTTATTCAAGATAAATATTAAATAAAATCTTTAATACTTGTTCAAATTCCCTCAAATATATGTCAATGACCATATTATAGAGCATTATATTACCATGCTACATGTTTAAAACAAGTCATAAGCAACTGGGAAAATCAAATCCAATACAAGAAAATTAAATAATAAAATCTCTAGATTTCATATTTAAGCATGCAATCAAGTTGTATAAGCATCAATAGCATGTTATATAACAAGAATTAAACCTATAATACCTCCTACCTCAATTTGAGATGAAAGTCCCAAATCCCCACCGAATTGAAACGGCTCCGAATCCGACAAAACTCCTAAGTTTTGTCGGGGACAACACGATCTATATGAATCCCCAAGAAGCCCCATGAAAATCTAAACTTGACCTCAATCCTGAACTCAAAATTTGGTCAAAAATGGTTTTTAATAAGGGGTAATGGTAGAGCACGACGAGACGAACAACAAATGTTAAGGCCGAAGACTTTTCATCAAAGAAAAGTGGATCAAAGGAGGAGAGAGAAAGTGGCAGCCATGGGAGGGAGCTTGGCCGGCCATGGGAGAGGAAGAAGAAGAAGAAATCTGATTTTTTTGTTCTTAAGTCCCATATTTATAGTAAGTCTCAAAAAGTGCCCCGAAAGGGCCCAGCCGGGTCCGGAAAAGTGGATTTTGAGAAAACGCTCTCAAACGGCAAAACTCTGTGAACAAAAAAGATTTAAAATGAGAAAATATGAATAACGAAAGAAACAGCATCAAAAACTGAGTCCCAAACAGAAAGTTATGCCCCGAACAAGTTCGACGGCAACTAGGGCCAGAAATCCCTAAAACTGGGGAAAACGACCAGAAGGAAATTCTAAGAGTCTATGACTAGACGAAATGTGAAAATGAATCCCGTATGAGGATCTAGGCTCCAAACGAGACATTTTTGCAATAACTTTCGTTAATTGCACAATGGCCCCTACAAAAATGGTTAACTGCGAAATTATCCCATAATGAAAATATCTTCCAAAAGATATTTTCTTAGATGCCCTTAAAATAAAATATCTTCAAAAGATATTTACAAAAAACACCCCAAGAAATGAAAAAGATTCTGAAGAATTGTGCATCTATGCCCCTGTGGACACCAGGAGCAACCAGAGTACTTTCTTGCAAAAGTAAAGATACGTATTTCGAGGAAACCACTCAAGATGAAGGCACGTGAAGTTAACAACTAACTCCGAGCATGAGAAGTGAGGTTGTGCCAAAAACTGACAAACGGAGATAAGACGAAATAGGGAAAATGACATAATAGGGAAGAAACGAAATAGGGAAAATGACATAATAGGGAAAAGATGAAATAGCGTATAGTGTCCGAAAACGAAAAACGCGAAAATGACTCGGTACTCAAAGGAAGTTTTCAATTCACATGAAAGAGTCTCAGAAACCAATTCTGAGCACTCGAGATGACACTAAACGACATGAAACAGAGCTCAGAATAGAAAATTAAACAAAAAAAAATTCATTCGTAAAATTTCAGGAAAAAGGAAAGGAAGGCAAATGACCGGGTCGTTACAACCTACCCTTCTTAAAGGAATTTCATCCCCGAAATTAGGAACATACTAGAGAGAACAGAATAATGACCGAACAAAATGTCAAATCAAAAGACAACTCACAACGCACTGAAGGACAAATCCTGAAGTCTAAAGATCAACTGAAGGAATGCGAAACCATAAACTGAGACAACACCTCATACGAATCGGCACGTTAACTCAACGTCAACTACCGACAGAATCCAAAGACAACAAAACGTTGAAACATGATAGAAGAAGAGAGTGACAAGGCAGTACGAGCAGTGACCAAAACTCGCCCACACTTACTCGTCAATAAGGTAGCATGACAGTATAAGGCACTAGTTCGTAACATGCTCCAGAAGGGAACTTTTCGATACAAATGACATCAATGTCGAAAATGGTCATTACCAAAGGCACTATGGAAACCAGGCATCTGCGAGAGTTGGGGTTGCTAATCCCAAAACTCTGACAATAATGACACTGGCACCATTATGCTTAAGGCCTTAGATCTAGAAGGCACGAAGGAAAAAGAAATGAAACGGTGCCTCCCTGGCCCACGTCTCAATCCACCAGATAAGGAAAAAAAAAAGTGAATCGTAGTCCTCTACGCTCACATGAGCCTTACTCGCATCAATCGACAGAGCAGACAAGAAGGTTCCCGACATAGGTCCTTACAGAATGAATTTCTCCTATCTAAAGAAGAAACCCGTGAAACAAGAATGCATCCAAGGGATACGACAGATCCTAAGATACAATGCCAAAACCAGACATAAAAGGAGAAAGCTGGCATACAACATAGCAACAGACTATCTACTCACATAAGTAGTAAGATCACATAAAACATATCAAAGTATACAGGAGAAGGACGTAAAGTATGATGATATGCTGCATATAATCATGTCAAGATGAACAAGTGTATACAATATACTTAGGTAGACAAACATATAACACATGTTAAGATGACAAACAGGTACCATGTGCTAAGGTAAACAAGCATATATCATATACTAAGACAGTTAAAGTATGCTTCCAAACAAGTTGCCACATAAGCAAACAGATATGTTGTCAACTCAAAACATGTTATCAAGAAGCATGTAAGTAAATGGTACGATAATTAACGTGAATAAAACGTAAGGTATGCCGATATACATCGCATACAGTCATGCTAACACAAGCATACAAACATGATGTCACACCAAGACATGATACTAACCTAAACCATGTTATCAGGAAGCACATATACACCGAAAGCATGTGTAACAATAATAATAGGCGTCTCACAACATGTAAGCATATTAACATGTTATCATACAAGACATGTTATCAAACAAGGCATGTTATCAAGATACAAATGACATATCAAAGCAAAACAACATGAGCATGATATGAACCCGAAACCCGTCATCCAAGGTATTCGAACCCGGACGCTCTGATACCACCTGTGATGGCCCAAGTTTTTCAACCCGGTACTTCAGTGATGAACCGAAAGATGACCCGATAACGGATCCGAAGTGCGGAATCAAAAGACAAAACAATGGTCTCTAGAGATATAACATAGCACTAAGACACCATTATGACCCTCAACGAGGTCACGGAACCCAAAGGAATCAAATGGGGAAGCAACGTTTCAAAAACAAACAAGATTGAACCTAGGGGCAAAATTATCATTTCCAGCTTAAAAGTGGGTGCCACCGAGCACACCATTGGAAAGACAATGAAAAATTAATGAACTTAGACTCAAAAATCGCTTAATTCGGAGTCCGGATGAAGAAGTTATGGTGAATGGAAGAAGAAGGGGCAAAACGGTCCAAAAGAGGCAACCCGTGAACATCTAACCGGTTAGGAGACCTTCCTAACCGGTTAGGAGGCCAAAAACAATGACAAAAACGCTGCCCACACTCATCTAACCGGTTACGAAGCCCCATCTAAACTTTTAGATGTGAAGGGGCAGTAAGGGTGCGACCCAAAAACCTGGCAGCAGGGGTTTTTCCGAAAAAAAATGGAAATTTGAGGGCCTAGATGACATTTTCTGAAAAAACTCAAAGAAGAAACCCCCTTCAAAATTGAGTTTTCTACATGACATGTGAGAAAAATTGAACAAAACTCGCTGTGAAATGCCCAAAATCCCCTCCCAAGAAAACTGGTCCAGAGGGTCCAAAAAGCTGCTAAATTTAAAAACTGAGAGCTGAACTTCGTATGCGATTTCCGATACCAAGACGACATTTTCTGGGAAAAAATGAAAAAGAAACCCCACCTAAAATCAAATTTTCTATTCAACCATGTTGAAAAAAGGAAATAAAACTGAATTAAAAAGTCTCGAATGCCCCTAGATCAGAATTTGCAACAAAAGTGCAAAATGAGTCCGTAGAAGGCTCAAAACACAAACAATGAGGTTTTGCCCGGAAACGACCATGCACGTAAACGTAACCTACCTATTTAGATGTGTTACAATGGTCCATGGCTTAAAAATATAGCCGATGCAAAATTCGACCACCCAACGGGCAAAAAGGCAAAAATGGACTTGGAATGGAAAACATAGAATCCAAAAATACAAAATGGAGTCAATTGACCGTTTGGCCCTTGGCCACACTTCATACAAGATTAATGAGACCCTATGAAAGAATGAGAATGGAATTCTCACACCCGATGCAACTATGGTGAAGCAATGACTTGCGATTTTTCAAGGTTTTCATAACATTTCATGAAGTTTAAAAGTTGCATAGAATACAATATACATGTCATTGGCCTCTGGCCTCATCTTATACATATCAAATACATTAAAAGAAGTGTACTTAAGTACACATTACATACATGGAATCAGATATACATATTTTGACATATAAGACTGCAATTGGCATTCTGAGCCAACCTTCACAAAAATGGAAGTCTCCAAGTCCACAAACCATCCAAGTATCGTAAGGGTGAGTAACATAAAGCTACTCGTAGGAGATGAGCATGCATCGACCTAGCATTTTACAAATTTATCACCTTAAGGTGAAACATGTTAAAGGGGTTCATACCACCTAACGTCTATGTCCAAGTGAGACTCATGGAGCATCCTAAGCTACCTTAGAGTCTAACCAACAAGAATCATGATATACATACGTGTATGAAACGAATCATGGTTGGGATAATCTAAAGAACACGACAAGAAGAATGCTTGAGCATAGATTAACATGAATTGCACTTTCAATACAATTGAACTAGGTCTAGAGTAATCCATATAACATGACAAAAGCATATTTGAATACAAGTGAACAAGAATCACATATCCATGCAATTCAACAACAAAAGAGCATGTTATACAATGCAACAAGGTATAAGTTCTCAAAGCCATCAACTTAGAATCTAAAGCACAAAATAACAGTGGTGGTTCATGCCACCGAACGTCTAAGTTCTAAATGAATCAATATGATCAATCCTAAGCTTTGTTAGAACGTCAAAACACAACTTTCAGTATCGATGCAATTTAACCAACATTGAAACTTCCAATACAACGCATAAAGCACAATTTCGCAAAGTTAATATCATGTAACTTAAAATGGAACGACAAATAAGGAACAACAAGTTACAAAATCATCTAGTTATCAACTTGAAAATGAAATGTGAAGTCAAAAAAAGTGAATACTCGGACGTCACGCCGGATCAGACCGACAACATAGTTACTTTAGGGTTACTAGCCCATGGGTAACCACCCTATGTGTGCACTAGACTATATAGAGGGACTATCCCCCGTACTAGAACCAAGTCCTAGCCATAGTCAAACAACGACATCCCCAAGTTTCCAAAATCAACAAGTTGTGCAATAACGCATATATCAACAGAAATATGCAAGATAATCAACTATCTACCAAGCACAACCAATTTTGGAAACCTATACAATACATGCTTTAAATCCACAACTTATATGATATGATGAATGTCGAATCTTCAGTGTGCGATTCGTTACACGCTATGCATGAATGATATTAAATATGAAGTGTGCAAATCATTACGGAAGATAACAATATATTCAATATTGAAAACATAAGCTCATAAGTTTAAATACAACAATAAGGTAGAACTTTAATTAAATCATGCTAATTTAAATCCCAAGGTTTTAAAATAACTCCAAATAGTCCCAAATTAATATATACTAGTAAACAAGTTATGGCCAATACAAATATCAAGTTAAAACCTTAATTAAGCTAATGGGACCACAAAATAGATTTTAATTAATTCTTTTAATTAAAATCTCTTGATTTTCATACTTAACCAAATGCTCTCAAATTAACCTATGTTGGAAAGCATGCCAAGAACTAATGTAATATCACATTACAAGTTTATTTCATTCAATTTAAGACTATGTGAATTAAACTTTCACTAAAGTTAAATATAAATTAAAAGTTGCAATTCTCATGCAATTAATCCCAATTTAATATATGTGAACAACTATACCTAAGCTTAATTTTCTAACATGCCACAATACAATTCCAAGTTGTATATCACCATGAGGATTAAATCTTAAACATGAAATTTAATTAAATAAAAGGTTTCAAAACCTAGCTGAATATTCTAAATCAAATATATGTGAAGTTATATGGCATGTAAATCAAGAATATCAAGTCGGAATTCAAATAGAGTGAATAATGCACTCGGGGCAAATTAATTAATAATTACTAATTTTCAAAACACCTCTAATCACTTTCAAATTCAACTATGTTGGAAAGCATGCTAAGGCCTAATTTAATATGCTAACGCATATTGATTTTAAGCTAGTTAAGGCCATATGATTTAATATTTTATTCAAGATAAATATTAACTAAAATCTTTAATACTTGTTCAAATTCCCTCAATTTAATATATGTCAATGACCATATTATAGAGTATTATATTACCATGCTATGTTTAAAACAAGTCATAAGCAACCGGGAAAATCAAATCCAATACAAGAAAATTAAATAATAAAATCTCTAGATTTCATATTTAAGCATGCAATCAAGTTCTATAAGCATCAATAGCATGTTATATAACAAGAATTAAACCTATAACACCTCCTACCTCAATTTGAGATGAAAATCCCAAATCCCCACCGAATTGAAACGGCTCCGAATCCGACGAAGCTCTTAAGTTTTGTTGGGGACAACACGATCTATATGAATCCCCAAGAAGCCCTATGAAAATCTAAACTTGACCTTAATCCCGAACTCAAAATTTGGTCAGAAATGGTTTCTAATAAGGAGTAATGATAGAGCACGACGAGACGAATAACAAATGTTAAGGCCGAAGACTTTTCATCAAAGAAAAGTGGATCAAAGGAGGAGAGAGAAAGTGGCAGCCATGGGAGGGAGCTTGGCCGGCCATGGGAGAGGAAGAAGAAGAAGAAATCTGATTTTTTTTTTTTCTTAAGTCCCATATTTATAGTAAGTCTCAAAAAGTGCCCCGAAAGGGCCCCGCCGGGTCAGGAAAAGTGGATTTTGAGAAAACGCGCTCAAACGGCAAAACTCTGTGAACAAAAAAGATTTAAAATGAGAAAATATGAATAACAAAAGAAACAGGGTTAAAAACTGAGTCCCAAACAGAAAGTTATGCCCCTAACAAGTTCGGCGGCAACTAGGGCCAAAAATCCCTAAAACTGGGGAAAACGACCAGAAGGAAATTCTAAGAGTCTATGACTCGACGAAATGTGAAAATGAATCCCGTACAAGGATCTAGGCTCCAAACGAGACATTTTTGCAATAACTTTCGTTAATTACACAATGGCCCCTACAAAAATGGTTAACTGCGAAATTATCCCATAATGAAAATATCTTCCAAAAGATATTTTCTTAGATGCCCTTAAAATAAAATATCTTCAAAAGATATTTACAAAAAACACCCCAAGAAATGAAAAAGATTCTGAAGAATTGTGCATCTATGCCCCTGTGGACACCGGGAGCAACCAGAGTACTTTCTTGCAAAAGTAAAGATACGTATTTCGAGAAAACCACTCAAGATGAAGGCACGTGAAGTCAACAACCAACTCCGAGCATGAGAAGTGAGGTTGTGCTAAAAACTGACAAACGGAGATAAGACGAAATAGGGAAAATGACATAATAGGGAAAAGACGAAATAGCGCATAGTGTTCGAAAATGAAAAATGCAAAAATGACTCGGTCCTCAAAGGAAGTTGTCAATTCACATGAAAGAGTCTCAAAAACCAATTCTGAGCACTTGAGATGACACTAAGTGACACGAAACAAAGCTCAGAAAAGAAAATTAAATGAAAAAAATTCATTCGAAAAATTTCAGGAAAAAGGAAAAGAAGGCAAATGACCGGGTTGTTACATGTTGTGTATATATTTGTGTTTTGATTCAATTTATGGGAGTATGGGCCATGCTATATGAGTATGATTGATTGTATGATGTGTTGATAGGCCCACGACCTTGTTCGTGAAGGCCCCATGTCATCCGCATCACATATCTATGACTTTTTGTTTTTCCCATCGCATAGTTCGATCGATCGAACTTCTATCTCAGATCGATCTAATGAGATCGATCGAACTCAGTTTTTCAGTTTCTCAGATTGATCGAAGTTATGAGATCATTCTCACATTTTTTATGATCGATCGAAATTCACATATTCCAAATCACACTTCATTCATCATATCTTTTGTTTCATGCTATCTTATCTATGCCCAATGCCTATGACATTCCACATTGGATGCATTAACTTATACAGTTTAGCATGTTTCACATCCTATCACTTGTATAGATTCATGTCATATATGTTTTGTCTATCTTATTTGACATGCATGTTTCTATTTTGTACTTTTAATTCTTTATTCTGGCACTGACTCCTCTTACAAATTTTAAATTGTTTTTCAGGCCATGACTAAGCTCAAGACTGTTACTCGCAGACATTATCATCACCAGGGCAGGCACACTTTCGATGCCGCGGCTGGTCCTTCTCATGTACAGGACCTTGCACAGGAGGCGCCATTACAGCCTACTCCACCTCAGTCACCTTCTCATGCAACTGAGGCTGAGCATTCTCCATCTCCTTCTCAGGCTCAGGCTGCGTTTACACCATCTCCATCTCCTCCACCAGCTCAGCCAGCTCAGGAGTTTGACAGGCCCGCATCCAGATATGCACAGATGTTAATAGCCCATGAGTCAGTTTTTGACACAGCTTTCTTCTCCAGATCGGTACTGACCCAATCAGCTTATGATGACATTATCCGGAGGGGACTTGCAGCTATTCTTGCCCCAATTACTGAGCCAGTCTACACACGGCAAGTTCGGGTATTTTTCCAGAACCTCCGACCGTCCCCGCGTACCACGGCAGAGCTGGTCATTACCATAGATGGCCACCATATTTCTATTACTGTGGACACACTAGCCAGATCATGCCATTGTCCACACCAATGCCCTCCGGAGCTACAGGAGCTTTATCCCAAGCTATACAGGCCTTCTTATGCCGACATGGCAGTGTTTTTGACAGGTCACTATGCCGATGACGAGACTTTCACCACCCGCACTTATCTTCTAGATAACCTATGGTTCTTTGATTCCGTTCTCTTTCGGAATATATATATGGCCGGGCACAAGTTCAGCGGCGAGGAGACTATCTGACAGCCCTTTACGCATTCTATACAAGGCACTGGGTGTCTATCCCTACGCTCATCTGGAGCGTGATGAGGAAGCTCTACGATGAGTATATCAGCAAAGAGAGGCCCAAAAGGGCTAAGTCTCTCCCATTTGGCCACCTCATCACCCAGATCCTGCTTGATCAGCGCTATCCTTTCCATCCACGGGAGCACCCTGAGAGAGGTTCCTGTCATTTTTTGAAGAAGGACTGGGACAAGAGCTATAATGCTATTATTGCCCGATTACAGAAGGATGCAGCTCAGGCAGCAGAGGACTTAGATTTAGACGATTTAAAGGCTGAGGCCCCAGCAGCAGCAGCAGACCAGGCAGCGGATGACGCACCAGTTAATCCTGTTTCTGAGCGCATGGACATTGATTTAGAGCGACCTGCAAATGAAGTAGAGTAGCACTCTCCAGCTGGATCGCCAATACACGAGGAGGAGCAGACTCGGGATTCTCATTCTTCAGATTCTTATGTACCTGAGGCTCCCAGTCAGACCCCTGGCTTTGGAGAGCATCTTCAGGCTTTGGAGGATGCAGTGGTTGCTATCAGAGCTGGTACTGCTGCCATTCGAGCCGATGCTGTGGCCCACCGAACTGATTTTGCTACATTCAGCACGGATGTCATGACTGCACTCCGAGACTTATCTCACGATATCCGCGGAGCTTGCCTTGCCCGTCCTGCCTCGTCCAAATGAGATTCCCAATTTCTTCTATCTTTTCATACTACATCTCTGTCATTCATACTTCATTTTCATCACTGTATATTATTTGCAGCCGGATATGTTGGCTTTGATCTTTTGATATACTCTATGCACTTTATTTTCTTTATATATATTTTTGCTGTGGATGTCATTTATATATTCTCATATCTATCTGTTTGACTCCATCAGGTGCATCATAGTGACTTCAGTGTGAGAGAGTGCTACCCAATTTTCAGGACTACCCTTATACCTCTTTCACTGCTTTATTTCATTTACACTTGCATATCCACTGTGCAATAATTATCCCTTTTGTTTTCTAATGAGTTTATCCAAGTGCCAAATTTTAGGACCACAATTAATCCCAACTTTGGGGGGGCCATGCCACCCACTTTGGATACTTCAGTCACAGCTATTCTTTGCTTTAATTACACCGGTATACTCTTTCATTTGTTCTCTTTGCACATTGAGGACATTATGCTGTTTAAGTTTGGGGGTAAAGGTGTGCTTTACAGTGTTTGCTTTTAAATTCAAAATTTTGAGCATGACTTGTGTATTTGAGAGATTTTCCATGATTGGTCCATATCTACTTATGATTTTGATCTTTTGAGGGCTATATTGCTTAGAATTTAAAAATTGTTTGACTTGAGAGTCCAATACTCCTTGTATGCCATGTGGATGCCATTTAGGAGTAAATTTTTTGAAAGATTGATATCATGCTTACATTTATGGTCCACATCATTCTGATTTTGTGATTGTTTTGAGATTCACTCTAGTATTCTACACTAACACAGGCGCAGTCTAGCATTCATTTGTGGGGTACATGCTTTTTTGATTATTGAATTGGTTATATCCTGATTGGGCTAGTAGTGCATTGAAAGCTTTCATTCTTGATAAAGGTGGATAACAACCCCTTTTCACTAAGTAGCCGGGATTCTAGCCTCATCAAGTACTAAACTTCTCACGCCGAAACGTGGAGGGCCCAAACTCTAAGTTAATAATTTGAAAAAAAAAAAAAAAAAAAAAAAAAAAAAAAGAAGAAGAAGTTGCAAAAGTAATAAAAAAGTGAGGACTTCTCCCATATGGTGAGAAGTGGGAAATGATTAGATGGAGGTTGTCTTGATTTGTAGCCTAGTTAATTTGAGCTCGTAAATTCGTAGGGGCGTTTGAACGCCTAATGCCCTAAAGCCGTCTGGTTTGGGAGTCATTGACTTAACGCTCGACCTCATGAGTAGCTAGAAAGTTTAATAGATTAACACATTGCACCATGCTTCCATATTTGATCCTATTAAAAATAAATAAATAAATAATTCAAGTGAAAAAAATAAGCGCACCTAGAATAATAAAGCTTTAATAAAAGGTCCACTTTTTGTCTTGATGATCGATACTAGATTTGTGTGCTAGTTTGAGGGTAAGGATGTGATTAATTCTTTAGTTGGCTTAGTTAGCAACATATTTGATGCCGGTCCACTCAAAAAGGATTCTAGAGTTGTTTTAATTTGCATGATCATTTTCTTGATGTGTAGAGGACCATACTTGTTTACTTAATGTTGAGATTTTGGGAGATTGCTTAGAAATGTTTGAAAAATTGCATACTTAAGGTAATTTTCTCCCAATGTTTGTTTGCAATATTGGTGCCTCTTTAGAAAAAATGAGCTTAATGTTTGTGGGTATCATTTCTGGAAACCCTCATGAGACTTCACTCATCCACTAGGGATAACCTAGGGGTTTAAAAGGCTTGTTGCATATGCTAAGTGTAATCGTGTTCCCTACGAAAGTAACGTTATCCATTTACTGCTTTTTAGAATCATAGTTGTATAGTTGTTCATTTCATTCCTTTACTTTCTAGTTCATTGCTAGGGACTAGCAATTTTTAAGTTTGGAGGTGTGATGAGCGCTGAAAAGTGCATATTTAAACCCCTTAAACTTAGGCATCCTAGTACCTTTATCTATCTTACTTTACCGTTTTAGATTGATTTCGTGTTATTTCCATTTTCAGGCACTTATCCCGAAAATAAGCTAACTCAGCCAAATAAGAGCAGAAATGAAGCAATTCTGGGATGAATCAAAAAAAGGAGCCAAGTGGAAGCAAAGGAAGCAAAAAGGTGGAATTCAACATCTTCGATCGATCTCAGATCAAAGTTCGATCAATCCAACATGATCGATCTCAGCACTTCAAGATGGATCTGAGCCATGATGTCATTTTTAGAGATCTCAAAAGTTCGATCGATCCAACATCATTCTTCGATCGATCGAACTACCTTATCCTTATCCAAATGATTGATCTTATCCAGTTATACCACCCTACTAACCACTTTTGTCATTTTTCCAAAAATATCTTCAAAATATCTCAGATTTGTTTTTATCGAAAAAGGCGCCGCCATTGAGGATCGATCCAACTTCAGTTCGATAGATCTCAACTATGTTCGATCGATCCAAGTCCAAGGTTCGATCGATCGAACTTCCTCTAGTGCGAAAAAGTTAAATTTCCAGCTCATTGAAAGCTGTCCTTATCTAATCATTGGGGAATATTTTGTGTACGACCCTAGCTCATTTTGTGTGTCACTTGACCTACCTATATATAGAATATAATACACTTTTTGAAGGGGATGACCATCTATCACAAGAGAGGCTATTCTTAGGGAGGAAGAAAGGAGGAAAAGGCTAAAGACACAAGCTTGGGAAATCTTCATCAACCAAGGAGTAGATTTCTTCCATGGAGTTTGCCCTTGAGGGTTGGAGAAGCATCACCATGAGTGGCTAGACATCCTCTTGGGGCTAGAGTTAGCCCCAAGCATGTTTTCTACATCTTGATTTTGTGTATTATTGAGGGATTAGTGTTGTAATACATGTTTTGGCACTTTTATATATATAGATCTTGTTTATTCAATGATTTATGTAGTTAATGCTTCCAATTGATCATTTCATTCTATCCATATGTCTATGTATGCTAGAATAGATGTTCATATGTTTGTCTATATTTCTTGTTTCATTGATGCATGTCTATGTGTATTAATGCCATAGATCTAGAGATTGTCAAAACATAGTGCTTAATGGAATGTTCTTGTAATTTTCTTGATGGTTCATGCTCATTGCTTGATGGATTGTGCCTCTCCCTTAGTTTAATTAGTTTAATTTCATGTCATTAGCATAATTGTAGTATAGTGGTACTATAGTTGTTAGATGTGAGGACAATCCATGCTTGTTGTTTGATGTTCCATATTTTTGACTACAAGTAGCATATGTCTTTAATCTTGTGGTGTATTTGACTTGTGAGCTTAATGAAAGGATTATTGACTTGCTAGATATATTGTGCTTTTCACATGCTGCTTAGACAATATATACTTAATTGTTAGATATATTCTGCTTTTCACATGTTGCTTAGACAATGTATACTTAATTGGTCATCCTTGCTAATTGAATCAACTAAACACACACACACATCAATATTTCAACACACATTTCCCTCATTAGTCACTTGTTAAGGGTGTAGAAAAGTATTGTTTGGTGGTGACCTCTAAACTTCAAGATCTCTCTCTCTTACTTACTATTTATTGCATTCAATTGTTTTACTTAGTTTTCATTATTCTCTAGTTTAATCAACCAACCAACTATTTGTTTGATCACTCAACCTACTAACCCTAATAGTGATTCCACAACCAAATTCGACTCCAATCCCTTGGGACGATCCCTACTCACCCTAATTATATTTCTAGTGAAAGGTAGTAGTGGCTTTTATAAATGTAAAATTTGGCCCTCACCTAAATTGCACTCTTCTAAGCTTATGGTAACGCGACCCACCACAAGTAAAAGAAATGAATCGCAGTCCTCTACGCTCACATGAGCCTTACTCGCATCAATCGACAGAACAGATAAGAAGGTTCCCTACATGGGTCCTTACGGAATGAATTTCTCCTATACAAGGAAGAAACTCATAAAACAAGAACGCATCCAAGGGATACGACAAACCCCAAGTGACAATGCCAAAACCAGACAGTCAAGATAAGCTTCTAAACAAATTGCCACATAAGCAAACAAACATGTTATCAGATCAAGGCATGTTATCAAGAAGCACGTAAGGCATGGTCTGATAACACACGCGAATGAAAAACATAAGGTATGCCGACATACGTCGCATACAATCATGCTAACATAAGCACATAGACATGATAGAAACTCAGACATGATCTAGGTCCCATGTTATCAAGAAGCATATATATACATAAAGCATGCTTAACAAATAATAGATATCTCAAAACACCTAAGCATGTGAACATGTTATCATACAAGACATGTTATCAAGAAGCATTTAAACACTTAGAGTATGGTAACACAAGCATGATATGCACCCAAAACCCATCGCCCAAGGTATTCGAACCCAAACGCTATGATACCACTTGTAACGACCTTGGATTTTTTTTCAACCCAGTGTCCTGTGATGACCTGAACTGGATCCAAGATGCGGAAGTTAGAAATAATACAACGGTCTCCCAAGGCACAACACACCTTTAAGACCCTAAGATGACCTTCCATGAGGTCACGGAACCCAAAGGAATAAGTACGGAAGCAAAAGATCGGAAAAATAACAATTAAGCCCCCAGGGGCAAAATAGTCATTTATGAGAATATAGATTCGGGTACTACCAAGCACACCGCTGGAAAGACAATGAAAAATTAATCAAGATGGACTCAAGAATCGTATGATTTGGAGTCCGTACGAAGGAGAAACGACAAGACGAAAAAAAACAAGCACTTAAGGCTAAAAGGGTAAATTGGTAATTCCAAACCAAAATGAGTACCCCCGTGTACACAATTGGATAGAGAATAAAAAATTAACAAAGATGGACTCAAGAATCGCATGATTCAGAGTCCTAATGGCAAAGATATGAAGTCTTGAAGTCGAATGAAGGAAAACCTTATCCCGGTTCGAACTAAATTCTAACACTACCTTACTAAAATCTGAATAACTTGAGTCACAAATGGAATCTAAAGCTCTAATTAGTACCATTGGAAAGCTTATTTCGACGCGGTTAGTTTAGACTCAAGAACGGACCAATTCGAAGTTAAAACGAGTGAGATATGACCCGTTGAAGAAAGATGTCTAGAGCAGGAACTGTTCCCTCGGGGGCCCGCCAAAAACCTGCGAGGGCCCGCCAAATGCGGCAGAAAGCCGCGGGCGCCCGCCACATGGCTACGGGGGCCCGCCAAATGGGGCAATGGCATGGACTGGAACCTCATAAAAATGTAAAAATAATAGAAATTACAGAAAATGGGTTTGCAACGCGATTTCCAACACCAATACGACATTTTTCAGAAAAATGTCGTGAAGAAACTCCTCTCGAAATCACATTTCTATGTGACGGAGTTGAGAATGGAATTTATTTCCCAAAGAAAACTCCCAAAATGCCCTTAAGCAAGATTTTTCAACAAAAAGGTGAAATGAGTCCATATGAGGCCCAAAATACAAACGAAAGGGTTTTTCTTGAAAACGATCATGCACGCAGGCGTAACATACCTATTAGGATGCGCTACAATGATCCATGGCTTAAAAATACCGCCGATGCAAAATCCGACCCCCCAACGGCCAAAAAATGCAAAAATAAACAAAAAAAGGGAAATTTGAAAACTAAAATTTATAAAATGCTTTCAAATGACCGTTTGGCCCTTGGCCACACTTCATACAAGATTAGTGAGACTTAGTAGAGGTGCCAGAACATACTTTATACCATTTGATTTGAAAATGAACCCTTAAAGGCTCAGTTTCTACTATTTTAGCCCAAAAATGAAATATGTGAACTAAAATGTAAAAATGAAAACCAAATGGTGTTTGGCCCTTAGCCACACCTCGCATATGGCGAATGAATGCTAAAGGATGAATTACATACACAATGCACACACCGGTGCGACAATGACATATTGAAACTCAAGTTTTCATGTTTTTCTCATTAAAAGAAAAATTCTACATTTTTCAATATACATGGATTACAAATGAAGTTTGGCTCTTAGCCACATATCATACACATAAAATGAGTATCAAAAAGTGTGCTTAAGCATATATTACAAGTCAGAGGCAAAAAATGACATTTTGGCCTAATTACATAATACAACTCAGAAAATGAACTCAAGCATGCCAACACTTGCATATGAATAAGAATATATTCAAATGAATTCCAATCCATCGAAACAATCCCGGGATATTGTGCATCGTACGCCAAGGCATCCGTACCTGACAAAACCCCCAGTAACTTCGGGGTGAGTAAACAAGTTTACTCGTAAAGAATGAGCATGCATCGACTCGATTTCTTTAGAGATTTTTACACTGACATGCAATAGTTCAAAAGGGTCATGCCACCTAATATCTATGTCAAAGGTTAGACTCAGGGAGCATCCTAAACTACCATGGAGTACTAATAACAAGAATCACGATATATACATATATGAAACAAGTCAAGTTGGGATAATCCAAAGAACACGATATGAAGGTACTAGCATACAAGAATCATATTATCAATGCAATTTACATGATTGGGACATACCAATTAACATGAAAAGAAGCATACTTGGAATCAAGAACAAGGTATAATATCTATGCAAGTAAGCAAGATTGGAGCATTCCAATTAGCAAGACAAGAGCATACATGGATGTAAGTTAACAAGAATTACATTATCAATGCAGTTAACATGATTGGAGCATTCCAATTAACATGATAAGAGTAACACACGAAATCAAGAACAAGACATAATATCTATACAATTAAACAAGGATAGTAAACAGGACATGAAGTATACTTGAAATCAAGAACAAGGCATAATATCAATGCAATTAGACAAGGATGGAAAATTCCATAAAACACGAAAAGAGTCTTAAATCTTCAAGGAATACAACACTTGAAATTTAAGGAATGAAATCACGAATGAAGCATAAAATCTATACAATGAAACAAGATTGGAACATTTCACATACACGACAAGTTTAAATCTTCAAGGAATGGCAACTTGAAATTTAAAGAGTGAAATCAACCAATGTAGAGACTTGGATATCGCCCGGATTAAGACCGTACTCTTGGGATCATTTTAGGGCTACTAACCTATGGGTACCTTCCCCTACTGCGCACTATAAAAAACCGTTCTTTTGGGATCACTTTAGGGCTACTAATAGGGAGCTCTCTATCTCCCGTACTAGAACCAAGTCCTAACCGTGTCATTTCTTGATTGATATCCCAAGTCTCAAAATCAACAAGTTGTGCAAGTCAAGATTGTATCAAAATACAAGAAATGCATTAACCACATTTTATGCACAACCAAAATTTTGGAACACACAAGGCATGCCCTAAGTTCTCAACTATAATGGCATGTGAAATGTCAAGAAATAATAGTGTGCATCTATAGACTAGAACCAAGATATATAGTACAAGAAATCCATTGAAGTAAATATACCACAAGTATAAGATACATGATTTAATTACTTACTAAGCAACACATGAGTAATTAAATCATCCCAAGACAATGATGCAAGTTAATTAAGTACATTAATGAAACCAAGATACACGGGGTTTAGTTACAAGATGAAAAGCTGAAAGCTCCATGGAATACAAGTTACAACTAAGTAAACTAAGTTCCATACTATGAAAACAAGTAAGTGTAAGTCTCAAACTTATCCGATTATTCTTAATTTAATACACGTGAAGGAATATGTTAAGGAAATCATGAATACAAGGTTAGAAACTTAATCTAGCTCATGGAACCATTGAATAGATTTTAATTAATTCATTTAATTAAAATCTCTAGATTTTGAAACTCACCCAAATGGTCTCAAATTAATATATGTTATGCAACATGTCAAGACTTGATTTACTAGCATGATACAAGTGATTTCCATGCAATGTACGGCCATGAGTATTAAACTCTAATACTAGAAAAATAATAATTGAAAGGTTTCAAAACCTAATCAAATATTCTAGATTTAATATATGTGAAACTATATGACATGCATATCAAGAATATCAAGTTAGAAATCCAATGAGATGAATAGTGCACTTGGAGCAAATTAATTAATCTAATTAATTAAATATTACTAGATTTCAAAATACCTCCGTTTGCTCTCAAATTCACCTATGTTAAAGAGCATGTTAGGGTATAATTTAATATGCTAACACATATCGATTTCAAGCTAGTTAAGGCCATATGATTAAATATTTTATTCAAGATAAATATTAAATAAAAACTTCATTACTTATCCAAATGATCTAGATTTAATATAGTCAACAACATATCAAAGGGTAATATTCTATCATGCCACATGTTTAAACAAAGTTATAGACAACCGGGAAAATTAAATCCTTCACAAGAAAAATAAATAATAAAATCTCTAAATTTTATATCCAAGCATGTAATCAAGTTGTATAAGCATGTAATATAGCAAGAAAATAAATTATAACACCCCCTACCTCAATTTGAGATGGAAATCACAAATACCCACTATGATGTTTCCAAATTTCAGCATTTCTTAATTTTTTCGGAATTTTGTTGATGCAAGGGCATTTTGGTCATTTCGCATGTTGCGTTTGGGATTGTGGTTGGGTCCATTTGCAATTGGTACATTTGAATTCATGGAATCATGTAGTATATGCTTGGTGGTGCATTTATATGTGTGAGATGAATTTTCAAGTGAAAGAAAAAGTGAAAAGAAAAGAAAATGAGTGGTGGGACCCACCACTATGCACAAAGTGGTCAGGAGACCACATTTTCACTCTCATTCTCTCTTTCCTCGTATTTCTCTTTCTCTCAATTCTCATCTTGCTTTTTCTTTTCTTTTTTTCAAGCCAATCTTTGAGACTTGATTTCTTTTTCGTTACTTGGCGGATTTGGGTGCCGTTTGAGGAAAAACGAAGAGCACGACGAGTTCTACGCATTAGTACCATCAATTTCAATTTTGGTCACCCCTTGGCTTTCGAAATTTCAAGACCCATTTTAAGGGTTTTGGTGTAATCTTGAGGTAGGGACATCTTAATCCACTTCTTTCTTGTTCCATTGTGAGTTATACTCCTTTGTTGTGCCAACCATGCTTAATTAGAAGTTAATTGTATCAATGATTATTTTAAATGTTGTCTAGAGAAATCCATGTGTATGAATGTGAGTTGTTTTATGTGAAAAGTATGCTTAAATGTATTTTGTTGTATCTTAATGTGTGAATAATTACATTGGAGATGTTGAACACGTTGTATGTTTAATTTTATGGTGTAGAATTTTAAATGCCATGATATTGAAGGTATGACACATATAGTTTCATGCACATACCATTGGGTTTGTATGAAATGGGAGAAATTGTTTCGAAAACAAAAAGGGGAATTTTGGGAGAAAAGTTTTTGTGAAATGATTTTGGAAAAACCCGGTCGCTGCGGGGTTACCAACGGGCCGAAGGTTAATATAGCCTAAAGAGGACTAGGAGTCGCCCTAACTTGGTTGAGCTAGCTGGGCCCCATAATGACGCTGCGGGGTTACCAAGGGTCGGGACACTAACCAATCCTCTTCTCGTGCCGCGGCGGGGTCACCAAAGGGCGGGCTGTATTAACAGTTTGGAAATGATGTTTTGAGAAATGAAAATGGGGAGTGACCATGGCATGCATTGCATCACATTGCATTGCATTGTTTTTGCTTGGAGTTGAAGTGTATGTTGTTTTACCCTCACATAGCATGATCCCTATTTCCCATTGGCCTATGCTTTGTTTGGATTCACAAGGACACAAGATGTGTGTCTTAAGTGTCACCTGCTGAGCTTTATGCTCACCCTACTATTTATATTATTTTTTTCAGGTTTTGGAAAGGATCCGGTGGACTACAATCCACCTCAAGCTTGAAAGTTGTTAGAAGACTACCTTTGCTCCTTTTGTAATAGGGCATTCTCTTGTAGATTTATAGATTTTTGGACATGCAACTATGATATATATCTCCTTATAAACGAATTGCAATTAAATATTGGTTTATGGGATCAAGAGTTGGTGTTTCGTCCATGATTAGTGTACGATGCATTTTCGCAGAGTTTTAACCAAAATTAGCCATTTTAAAGTTCCATTTAAGCCTTTTTATTATTTCACAAGTGCAGCTCCTGGGATGCAAGTTTTTCAGGCTCGGGATTATCATTTCGGTCGACCGAAATGATGCATCGGTCAACCAAAACAGGACTCTTCACTCTCGGGATCTTCATTTCGGACGACCAAAGCTCCACTTCGGTCGACCGAAATGAAGCTTTAGGTTCAAGCTTCTCTCTTCTCTCTCTTGCTCTCGGGACCTCCATTTCGGACCACCGAAGCTCCACTTCGGTCGACCGAAATGAGGCAGCTTGGTCATCTTTCATTCTTTCTTCTGGTGTTTGTTTGGTTCATGTCGGTTTGGATCATGGGGTGTACTGAGAGTGTTATTCAAGCGTTATAATGGTACTTTGACTTTGGAAATGTCGTGTTGGACCTAGATCACCTTGGGTTCAAGTAAGGACCCTTGTAGCGGTCCGGGCCTCCGGGTCAGGGTCGTTTTACCCACCGACAGAAAAGTGCTCCGAATTCAACGATACCGAAGGGTTTTGTCGGGGACAACATGATCTACATGAATCCGAAAGAAGTCCCATGAAAATCACAACTTGACTTCAAACCCAAACTCAAGAAATGGTCAGAAATGAATTCTAATAAGTGGTAAAGGTGCGTGGCGTCAAGGCGAACAATAAATGTGAAGGCCGAAAACTTTTCATCAAAGAAAAATGGACCAAAGGAGGAGAGAGAAGGTGGCAGCCCAAGGGGCTGCCATGGCTGCCGGCCATGGAGTGGGGGAGATGAGAGGAAAAATGATTTTTTGTTCTTAAATCCCTTATTTATAGTAAGTCTCAAAAAGTGCCCCGAAAGGGCCCTGCCAGGTCTGGAAAAGTGGATTTTGAGCAGACGTGCTCAAACGGCAAAACTCCGTGAACGAAAAATATTCAAAATAAGAAAATATGAACAATAGAAGAAATGACGTAAAAAACTAAGTCCCGAGCAGAGAGATATGCTCCGAACAAGTTCAGCAGCAACCGGGTCTACAAACTCTAAAACTGGAGAAAAATGACCAGAACGGAATTCTAAGAGTCCATGACTCGACGAAATGTGAAAATGAATCTTGTACGAGGATCCAGGCTCCACACGAGACATTTTGCAATAACTTTCGTTAATTACACAATGGCCCCTACAAAAAGGGTTAACTGCGAAACTGCCCCAGAATGAAAATATCTTCCAAAAGATATTTTCTTAGATACCCCTGAAATAAAATATCTTCAAAATATATTTATGAAAAACACCCCAAGAAAAGAAAAAGATTCTGTAGAACTGTGCATCATAGGGGTGCACAAAAGAACCGGAACCGTGAGAACCGAAACCGTTTTTACCGGTTCTCACGGTTTCGGTTCCGGTCCAGGTCTCGGTTCTTAATTTCGGAACCGTGAGTGTACGGTTCCGGTTCTGGTTCCAGCCTGTGGGAATCGGTAAGAACCGGAACCGTATATATATATATATATATATATATATATATATATATTTAATTAGTCTAAATTACAGGCCTACAAGTAGCCACGTCTCCAACAAACAAAACCCAAATCTGAAACCTCAGGTCCTCATCTAATCATCCAAACCAATTGCCTCCATCTCTATTCTCTCGACACTGAACTTGCCTTCTCTCTATTATTGTTCTCAGATCTGAATTTGCCCCTCTCTCTCTCTCTCTGTGCAATTGCAAACTACAAAATCTACAAGAATCAGAAGTTCGAAACCCATATCGGCATACCATTTCAGATTGTTCAAAAAATTAAAACCCATTCCATCGCCTGCTGTTCCAATTTGGGTTAGCAGTGATGATGACGACGATGATGCTGATGAAAAAGCCATGGTTTTGCGAGTGTTTTCCCCTCTAAAACTTAAGAACACGTCATGTTCAAATCCACGCAGTGATGATGATGATGATGATGATGATAATGATGAAGCCACCATGGAACCTAGCTTAATTATGAAAGAGCTAGAGATTTATCTGGAGAGCAACAAGAGTGTGTATGTATTCTAATATAATTAGATGGCTGTTCAATTCTTAGCAATTTCCTAGCACTATACATATAGATGGGCAATTTGCTTATGTTGCGATTTCCACGAAACTTCCTATCCTTTGTTTGGTACTGTCAGTGACAATAATTAAATACAGGTGATGATACTTAAGCACTTTAACGATTCTCATGGAACCGTACCGGTTCTACGGTTCGGTTCCGGTTTGGTTCTAATTTATACAGTTCCGATTCCGGTTCCGTTTTTTAGGAACCGTTGTGAACAGTTCCGGTTCCGACCGGAACCGTAAGAACAGGAACCGTGTGCACCCCTAGTGCATTCATGCCACTATGGACACCGGGAGTAACTAGAGTACTTTCTTGAAAAAGTAAAGATACGTATTTTGAGAAAACCACTGAAGATGAAGGCACATGAAGTCAAAAACTAACTCCGAGCATGAAAAGTGAGGTTGTGCCAAAAACTGACAAACGGAGATAAGACAAAATAGGGAAAAGGACGAAATAGTGCATAGTGTCCGAAAAGTGAAAATGCGAAAATGACTTGGTCCTCAAAGGAAGTTGTTAATCTGCATGAAAGAGTCTCAAAAACCATTTTCGAGCACTCGAGAAGACACTAAGCGACAAGAAACAGAACTCAAAAAAGAAAATTAAACGGAAAAAAATTTATCCATAAAATTTCAGGAAAAATGAAAGGGAGGTAAATGACCGAGTCGTTACAAGGTCGATGGCATATTGGAGATGAATTAGATCAAAAAGCTAAATCCTACCTCTTCATACATACGGAATGGATTAACTAAAACAGTTAAATCCTACATGGATGCATGTCCTGTCAACTAAAACAGTTGAACGACATAACAGATGGTTGCTTTATTTTTATGTATTGGGAAGGATATTATAGATATACTTATGGTACTGTGATATGAGCTTAAGTCTCAGGATCATGGTTAGGGTGCGTATATCGCAAAGGTTGAGTAACTAGATATAGTTGATGTTCCCTAACCGGGGATGTACATGGCCACTGGAAAGTGTGGTTTACATGTTTCTTTCTATGCAGGCTGAACTACACTATAGGCTAGTGAGCATCCTATAGTGTGTATCTATATATTTATGGGCTATTTTAGATATTGCCGAGCTATCTAGGATGTATCTGCGTATCGGGTTTATGTATGGATTGTAGTAGAATGGAACTTGCATATGGGCCTGACCCACTCTTATTTTTCAGGTGTCCGTCAGTACCAGGCGTAGAGTTTGATCGTGATAAAACAGATACAGTCACTCACTCTTCCGACTACATAGGATTTCATTTCTTATTTTAGTTTTGAAATTTTTGTTTTGTAATTATTGTTCATTTGGGATTATTAGAGGTCCACTGGATGGATTCTCGAGTTGTACGGATTAGAAAATTAAATTAAATAAATAATATTTTGTCTTGGAGGATTTTCGTATTTAGAATTCTTTTCAACTTATTATTTTTATACTTAATTCTTTTTGTACTCTTACTTGTTTATATATTAATTGTTTGGTATCCCTCGGTTCTGTGCTCGGACTTGATCACTCGTGACTTTAGAATTGAGGGGTATCACAACTCCTATGTCTATTATTATTTTTTCGTATTACCTTTAGTAATAGAAGTTCTTTGATTTGTTTTTGGAATTTTTCTTGATCATCTAGGGTATGAGGATTATCTTGATTTTTTATAATTATGAAAGGATTGATCATATTCAATTTTGTTTCGATTTTATTTTTATACCAGTGTTTCTGGGAATCTTTTCCTAAAATCTCAGTGGTTTCAGCTAGTTTTAAAAGATTATCTATGTTTAATTTAGGATTTTTTAATATAACTTTATTATTAAGGAAAATCTTTGGTTCATCTAGATGACTAAGAAATATTAATGCTTTAGAGACATTTTCTAAAAATTTGGTTACATCAAATAAGTTTTCTGTAGTTTTCTCTGTCATAGATAAAGTATTGACATAAGTAATAGCTCATTTTTCTTTCTGAGGAATATAAAGAGGGTTGGATGGAATAAAGGTTCCTTTTGTAAAGAACTGTAAACCCGTAGGGGTATATATAAATCCTCCAGTGAGTGAATTTATAAAATTTAAACCTAAAATAAAATCATAAGTACTAGAAATATTATTAATTACATAAATCTATGGTAAAATAAACTTTTCGTTGTTAATTAATATAGGAATATTTTGAACACAATGAGTTATTGGGAATTTTTTATTATTATATTGACTCATATTAACATTATAATTTAACTTTATCAAGGATTTTTCAGGTACTAAATGCTTTTGAATTATACTTTTAGATGCTTCAATATCTAACATAGCTGAGGTTTGAACTATTTTTTCTTTAAATTCTAAAGTTACCGGGAATTTTGTTAGACTAGATGGTTTATATATTGAATTTATAGATTCAACTACAGTATCTTCTTGCTCATCTTCATATTTTGAGTAACAGTCTTGACATAATAGAGTTTTACAGTGGTCTGTACAGTAATGACCTTCTTTAATAGATATATTATACTGTTTACAATTGTAAGATGAAAAATGAAAATTAAGTAAAGTATATTGGCATGATGGATTGCTTATAGTGTAAACGAAATCTTCCATTGAATGAAGGCCTTGCTCAAAGTCTTCATCATTATCGAAATCGCTATCCATGCTTTCGATACTATATATACTTTCATTGTCATCTTCGGAATTATAAATACTTTCTAATTCATATAATTCTTCTATCTGTTCTTCAATATCTTCAAGTATATTGATATTTTCTTGTATCATTTTCATCGGATTTTGTTTGTATCTATAAGGACAATTTGGTCTTATATAACCTAGATCTTCACAAATAAAATATCTGCAATTTCTTTCTTTTATGGGTAATGTGTTTACTTTATTATCTTTGTTATCTTTATTTTCCTTTTTATTATTATCTTTATTTATTTTTTGCCTTTTATACCAAGGCCGCTTTCTGAATTGCCTAGGGTTATTTTTGAAATAAGGTTTTTTATTGCAGTAATTTTTGTAGGTCTTACTTTTATGTAGATTATATTTTTTTGGTTTATTACGCTTATAATTATAATTTTTCTGAGGCATACAAGTATACTGTGGTGGAAAGTCTATTTGCCCACAAGTATAATAAAATTATTTTTTGATTTGTTTAGATTCTTTACGTTGCCTACATTCTGCTTTTAACATATTATAAACATGATTTACTCTGTCTCATATGGTTAACCTATCTCTTCTGTAATTTTCTAACCATTTTTCCCATATCTTAGTTCCTACACTTCTTGGTAATTTCTAAAGATACCTATCAAGTAATGTTCAGTCTCCTGTTTTACTAGTGGCTGCGAAATACTCGAAAAACTTATTAGTATAATCTCTTATATATCTAAAATCACAAATCTGTAATAATTCTAAATTTCGTAAAACTTCATTTTGCTTTATTAGGGTTTCGTCTAATAATCTATCTTCGCCAACTAGCACCTTTTCTATTCGGCTGGTAAAACCTTGAATTGTATTATTACATAAGAGGGCATAATCATTGGGAAAGGTTACCTTGTAAGACTGCCACCAATCATGGATTGTTCCCTTTAATAAAGTTTCCCAATAAGTTAGGGCTGGTGTTTTATTATCAAAATTGGTTAGAATGGATTGCCTAATACAGTCCTGTTCCCAATTTTTAATTACTTTTGCCCAGTCTTGGGGATTGTGTCGTGATATGTCTAATATTGTTCCTGCTTGTTGTGATGGTATATTATCATAACGTCTACGATTTTGTGTCCATGTATATATATCTGGTATATTTCTATTTTCTACATAGGTTTCTTGTGTGGGATTTAACCGTTGTCCAGTGGTATAGTCATCGTTTATGGTATTAGTACTACCTGTGGCGTTAGTCATCGTTTGGTCAACTGACTGAGAAACGAATCTTTCTAGTTCTTTTCCTTCTCTATGTTCTACTACATTTAATTCTTCTTTTAATGTGTTTAACTCATATGTCGTATAAAAAAAAATTGTTTGCACCCAAGAACAATCAAACTTTAGACCTGAATCCTGATACTTCCAGAGGCACTAAGGCTAAGTGACTTACCCACTTGAACCAACCCTTCGGGTTCAAATTTCCTGAGAGTTGATAATGGCTATTCACATATGTAATATGGTCCATTTAGTACACATGAAATTTCTAAAGAGAGAGCAGAATGGAGGCAACACCTAACCGACCAACCATTTCTTTATAAATAAAATAAAAACCCTTTACAAGTGACACGGGATTTTATTAGGACGTTATCTTTTTGTATGAGATTTACTTTCCTAAAATATAATAACAAGCTTTTAAATACATTATCACAAACTGATATGAATATGGTGGAATGATAATAGACTTGTTCAACATTCCTAAATTGAGATTCACTGTACCAACTTTAAAATTGAAGATGAAACATAATTATCATTTTATATAAATGTGCAAGGGACGAATAATGAACCATTTAACGTACTACTTTCCAAAAAAGAACCATTTAAGGTACTAATTTAATTTGTATCCCTCCCTACCCTTATGTTCTTGTGTTACGAAAATTGTCACTGCTAATCATCCTAGTAATATTTCCCAAGGATGGCAATGTGCAGCATTAAACAAGTACCCCCACCGACGCCACCCTGTCCTATAATAACAGGATGTACGCTAGAGAGCGGTACAGGGTCAAGGATAAAACAAGAAAATTAGACCACATGGGTTATTATTCTTGCCCATTTTATGATTAATATATTATGACATCTAAAAATTTCAATATCACCAGAAAGGCCACAACTTCTACTGCCAAGTTATTATGGAAACTGCTACTATAGTACATGGACCATGGTCCACATAGGGAGCCTATCCATCATAAATTAATTTCCCTGTGGTACTGTTGATGGTTGTAAAAACTAATTATCGTGAAAAAGGCAGCACATACTGTAACACATCATGGTTGTAAAATCAGATGAAAATGGTTTATATTTTTACCAACCTCAATCCCATATCCCTTCTCTTCTCCCCAAGCACTCCTAGGGGCATTTCATTCCTCACACGCCTCATCATGTTTTGTCTTAGATTGAAGATGAGCCACAGAGGTCATCTAATCCCAAATTCGCCCCGTTGCCATCCCAATGCTGCCTTTTGAAATGAATTTATCATAACTGAGTGAGATAGATAGCATTTAGGAATTGCACAGTGGATCAGTTGTAGTTTGTTATAGCTGAATCATCATCATATATTGAGCAAAGGTCAGTATATCGCATGCGGAATTTTCCTCAAATTGTAATTTTTTGTAAAAACTATTCTTTCCTTTTCTCAATTTCTTAAGCATTTCACTAAAAGCTCTATTTTTAAAATGACTCCTCTCCAAATATTTAAAACCTATAGCATATTGCAACACACAAATATAGGAATATGATGCACGACCCAGAATTAGACAATATAAGTGACACGCACTTCAAGCATAGGCTTTTAGAATCAATATGGGTAGTTTAAAGAGTCTTACCAAGGTGATTCTCCTCTTATGAGTTATTGGTTACCCTTCTTAAAGTACATCTACCTACATTTTCTTAATTCTTGTAATATCTCTGGGTTTAATTCTAGTGTAGACAATTCTGTTTAATACAAATATCTGTCACTCCAAAAATCAGATTCTCAAGGCCGGTCAATAAATACCGAGAAGTCACTGAAAATTAAACAGCAGAACCAGTGAACAGTTGCTGAGGCAGTCCTTCCCAGGTATCAAGATCACGGATAAACCATACTGAGCCGCTTATACTAAGACTTGTACATCAAGAACAAAAATAGACCCACGCGCGGCAAAACAATATTCAAATATAGCAACATATAAAAAGATTCTAGGAACAATAAAAATCGATGTGAACCCATCTCAATGAAAATATAGTTATCGCATGCATCCTAAAATATTAAATTATGTATTTGACAACATACCTTTGAAATGATGTCACGATCACGTAATTTTGAAGCTGATAGAGATAACTGCATTTCAATTGAAACACATTATTGCATCATGTAGAATGAATTCAAATAGACATTGTGTGAAGACCATGAAAATAAAATAGGTAAGCTTAGAACAAGGAAACTATACTTAGATAAAATTTATGATTTATTATTCTCCTTCCCTCCACAACAATAAATAAATAAGAACCCCACTATACTGCAATTTGGTCCACTGGCATTTCCTATAGCATCACATGTCTTGGTGAATTGACCTTAGATATAATGACTGGTAGTGAAATAAGTTAACCCCCTGAACCTGCTAGTGGGGTGTTAACACCTTCCCCGGTGCCTTAGAAAGCCCAATGCAATCAGAGGATTTTTCTCCCAAATAAAAAACCCTATAATAGTGTGGTAATATCAATTGATAGACCTTGACAAAGATCAAATTCAGTCACACCGTCAACTGACAATGTCATTGAGTTTAAAAATCAAACATTTTACATCCACCAAATTCACTATCTCTTGCACTTCTATAGTTCCATGGGGCGTTCAATGACTAAAAATGTTTCCTGTTTTTTGTTGTCAACCCTTAAAAAGAAAAACAAAAAGCGAAATCATGTTCTAGTAATACGTTTTTGCTTTTCTAAAGTTGAAAATGTTTTTCATTTTGTGAAGAAAAGGAAAGTATTATTTTCATACTTCCTGTTTCACAAGTGTTTTTGTTGCATGTTTCATGTTGTGGGTGGCGTAATACATCACAACACATTTGGTAACCGGTTGCCATTTGAATAGTACCCAATTTGTTGCTGAAAAGAGGCCCATATAGGAATCGGTGTTTCCTAATGTTTTCGCATGGTGGCATTGCAGTGAACGGTACCACATAAAAAATAAAAAAATTGTAGCATGCCCCCTTTAACTAGCCATTTTGTTTCTCAATTATGCAACACTTTGACGTTACCAAACATGTTCTCATATTTTCACTTCAAAAAATCTTGCAAAAAATTTTACTAAACGCACCCCAAATGTGCATGCTTCCAATCACAAATGAACACATACCATAACAAAAACATTGTTTCTGTTTCGGACGAAAACAAAAACGCATAACAACAATGGTTACCAAACGAGCCCTTAATTTTTTATTTTCTTTATGTAAATCCAAGAAATTCTCCCATTCTAATGACAAAAGGAAGCAAAAATGATGCAAAGCACGTTCAACAACAATAATTCAACAAAACATTGACCACATGGGATGAAATTGACCCATCATTGACAGCAGAGAACTAGGGTTTTTTGGGATGATATAAAGGTAAACACAAGTACTACATTAGGAGTGTTTGTATAATATATATGTGCATATACCTCGATTTGTGTAAAGAGAGCTTGAGGACCCTTTGTTCTAAAGAATTTGTCAACAGCGTCGTTGTGGGCTGCTCCACCACCAACATCGTTCATCTTCAGTACGGCCCCTCCGCCCACTGCTTGTTGCCCTCCTCTTAGGTACGAAAAGCACATTCCCATCTATCACTCTCTCCTCCCTCTTTCTCTCTCTACAATATCTGAAATGTATAATATATATACTCTTTCCTCTGTAAAACTCCAAATTTCGTTTACCAGTAATTCCAAAACTCATCTTTCTCCTCTGGGTTTCTCCAATTTAAGGAGATGGTCGCAATTACTTGGAACTGAAGAGGCGTGTTTGTGTGAATGAATTAATCTCTACTTTTGCCAAAACAATTAATTACGGAGTATATTTATTAATATCTGAGTGATGAAGGAGGAATCATTCTTGACTTTGCTCTCAGGTACTGTATGAAGCAAGAGCAAACATTCTTTACTTTGCTTGCTCTCATCAATCTTATAAAAATATTGTTTCTTCCTCCATATCTGTATGTATCATTTGCAGCTGGTGATGTCTTGGGATTATAGGTTTAGGTTAAGTGGCATGGACCCACGGGCGAGTATATAAAAAAAATTTAAAAATAGAATACACACTATGACACTATTATATACGAGTATAAATATTAATTTTATATATATATATATTATGTAATAGTATTATAAAATTTCTATTTATTTATAATTTTTATACTAAGTTTCGTTCTAAAATGATTTAAAAGATATTTGGTAGAGCTCCGGTCTTGCAATTAGGTTGTAGGGGTTACAGATTGGATGTCTAATTGTTCACACTGTAATGATAGAATCTTGTGTCTGAATGGATAACTCACTTTTTCTAAGTAATGAAAAAAATGATTAAAACATGCCAAACTCTGCTTATTTCATTATGGTAAAGATTTTTATATTATATTATATATAAAGATATTCTACTAGTTTGTGTGGAGTTTTAATTTTAAATGAATATGTATATTTGTCTTCGTATAATTTAAAATGCGTTCATATTATTTGCAATATTACTGAGTAAACTTATATTAGAAATGTTAGAAAGTGTCAACTAAGTGTGTAAAATAATAAAATTAAAATTTTATTTGTAGACTGTAATGTTTTCAATTTTTACCAATTTTTCATTTTCTGAAATTTTCTGTTTTTGCGAGGACATTTTCTTATTTTCTCGTTTTGCGTGTTAGACACCGTGGGGTATGCCGGTTATGCCCAAGAGTTGGTTGGGGCATTTCTTTGAGTTCAAAACTCTTAAAAATGCAATGGTGGTCATTTTTGCATTTTTTTTCGTTTTTCAGGTCGGACGGTCCCCTGTGGGACCCGCTACAGGAATTGTTGAATACGGAAATTTTAATTGAATCCATTTGCATCTCATGCATTTTACTTAATGTGTCTTATGTGGGTTTTATATATTTTGTGTATATATATTTATGTGGTGCAAAAGAAAAATCAAAAATAGAAATTTAAAATTTTGTGATAGGACCCACTTTCCACTAAATGAATTAGTGGCCAAGAGGCCATTTGGCCTCACTCCCTTTCTCTCTCCCCGTAATATCTCTCTCTCCCTCACATTTCTTCATTTTTTTCTTTTTCTTTTCAATCAAAACTTCAATCTCAAATTTCTTCCTCATGTCTTGGAATTTTTGGATGTCATTTGCGGCAAATCGAAGAGTCTGGTGAGATCTACACGTTGATATAAGCAATTCCTTATTTGGTGCACTCTAGAGATTTCAAATTTTTGGACCCATTTGGGGGTTTTTGCATCTAATTAAGTGAGGTAGAGGTGTTTAATTTACAATCTCTTGAATTTTTGTGAATTATTTCCCTTAATTTGTGGTTTAGCATGCTAATTGTATTGAATTTCCTCTAAAATGATGAAATTGTTACAAATAAAGTTTGTGACTATGTGCTTTAGTTGATTTTATATGGACTAGTATGCTTGTATGAAGTAGAATTCATGCCTTATATGCTTGCTTTGCCAAATTATTGTTGAATGTAAGTATGTTTTATTTACTTTAAAGTTCTTGTAAAGCATGCTATGTGTTTTAAGCTTGAAGTAGTTGTATAATGATGAGCATTGACATGGTTCATTTATGTATGAGATTGTGAAGCATGAGGCATCCATGCATGAACATTGGGAAAGAAATGTGAAGTTGTTTTGAAAGAAATAGAATATGGGGTTTTTGATCAAATAAGTTTTGGAAAGGCTTTTGTGAAAAACCGGACGCCGAGGAAATACCGAGGGTCCGTGGCGTTAGTGTAACCTATAGAGAACTAGGGAAATCACCCTAGCGTGGTTAAGCTATCTGGCCCCAAATGACGCCGCGGGGTTACCAAGGGTCAGGAATAGTAGTCAATCCTTCTCTCGTGTCGCCGAGGAGTCACCGAGGGACGGGTTATGTTAACGGTTTGAAAAGTGATAGATTGGATTTTGAAAAAAAAAAATGGGGAGCGACATATATGGTTTTACATCTTATGGCATGAATTTATTTCATTATGACTTGAACTTGTACTGTATTTTTTCCTGACATAGTATGATCCCGTTGCCTTTGTTTCTATTCATTGTTTGGACTCACGGAGTTTCAAGAGGTGTGCCTTAGGCACTTCCTACTGAGCTTTTGTTCACCCCTTTATTAACATTTTTCAGGACACGGCAAAGAAGTGGTAGATGACAATCCACCACAAGTATGATAGGACTAGAAGGGATGTTTTGCAACCTTTAGTGTTTTAGAGTCATTCTTTTGTAGAGCATCAATGACAAAATGTATTAAACTTGTTTGGCATGGCCTTGTAGTGTAACTTTGAGCTTGACTCTATTATGATGTAAATTGGACAATTGTAAAGATCATATATATTTAGATGTGAATGGGGTTAATAAAGTTATAATTGTAAATAATTAATGATGTTTTTCATCCATGAAAGTAGTATGATGCATTTCAAAGTATTTTGGGACATGTTAGATAAGTTTTGAAGGTTCAAAGGCCATTACATTTTTATGCATTTAAGCAGGTTGTTGTAGATTCCTTTTTAGCAGGGGTCATGCCAAAATTATTATTATTTTTTTATAATTGACCTCGAGTTCGGGTAAGGACCAGGTCCCAAAATTATTATTATTTTTTTATATTTAACCTCGGGTTCGGGTAAGGACCCGGTTAACAGTTTGGACTCACGGGTTCAGGTCGTTACAAATTTGGTATCAGAGTAATGGTTCGAAAACCATTAGGACGACGGGTAGAGGCCTACCTAGGGTTGTGTGGGAAGTCATTTGCATTATTTATGTGACTATTTGCTAAAGCGTTTTGTTATTTGAAAAGAATGTTTAACTGTGTACTTGTTTACATGTTTATGTGCTTACGGTTTTGAAAGACATTCTTCCTTGCTATGTGTTTGCAAATTTATATGTTTATATGCTAAAGTTTTTGTTATATGGCCATGTACGAGGAATAGTTAGATGATCTAACCGTGTAAATGAAATGTGAAAGAAAAGAAAAGCATATTAATTGTGCATGAGGAGTATGGTGACGAGAAGTGGTAGGCATAGTGTGTGCAGTTTTAATTTAAATGCTAATATGACAAGTAATGAGCATGGTATATGCAAACATGTTTCGTAAAGTATTGTGGGCTTCATTTATTTTATATACGTATATGTCTATATCCTTATATAGTTATACTGTTAAACATTGGGATGGTTGCCACTACGTTGGGGTACTTGTCGCGGCATTGAGAGTTATATAAGTTTTGACTTGAGAACGCGAGGAGCTCGGTTGCTCCAGGGTTGTTTGGGTGCCAGTTATTGTCGAACTAATGGCTTGGGCTTCTAGCTCATGGATTGAGCTGTTTAGCGTGTAGTCATCCTGATCTTCTTAGTTGCATTTTATGCAGTGCTTAGAACACGACTTTAGAACGGGTTCATATTTCATGGCAAGGTGCCCTTGTTATGTGTGAGTTTCATGTATTGGTGTATGGGTTCTGCTGATTATAGAGGTCAAGTGTATGAGTGAGGGTTTCGGTATGACCTTAGGAGGTCAGTGTTTATGACTTAGGTCACGATTTGGTGTGGAGGTTCTTTTCAAACCGGTCGTAGTAGGTGTGACGGGGGTTGTTTGAGTCACGAATGTAGTCTTTGGATTATAAATGTGTATTTTAAGCATTTTGGAACGGCTTAAGAAAGTGTGTTGGTTTTGATTGTCATGGAAACTTGTTGGATTCTATAGGTCTATGGTGATTTAGGACTGGTTGCTGGATGTAGATCATTTTATGGTCTTGTAGGAGTTTGTTTTAAAGACTGGATTGTCGAGGAGTGATTCTCATTTCAAAGAGTTACAGGAGTGTGCTATGGGTAATCTACTCTCAGTGAGTCGGTTGCATGGCTCGGTCAATGAGCGGGGTTCTGGATTGGCACGGCTATCTAGAGAGTCTTGAGGTGCTGTATAGTGGTTAGTTTTAGCTGTGTAGTGTAGGATTGCACAATAAGGCAGGTAGTATGGGGTCATTAGAGTGTTTGGTTGTTTGCGGATGAAGTGATAGCTAGTGAATATTGTGTTTTCAAATTAATTGTGTTTTAGAATTTGAAAGCTGTGGATTAGGGTTGTATTTCAGATTGCATCTGGAGTATCAGGAGATAGTGCTTGTTGTTTGAGAATTCGAAGAGATAAACTAATGATTGGAGTGATTAGGACCAGGTTGATCTCGTAGGTTAGTTGGCAGCCCCATTTGATTTTTGGTTGGGCTAAAGATGTTTTAAGGAACGGAAATGAGGAAAAGTAACGATGTTGAACTTTGGGTATGAAGTTTTCTTGTTTGGATGCATAGATAGCTTAAAAAGAGTGGTTTGATGTTGTTGGTTAAGCGTTAATGATTGATGGCATCGTTGATGGTATTAAGGTGACTATCGGGTGTTGAGCATTTTGAGATTTGCGCTCATTTTGTTTTGAGGGTTTGTGTGCATAACATTACCGTATGGAGGTTCTTTTCTAATGGTAAATAGTGGTCGTTATGGGAAGTATCGAAAGTAATGCTTATTTTCTTGTTACGATGGTGTTATCCTAAGAATGTTTGAGGAAACTAGAACCACTTGGTAGTTACTTGATGGTCTGGTGAGATGAGAGGTACGAGTTATCTTTCAGGAAGAATGGTAATAGAGGTGTTATAGTGAGATGTTTAGTGTTGATGAGCAGGACGGTTTAAGGTATGACCTGAATGTGGTTTGGGGATTATGAATTGTTTGTTGTATGTTATCAGGTAGGTGATGGGGTTGCATGTCAGTTGAGACGATTGTGGTCGGCTTAATCTTTAGAGTCGGTAAGGACGATGTTGCCATATAGGCACCTTTTTTTGTGGCGAGTAGTAGGTTGTTATGAGTAAGGTCTTATGTGCACGGTGTTTGAGGTAGTGTCGCCTTAAAAGGTGAAAGTGGAATGGGTGATAAAGTGTCATTTTACGGCTTAGAGGTTGTCATTTGGGAGTGATGGTTTCCAAATGGATTGGGACGCGGTGTCTGAAGGGCTTTGATTATTTCTAGTGTTTGTGTGTTGTGAGCATTGGTACTCTTGTCTGGTTGGTTTTGGTTGGCATGAGTATCGCGGTGTAGCGTATGCGAGGTTCCGTGTTAGTAGTATTTGACGGTTCGTTAGTGGCGAAGTCACCTAGATTTGTGTTCGTAGTCCCGTATGTGTTTCCAGTTGGTTTTCCTCCTTGTGTGTAATGAGTTCATTTCATCTCAGGTGAGATCGGGTGTCCATGGTTGGACGATTGGTGAGTAGTGTCAGGGGCATTCAGGTGCGAGTCGTCAGTCTCTTGTGAAAGTCGGGTTCGTTACCCTCTCCGTTTGTTCTAATCCTGGCAAAGGCATCATTTGTCATAAGTCTTGTTCTCTATTTAGGAGTTGTGCACGTCCGTGGTTGGACAGACCTGTGTGTGGTTTGTTGTGTTGTTAAAGTTTATCAGTGGAGGACTTGGTTGAATGGGTTGACTCACTTCCACAGAGGGAGGTGGAGTCTTGGGTCTTTGTAGTGTTTATTCTGAGAGTGATTTTGACCGGTAGAATGCAAAGGACGGGTTGCCGAATAGGGGTTGTGTTTCTGATATTTGGTACTAGCGGCGATGGTTAGGGGATGTGTCGTAAACTGTACGTTCGAGGATGATTAGGTGATGTAATGTGAGTTATGTACTCGGGTGTTTTTACCGATGTTTGATTTGAGTAGTGTCTTGAGGACAAGTGTTGGTGTTATTTGAACGTTATGCAACTAGAGAGTGAATGTGGGATTTCATTGAAGAATAATGGGAATGATTGACTTTGGTTTTAAGGTTTTAGACATGAGATTATCGTATAATGTGTTTTGACGAGGTCATAATTGAATCGAATGATGTTATGAAGTTGTTTACCTGGTATGGGTATTATGAGATGTGATGGCCTTGATTTTTAGACCAGTGCATCCTGTGATGAACCAAACGTAGATCCGATAACGAATCTAGAATGCGAAAGCAAACGATAAAAATGACTGTCTTTAGAGACGCAACATATCTCTAAGACATCAATGTGATTCTCAATGAGGTCACGGAACCCAAGGAAAATAAATACAGAAACAACGTTTTAAAAACGGACAAGAATGAACCTAGGGTCAAAATGGTCATTTCTGTAATACCCCTAGTTTTCAAAAAGATAAAATGGGAATTTAAATCTTGATTTTTATTGCATTTTTATTTAATTATGTGACTTACGTGACTTATGTGTTTTTCTTAATTGATTAATTGTGTTCAATGAAATTTATTGTTAAATTGTATTTGTGTAGTTGTTTAACTTAAGTGATTAATTGTATTTATTTATTTGTGTTACTTTAATTTTTTAATTGTGATTTAATTTAATGATTTGATTTATTGGTATTAAATGACGTGTATTATAATATGCTTTATTATTAATGATGTTAGGGTTTTATGTTTTTGTAATCACGTTAGGTTATGAAGTAGCCGACATATAATTAGGCTGGAATTAGGACTATGGTTTTATAGGAGCCTATATATATATAAGCTATATGTCTGCAAGGGTTTTAGAACCCTTTTTTCCCGTAACACAGAGAGGGTTGAGGGGAAAACACAGAAAGAGAAACAGAGGGTTTTGGGAGGCAAAACAGAGATTGCCTTGAGAGTTAAACAGAGGGGCAAGGGATTTGTAAGGGGAGTTGCTCATGGGTTGAACCAAGAAGTAACACAGGAAGAGAACAATGGTCAGAGAAAGGGAAACAGTCTTGGGGTTGCCGGAACTCAGAGACAGTGGTTTAGGTTTCAAACCGAAACCTAAAGGTAAGCTTCATTCTTTCTTCTTCCTGTAAACTTATGTTTTGTGCATTCTAAATAGACTCCAAGAATCTAATTAAACTTTTAACACGAACATTTATGCATGTTAAATTAGGCGGTAATCTGTTTTACGTTCTTGCAACTTAAACTATTGTTTTTGCATAAACTATTCGGTTGTGATTTAAGTTTTTTGTCAATTAATTCACATTGGAATATGAGGAGTTTCTAGGACTATATGAACTAAAATTGAACCTTAGGAATGTTAAAAAGACTTGGGACAGAGGGTTGAACTTCGCCGAAAGCGCAGACAACAATCGGACGAAGCAAAGACGAAGCAGTGAAGCAGAGAGGGGCTCTCAGGGGGGAGAGCCGGCTCCCCTGAATAAAAACCCTTTCGGGGTGTTTTCGGGTAATTTTCTGATTCCAGGGGCTCCAATGGAGTTTCTGGAAAGTTATGGGAGGTTGGAAATGTTTAAAATTAACATGCTAGACCCTTAAAATAGTTAGTATAGGTTGGGGTGCTGTTTGTCGGAGACATCATGAAATACAAATGTATAATGGGCATGCTGTCAAGGAAGGAGAAAGATTTATTTTGCTAAGTTTGTGTTAGCAACTTAAAGGGACTGATATTAAATTATTCATGGGATGTTATATGAATGATATATATAATTTAATGAAGGCTAGAAAGATTGGTTTAGGTTACAGTTATAGACATCATGAGCTTTAAATACGAGGTTGCATGTTGTCAGGAGTCAATAAGGTTTAATTGCGGGTTGTGTTTTAATCAACTTAAATAGATTAATATAAAACACTATTGGGGTTTCATATACTGTGCACATTGGACTTCTAAGTGTCATTATATCATACACAGGTTATAAGATGGAGGATTAAATAGATGACATGTGATGTAAGTATTAATTCGCATGTTGTCAAGGATGGAGGAGGATTAATTTACTAGGTTTTGTCGTAGTAATTTAAATGAACTGGAATGGTATGAGAATATTTTTTGGAATTTCATATAATGTGCTCGGTGTATACTTCTGATTATCATTATATTGTGTAATGGATGTTAATTGATGAACTGTTATAACTTATGTTCGATCAATTATATGGATGTGGATAATTTAAGTTGTTTATCACTACTTTAACAATTTAAAAGGAGGATTTATGATTATAATCATATACTGGATGCATGATAAGAGCTTATCTATATCTAATTTCTATTATGCTGGTTTCTGGATATACTTGATATTCGGTTTGAGTGTGTATCATTTATGGATCATATGCATTATATGCACCGGTATGGGACGGTGGCATATTAGAGATGGATTAGATCAAAAAGCTAAATCCTACCTCTTCATACATATGAAATTGATTAACTAAAACAGTTAAATCTTACATGGATGCATGTCCTGTCAACTAAAACAGTTGAACAACATAATGGATGGTTGCTTTATTTTTCTGTATTAGGAAGGGTATTATATATATACTTATGGTACCGTGATATGAGCTTGAGTCTCAGGACTATGGTTAGGGTGCGTATATCGCAAAGGTTGAGTAACTAGATATAACTGATGTTCCCTAACCGGAGATGTACATGGCCACTGGAAAGTGTGGTTTACATGTTTCCTTTTATGCAGGCTGAACTACATTGTAGGCTAATGAGCATCCTATAGTGTGTATCTATATATTTATAAATTATTTTAGATATTGCCGAGCTATCTAGGATGTATCTACGTATCGGGTTTATGTATGGATTGTAGTAGGATGGAACTTGCATGTGGGCCTGACCCACTCTTATTTTTCAGGTTTCGTCGGTACCAGGCTTAGAGCTTGATCGTGATGATGCAGATACAGACACTCACTCTTCCGACTATATAGGATTTTCTTTCTTATTTTAGTTTTGGATTTTGATTCTGTAAATTTATTTATCGTTTTGGATTTATAGGGGTCCACTAGAAGGATTCTCGAGTTGTACGGATTTGAAGGTTTAAAATTTATTAAATTTTTATTTAGAGGATTTTCATATGTAGAATTCTTTTCAGCTTATTAGTTTATTCTTATTTCATTTTATATTCCTGCTTGATTACATATTAATTGTTTGGTATCTCTCAAATCTGTGCTCAGACTTGATCACCCATGGCTCTAGAAACGAGGGGTATCATAATTTCCAAAATGAAAATGAGTGCTACCGAGCACACCATTGGAAAGACTACGAAAAATTAATGAACTTAGACTCAGAAATTGCTTGATCGGAGTCTGGTCGAAGAAGATATGGCTAACGAAAAAAAAAGGGCAAAAAGGTCAAAAAGAGACAACCCAAGAACATCTAACCGGTTAGGAGACCTTCCTAACCAACCGGTTAGGAGGCAAAAACAGAGGTCACGCATTCTGCCCAAACACTTGTAACCGATTACGAGAATCTACCACTCGCACACTTGAACTAAAAGTTAGCAAAAAGCTAATAGCAGGGGTTTTTTTGGGAGAAAAAAAAAAAAAAAAAAAAAAAAAAAAAAAAAAAAAAAAACTGGGTTTTTGAGGGCCAAGATGACTTTTTTGGAAAAACACAAAGAAGAACCCCCCCCCCCCCCTAAAATCAAGTTTTCTACTCGACAACGTGAACAAAAAAAAAAAAAAAAAAAAAAAAAAAAAAAAAAAAAAAAAACCTCGCTGTAAAATGCCCAAAATGTCCCTCCATGAAATCAGGTCATAAGGGTTAAAAAGCTGCTAAAATGCAAAACTGAAAGCTAAACTTTGTAAGGGATTTCCAGTACCAAGATGACATTATCTAGAAAAACACAAAGAAGAAATCCCCCCTAAAATCACGTTTTTTAAGTGACCATGTGAAGACCGGAATTTATTTCTCGAAGGAAAATTCCAAAATGCCCTTAAATCAGATTATGCAATAAAAATGCAAAATGAGTCCATAGGAGGCTCAAATCACCAAGGATGAGGTTTTTTCTTGAAAATTATCATGCACGCAAACATAACTTATCTATTAGGACATGCTACAATGATCCATGGCTTAAAAATACCGTCGATGCAAAATTTGACCCCCCCCCCCCCCCCCCCCCCGCGGGACAGCCAAAAAGGCAAAAATGAACCTTGGAATGAAAACTTGGAACTCAAAATTATGAAATGGTTTCAAATTACTGTTTGGCCATTTGCCACACTTCATGCATGATTAATGAGACCCTATAAAAGAATAAAAATGGAATTCTCACATCCGATGCAAACATGGTGAAGTAATGACTTGCGATTTTTCAATATTTTCATAATAAACCTTAAAAGTGAAAATGCATAGAATACAAATTTGATGTTATTGACCTATGGCCTCATCTCATACATGTCAAATACGTTGAAAAGAGTGTACTTATGTACACTTTACATATATGGAATCAAAGATACAAGTTTTGATATACAAGGTTACAAAAATGACATTTCATGCTAACATTTGCAGGAAATGGAAACTTAAAAGCTACAAGTCATCCAAAGTATGATGAGCATCACGAACCAAGTCTTCATACCTGAAACAAATCCCCAGTAACTTCGGGGTGAGTAATATAAAGCTACTCGTAGGAAATGAGCATGCATTGACTTAGCATTTTACAAAATTATCACCTTAAGGTGAAACAAGTTAAAGGGGCTCATGCCACCTAACGTCTATGTCAAGATGAGACTCGGAGAGCATCCTAAACTACCTTAGATCATTTCTAGCATAAATCACATCATTCATGCAATTTAACAACATGGAATCATGTTATACAAAGCAACAAGATAGTGATTCTCAAAGTCCTTAACTTGAAATCTAAAACACGAAAACAACTAAAATGGATCATGGCACCTAACGTCTATATTCTAAATGAATCTATGGGATCGTTCCTAAGCTACATTTGAACATCAAAACACAAATCACAATATCGATGCAATTTAACCAATATTGGAACTTTCAATACAACTCATAAAGCATAATTTCTCAAAGTTAACATCTTGAAACTCAAAATAGGAAATCAATTAAGAAACAACAAGTTACGATAGCATCTAATTATCAACTTAATTGAAATGAAATGCGAAATCAAACAAGGTGGATACTTGGACATCACGCCGAATTAGATCGACACCATAGTTACTTTAGGGTTACTAGCCCATGGGTAACTTCCCTATGTGCGCACTAGACTATAGAGGGACAATCCCCCAACTAGAACCATGTCCTAGTCGTAGTCAAACAACGACATCCCCAAGTTTTCAAAATCAACAAGTTGTGCAACAACGTATACATATCAGCGTGTATATACAAGATAATCAATTATCTACCACATACAACCAAATTTGGAAACTCACACAATATATGCTCTAAGTCCACAACTACTATGCCATGACAAATGTCGAGTCTTCAGTGTGCAATTCGTTACACGCTATGGCAATAGCATTCAATATTGAGAACGTAAACTCGTGAATCTAATACAAGTCCAAAATCATGATTTAAACATACAACCAACGTCAAATACATGATTAAGTCATTAATGTAATAGAAACGGAAATTTATTAAATAAACTAATTAATTTCCCTAGGTTTCAAATCTCAATCAAATCCTAATCAATATATGTTAAACAATATAGCATGGTCGTTACAAATATCAAGTAAACAACTTAATTAAAGCAATGGAACCATTAAGTAGATTTTAATTAATTCTTTTAATTAAAATCTCTAAATTTTTAAACTCATCTAAATGCTCACAAATTAAAGTATGTTAAAGAACATGCCAAGATTTAATTTCAAAGCATATCACAAGTTAATTTCATGCAAGGTACGACCATGGAAATTAATCTTTTACAAAAGAAAAATATTAAATAAAAGTTGCACTTCTTATTCAAATAATCCCAATTTAATATATGTCAACAACCATACCAAGGCCTAAATTTCTAGCATGCCACAATTAAATTCTAAGTTGAATATCATCATAAGAATTAAATCTTAAATATAGAAAATAATTAAATTAAATTCTAGATTATGAACAAAAGCATGCATACAAGTTGTATAAGCATCAATAGCATGCATGATAACAAAAATATAAACTATAACATCCCCTACCTCCATTTGAGATGAAATTTTAAATCCCCACTGAAAGAAAAATACTCCGAATTCGACGATACTCCTAGGTTATGTCGGGGACAACACAGTGAACATTAAACTCCAAAGAGGACATACCAAAATCCAAACTTGACCTCAAACCCGAACTCAAAAATGGTCAAAAATGGATTCTAATAAGGGGGAAAGATGCGCGTCGTCAAGACAAACACAAAACACAAAAACACTACAACGTTTTAACCAAGGGAAGAAGCTCAAAAGAAGATAGAGAACGTAGCAGTCCCATGGGCTTCCATAGCTGCCGACCAAAGAGAGGAAGAAGAGAAAAAGTGATTTTTCACTTTAAAACATTCTATTTATAGTAAAACCCTAAAAGTATCCCGAACAGGCCCAATCGGGTCCGAAAAAGTGGAATTCGCGCAGACGCGCTCAAACGGAAAAACTCCATGAACAAAAAAGATCTAAAATGAGAAAATATAAATAATGGAAGAAACAGGGTCAAAAACCGAATCCCGAGTAGAAAGATATGCCCCAAACAAGTTTGGCGGTAACTGGGTCAAAAACCCTGAAACTGAGGGAAAACGACCAGAAGGAAATTCTATGAGTACACAACTCGATAAAAAGAGAAAATGAATCCCGTACGAGGATCTAGGCTCAAAACAAGACATTTTGCAATAACTTTCATTAATTGCACAATGGCCCCTTCAAAAAGTAATAACTACACTAATGACCCAGGATGAAAATATCTTCCAAAAATATTTTCTTAAAAACCCCTGAAATAAAATATCATCAAAATATATTTACAAAAAACATCCCAAGAAAAGAAAAAAATTTCAAAGAACTATGCATCCATGCCCCTATGGACACCGGGAGCAACCAGAGTACTTTATTACAAAAGTAAAAATACGTATTTCTTGGAAACCACTTAGAATGAAGATACATGAAGTCAAAAACCAACTCCGAACACAAAAGGTGAGATTGTGCCAAAAAGTGACAAACAGGGAAAAGACAAAATAGGGAAAAGGACGAAAAGTGAATAGTGTCAAAAAACGAAAGATGTGGAAATGAGTCAATCTTTAAAGGAAGTTGTCAATCCAAAGGAAAGAGTCTCAGAAACTATTTCCGAGTACTCGAGATGACACTAAGTAACGAGAAACCAAACACAGAAAAGAAAAGACAACAGAAAAAAAATTATCCGTAAAATTTGAGAAAAAAGGAAAGGAAGGAAAATGACCGGGTTATTACATTAGAAGATTAGAAAGCTTTGATGCTGATCGATGATTAAGACATTTGGTGCTTTGTCATTTTTGTTTGTTATGGTTATGCGATTGAGATATAATTGGGATTCTGAGAATAGATATATGACAGTATATTTGTTGATGTTACGTAAAGTGATGGATTGATAGTGAATGGATCTCATTGTTGTTTTGTGGACTGTGTGAGATTGTAATTAAGGTATGGACCTGAGGACAAGAACGACGTCTGTGCTGAGACCAAATTGAGGATGAGGATGGCCTGGCCAATCATTTCTCCTGAATCAATCCCTCTTTAGTACGATGTCGGGTCAAAGGTCAATGATTGTTTTAAGTTGACACGAATAATGAGAGTATGGTATTAGGTGTGTGTCAGTCTGGTGGAGTAGATTCAGGTGGTTTATCTCGGGTGACGAGGTGTGTTAGGTGGGACCAAATGTCCAATCCGTTTGATTATTAAAGATCTTATTTTGAGGATTTGTGCCCTGGGTACAGGATAGTGCACCTTACTAATTTGGCGACTAATGTTTATGCAATAATTGGGAGACTCATTGTTTAATCATATTGAAGTTGTTTAGTGTAATGATTGTCATATAGTGTGATTAGTAGTCGTTGGTACGATTATATGGTGGTGTAGCTATATACTAGATAGTAAGTGTTTGGTCTGTCAGGGATATGTAGATTAAAGTTGAGATTGATTAAGAAATGGAAATGATTCCTTGTTTGGGGTTTAGTGTGTCCTTTGAAGGATGTGTTGAGGTTAGATGTTGTCTTTTTCGGTGGTCTGGTAACTGTTCTTTTCTCGGGCTTTGGAGCCTTTTGTGACAGTGTAGAGTAGACTGATGTCGGTTTTAAGTCAGGCGTAAGGTCTAGTTAATCTGTGTTATGATGAAGGGAAAGATGGGTAACCTCATTGGGTTTTGGTGGTAGTGGCGTGTGATTGCCTAGTGACGTCCGATGACAAAGGCAATAATGTCAGTGAGTTCATAGTTTTTGGGTTTTGTGAGGTGTTTTCGGAAAGTGTGTGGCTGTGGGCCTTCTCTATAAGTAGGGTAGATTTCGAGGACGAAATCTCTTTCAAGAGTGTAGATTGTAATGTTTCCAATTTTTACCATTTTTTCATTTTCTGAAATTTTCTATTTTTGCAAAGGCATTTTCGTCTTTTTTCGTTTTGCATGTTGGATACCGTGGGGTGTGCCAGTTATGTCCGAGAGTTGGTTGGGGCATTTATTTGAGTTCAGGACTCTTAGATATGCAATTGTGGTCATTTTTGCATATTTTTTTATTTTTCGGGCTGGACGGTCCGTGTGGGACCCGTTACCGGAATTGTTGCATATGGGAATTTTAGTCGGGTCCATTTGCATCTCATGCATTTTATTTAATGTGTCTTATGTGGGTTTTATATAGTTTGTGTATATATATTTAAATGGTGCAAAAGAAAAATCAAAAATAGAAATTTAAAATTTTGTGATGGAACCTACTTTCCACTAAATGAATTAGTGGCCAAGAGGCCATTTGGCCTCACTCCCTTTCTCTCTCCCCGTAATATCTCTCTCTCCCTCACATTTCTTCATTTTTTCTTTTTTTTTCTCAATCAAAACTTCAATCTCAAATTTCTTCCTCATTTTTTGGAATTTTTGGATGCAGTTTGTGGCGGCCCAGCGAGATATACGCGTTGATATAAGCAATTCCTTGTTTGGTGCACTTTAGGGATTTCAAAATTTTGGACCCATTTAGGGGTTTTTGCATCTAAGTGAGGTATGGGGGTTTAATTTACAGTCTTTTGAATTTTTGTCAATTAATTTTTGGTTTAGTATACTAATTGTATTGATTTTCCTCTAAAATGATGAAATTGTTGCAAATAAAGTATGTGACTATGTGTTTTAGTTGATTTTACATGGACTAGTATGCTTGTATGAAGTAGAATTCATGCCTTACATGTTTGCTTTGCCAAATTATTGTTAAATGTAAGTATGTTTTATTTATTTTGAAGTTCTCGTAAAGCATGCTCTGTGTTTTAAGCTTGAAGTAGTTGTATAATAATGAGCATTGGCACGGTTCATTCATTTATGAGATTGTAAAGCATGAGGCATCCATGCATAAGCATTGGGAAAGAAATGGGAAATTGTTTTGAAGGAAATGGAAAATGTTGCTTTTGGGAAAATAAGTTTTGGAAAGGTTTTTGTGAAAAACCCGGACGTCGAGGAGGTAACGAGGGTCCATGACGTTAGTGTAACCTAGAGGGAACTAGGGAAATTACCCTAGCGTGGTTGAGCTTCTGGGCCCCAAATGACGTCGCAGGGTTACTAAGGGTCAGGGACAGTAGCCAATCCTTCCCTCGTGTCGCCAAAAATTCACCGAGGGACGGGTTATGTTAACAGTGAAAAGTGATGGATTGGATTTTGAAAAAAAATAAAAATGGGGAGCGACATTCATGGCATTGCATCTCATGGCATGAATTTATTTCATTATGACTTGAACTTGCATTGTATTTTTTCTTGGCATTGCATGATCCTGTTGCCTTTGTTTCTATTCATTGTTTGGATTCACGGGGTCCCAAGAGGTGTGCCTTAGGCACTTCCTACTGAGCTTTTGCTCACCCCTTTATTAACATTTTTCAGGACACGGCAAAGAAATGGCGGATGGCAATCCACCACAAACATGATGGGAATAGAAGGGATGTTTTGCAACCTTTAGTGTTTTAGAGTCATTCTTTTGTAGGGCATCAATGACAAAAATGTATTAAACTTGTTTGGCATGGCTTTGTAGTGTAACTTTGAGCTTGACTCTATTATGATGTAAATTGGACAAGTGTAAAGATCATATATATTTTTGATGTGAATGGGGTTAATGAAGTTGTGATTGTAAATAATTAATGATGTTTTTCATCCATGAAAGTAATATGATGCATTTCAAAGTGTTTTGGGACATGTTAGATAAGTTTTGAAGGTCCAAGAGAGGCCATTGCATTTTTATGCATTTAAACAGATTGTTGTAGGTTCCTTTTTAGCAGGGGTCATACCAAATTTTTTTTTTTATTTTTTATAATTGACCTCGGGTTCGGGTAAGAACCCGGTTAACGGTTTGAACCTACGGGTTCAGGTCGTTACATAGACACGTATATGAAGTGTCGAACACATGACCGAGGAGTGTCAGTATTCATGATTGTGAGTGTCCTACACGAATACAAGTACGGCTCCTCCTCACGAAAAAGACACCGCTAAAAAAAATAAATAAGAAAATTTATGAAAAATAGCATCTAAGTGGAATTTTTTACAATTTTATAGTCACTATTTAGTAACTCTAAAAACCGTTCTCAAGAATTAAGAGAATATAAAACTGTTTTCATTGAAAATATATCCTTTTTATAACTAAGTTTTCAAATAACCATTTTTAAAAAACTGAATCAAACAGAATTTTAAAATGGGCCCAATATTTCCTATTCTTAAATTTTTTTCTTCAAAACGACATATATAAATCTACTACCATGAGTCTTCAAGAAGATAATATTATTCTGAATTTCTCTTAGTTATGGATTTTCAAAAATAGAAAATAAATGTTAGTAAAGTAATGTTAGAGAAGGTTTATTTATTTATGTACTAAATATAGATATATTTTTTCAGTCTTCAAGAAGATTATAATTATTATGAATTTCTCTTAGTTATGAGTTTTCAAAAATAGAAAATAAATGTTAGTAAAGTAATGTTAGAGAAAGGGGATTTTTTTTTTTTTCAATATATATTCTAACCAAAACAAATTGTAAGCTTGGTAACTGACCCAGAAGGTAAACCATATTGTTCAAGACTTTCCCAATTTGGATTTCAAGCTAGACAAGAGTCAAGACCCCTTTAACATTCTTTCCCACTCTTTAACTTTCATTCCCATGCCTTGGTAACAAATCAAATATAAATAAAGCTCTAGTGAAGAAGTTAGTTTCATTCTTAAAATAATGGCAATAAAAAAATGCACATCGCATACATTTCTTGGCTGAAAAAGCAACGAATTCAAAAAACATGTTAAAGATCATGAAACCAGCATGGATTCTCAATATTATCAAACCAATCATAGTTGGCACCATCACTTGTCTACTTTTCTTGAAATACCATCAACTATACTGTGAAACAATTTGTGTTTACTGTTTAAAAAACAAAAGAATTTCTACTTCTTAACGATATGCACTTCTATATATTTTTTCCCTTCACATCTACCAATTTTAAGAAATTCCTGTACATGGAAAAACGCTTTCTGATTCTAAGCAATTCCTGTACATGTAATGATGCCAGCACAGCTTCAACCAAGATGGGAAATATTTACTACAATTCTGAAATTATTGGTGGTGATCTTGACCACCAATTCTAAGAAATTCCTGTACATGGAAAAACGCCTTCCGATTCTAAGCAATTCCTGTACCTGATGCCAGCACAGCTTCAACCAAGATGGGAAATATTTACTTCAATTCTGAAATTATTGGTAGTGATCTTGACCATTCAAGGATATGGTCGAGAGGAAGGATGGGCTACATCGGCCGTGTGTGGATACGCTTGCGAGGAAGTTTGAGCTACATCGGCTGTGTGTGGATACGCTTGCGAAGAAGTTTGAGCTAAATTGGCCGTGTGTGGAAACACCGGAGAAAAAGTTTGGGCTACATTGGCCGTGTGTGGATACGGTGGAGAAGAAACTTGAGGTACATTCGCCGTGTGTGGATACGCTGGATTAGAAGCTTGGGCTACATTGGCCCTGTGTGGATACGCGAAGAAGTTTGGGCTACATTGCCCGTGTGTGGATACGCTTGAGAAGAAGTTTGGGCTACATTGCCCGTGTGTGGATACGCTGGAGAAGAAGCTTGGGGTACATTGGCCGTGTGTGGATATGCTTGAGAAAAAGTTTGTGCTACATTGCCCGTGTGTGGATACGCTTGAGAAGAAGTTCGGGCTACATTGGCCGTGTGTGGTTTGATATCTCTACTCCGCATGTAAGTCAAGAACTGACCAGGTAGCTCTTCCAAGAGAGCTTGAACAACCGAGATCTGCCCGCCTGCACGAGGGGATAAAATGTTTTATTTACAGTGAAATAGAAAAGCAGAAGACGAAAACTATAACAAAACAGGAGGAGGATATTTCACATATAATTAATTAGTACACAAACTGTCTATTGAAAATAGCAAGGTTTACATCAGGTTCAATAGTGTGTATCAACAGAACCCTATTCAGGCTTAAGACAACATCAAGTGTTACTGCTAAAAGCAAAATATAAATTTCCTAGTCATGTCATAACAAGGCAGGCAATGCACTATTGATTGGTAGTCTAGTTCTTCAACCTAGCTATTCCTTTCAATCCCAACTTAAGAGGTACAAATCGCACACAGCAATTTGCAGTTAGTGCCATGGTAGTCTGCCCCACCATCACCTTTGATGTTTACATCAAAACCACTCTCTCAACTGTTGGGAAAACTTATTTCTCAATTCCAATCATGCACGAATCATATCTCCTAATCCATCTTCACATGAGCTTCTTCCAGGTTGAACAACCAAAAGGCTCGAAGCATCAAAGGCGGCTGGCTGGGACAAGCCAAGCTTGAAGCAACTAAGCTCAGCTGAACCCCTCACAATGAACATCAAAATTCGATCTTGAACCCCTCACAACTGCACTTTTTGGTATTAATAACCAAGACCACCTTTGAATCCACCTTCAACTTGAACTTCATTAACAGGCAAGCTAAGAAGCTTAAAGCATCAAAGAAGGTTGACAAGAATACAGTAGATACACATACACTAGAAAATAGGAACATGAAAAGAACAATTATGTTTTAGAACTGCATATGAGGAACAAGAAAAATCTGACCGAAATGTCTAACATCTTTAAAATTTGTAAGCTAAACAAAGATGAACTCACCATGCACATCACGCATCGGAACAAATTGTACAATGTCTCGTGTAGCTATCCTTCCCGTGGAACTCTCTAATCTTTGCCCACCATCGGCATCTAGGATCTGCATGATAAACAAGAATTATGTCACATACCAGTTTTAACACACATGTTTGTAAAAGGATAACATCCAACACCAACAATGAAAGGATTTTTAGTGCTATTATGCTAATAAAAGTGAATTAATTGAAGGCCAAATCTGAATACAAAAAATTAAGGACATACTACCTCCATTTTTTCAAAATCTGCACCACCAACTCCAACAATAAGAATTGAAAGCGGTAGGTCGGATGCTCTCACTAAAGCATCTTTAGTTTCCTGAAGATCAGTAAGGACTCCATCCTACAAAAGTATGAAATTATTTTATTATAAAAATAAAAAATAGAAAGAACAAGAAAGAAGCAAATATTTGTCGTTTGATTCACTACCGTTATAATCAGCAAGACAAAGTACTTGCTCTTGTCGTATGAGAGGGAATGCCCAGCAATTTCTGCAGCCTTGTTGATAACCGGACCAAATAAGGTGGGTCCAGCAAGAGCAACATTGTTCAGAGCACCTGAATAAGCAGCCATTATACCTTCTACTCCTTCAACCTGTAACATGAAGGGAAATTGACCATCACGCCATGTAAAAGATGCAAGGAACCAGACTTATATGGTTATTCATCAATGATGGCAGCATCACCACCACCCACATACACCTATCACAGGGATGAAAATATGATGTTTAAGGCAGCATACTGCTCAAAAAATCAAGCTTGTCAACTCGAGCACATTCTCTCTCTCTCTCTCTCCCCCCCCCCCCCCCCCTGCTCCAAACATATCGCTCTTCCATCACAAATCATGATCTCTCCATATTCCTTTATCACCCCAAACCACCACTTTGAAGATATCTCAAACACTCTGGCAAACCAAATTTTGAGAACCGTGAAATTTGATTCCGTGTGATCTTGAACATATGTATTGCATTTCTAATGAAAACCACAAAGATCTAAAGAGTTTGGTGACCGTGAAGGTTGTGAGGTAGAGTTGGCATATCTCTCTCTTCAATGTTTCTTCATATACTCAGTTATATTTTTAGAATCAGATCATGAGTCACTTATTCGGTTTGTTCTGTTTTCCAATTTCCAAACTTGACCTTGAAGTTCCGTTACTTGTATTATGAGTTCTTAGATATTCGCTTATGTTTGAATATTAATTTATTAGCTTTTAAATTTTCCTCGTTGATCTCATATTTGTTTGTTTTTTGTTTCTTTTTCTATTTCTAACTCCAATTTGAGCTGAAAGTTCTGCTTCCAACTACATGTGGATTGAATATTATTTGGTTCACAAGAAATGGGTATGTTTGTTCAAGGCATTTTTTTTTAGTGTATCTACAACAACCAATAAAACATAGATCAACCAATCCAATCTCATATAGACTAACAGTCACAATAGCAACCAGAACACGAGAGAGACAGAGAGAGAGAGAGAGAGGGCATAAAATATTGGGCACTAGCTGGAGAGAAGCTCTTAACAAGAAGATGTGCTCTATAAATGGAGAGAGCAACTTCGTGTTTAGAGAGCAAGGAGGCCACTTATCCTACAACCAAATAGAGAGAAAATGAGATAAAAGCTGGATGTTAAAATAATGAAATGGGTCTCAACCAATAAGGGTATTATTGTCCAAAGAGAAAGGTTAAATTTGTCTTTCCATAATTTTTGAAAGGTCAGTTATGTCATTTTGTTTACTGTAAGGGTAGTTTTGGACTTTCACATAAAATTGTCTAACGGCCCTAATGATTACTTCACTGCAGGGGAGGTCAGAGTATTTTTAGAAATCAACAGGGCAGGTTGACCATATTTTTTTTAAAAGTTTCATCTGACATAGATAAGCCTAAACCTTAGGGGAAATCATAGTAATTACCCAAATTAAAAACAAGTAAAGTAGGATGTATTTTCCATCCCTTGCAATATATTTACCTCAAAGCCACCTGTACCACTCAAGTTAAAACAGTGAGATACTGAACCATCAAACGTCCTTCCTCCAAAGCCCCAAGCAGGAAAGCGCCTGTCAGAATCATAGAATTGTATGACCTCGCCAACCTCCGTTATAGCCTGCGAGGAGTTCAGTCATTAAATTAAGCACTCGCTTTAACAGCCACTTTCATAGAATCTGCAGTTCATAACCACATCGACAGGTCAAATCAATGTGATCAACAGATAAAACAAGTTTATGAGTCTGCATTCCCATGGGAGAAGTTGAGGTTATTTGACTTAATGGTAGGCTCTTTAGCCCCTATAAACTAGTACAAATTTTAAAAATTATTCTTGAAGCATAGACACTTCCAGAATTTAAGACACCACAGGTGGAAACTCAAGGGTATCTGACTTAATGGTAGGCTCATTAGCCCCAATATAAAGTATTGAAGATTTTTTAAATTATTTTTGAAGCTATAGATACTTCCAAATTTGAGAACACCACAGGTGGCACCACCTTACCTGCTGGTAAGCATTCAACCGGCCTGAAGGATCAATGTAGTGCAAAGAACTTACACTGCGAGGATTTCCATTTGAAGCTGGAAAAAAATTCAAATTCAATTCATGAGCAAAACCCCTATATTTACAATACAAATTTGATTGGAATAGTATAGCTTTTTTAAATGTTGAAGGTCTATTACCGGTAAAATCAACAGCAACCATAAAGTTAAGTTCAAAGCCACTAGAAATGTAATCGATAAAACTGTGCAGTTTCTTTTCAACAAAGCCATCAACAAAAAGTTGACCCTTCAGAACCTACAGAAGATAAGCACAGTGTAGGTTCAGACATGACAGACATACAACAAGTGGCTAAAATCCTTTTCAAGTACAAAATAAATACCTTTTCATGACCCTGGCGAGCAGATGGCATGATAAAATTTGCACCAATCTTTTCTTTGTGAAGTTTTTCAAGGTCCGTCACTGATTTCTGCATTTTACTGTTTCAAATGAACCGTAGTATCAATATAATTAGCAATAAAAGAAAAAATAAATTCTGAAAAAATAAATAATAAAACAAGCAAAAAGGCAAAGAAAAAAAAAAATCAAAAACAAAAACAAAACAAAAGAAGGAACTCTAACTGAAAAAAAAAAAAAAAAAAAAAAGGAATTAACAAGACGAATAAATTGAACAATTACCCGATCAGTACATGATTGCCACTGCTATTGAAATCAAAGCACTCAATAACTAATGGATTATCCTGCACCAAAGAGATATTTTTTTTTGGTAAACAACCAATAAAATAAATAAATAATAGCAAACTGTAGTTGTATCAATCACAAAATGTAAATTAACAAATCTGGATCCAGGGACGAAGTGTTGTGATTAAGAGATAAAATAATTATGTCCCTTCAGTTACATTTCCAACAGTGACTATGCCTTCCAAAATGCAAAATTGTAAGAGCCTTTATGTTAAATTAGCTCAAACATAAATCATTGCCACAAAAACATGAGACAACCACAGATATCATAAACTAAGCTTAATCCATTCCAGACCTAATCACAAGAATTGACAAACTTGCCTTGCTCCCAAACTGCTGCATTGTGAGACATAGAGGCTTCCACATTGGATTCAAGTTGTTATTCACGACTTCTGTCTTGCAAATTGGAACAGAAATACCAGTCTCAACAACCCTAGATACTCTCAAGAAAGGATCCTGAAAGCAGTAAGTAAGAAAAATATCTAAGAGCTAAAAATTCCACAAGTAACCAAAAGCTCCATAATGATATATGCTTCCAGATACATACACTTTTGGAAAATAGGTCCTTGTTATCCAAGTTGGAACAATGGAATGTCATCTCTACAGCATTTCTTGAACCAGCAGTTTCCTCTGCATGGACAGTTAGTGTCCCCAAGTTTTTCAGACCACTGTGCCCATTTTTATTGTGAAGGCGAAGGGTCAAACTCCGACTTTGTTTAGTCAATATCTGTTGAATTAAAAAAGGAGAAAGAGAAGTAAACATTTAAGAATATTTCTACATAAAAAGAAAGAACTTCCCAACCAACTACTTCATATTATAATAACTACAGAACAAGCCTCATTTAAGAAAGAGATATAGAAGCACTATTCTGAAAAGCCATCCTTCACTGAAGAAATCTATTGCACAGTTTTCAATACATGCACATATTCAACTAGGGGGAAGCCGCAAGTGGGTCCTGCCAGAAAAGAATTGTCCAAATATGTTGCGCTGGTAATAGGAGTTCCACACATTGCTCAAATTTGAGTTCCTTGAGTGGATCAAACCAAAGTAGGTCTGGACTTTCACAAAACTTGAATCCACATTTTGAAGCATGTCATGGGACCCAAAAAGGGGCCAGTAGAATGCAGTGAGACACGTGTTGTGAAATATGCAGCAATGTAGTCAAAGGAACAGTTCATGGGTAAAGCTGTGTAATTTAGACTTAAATGAGGACATTTTTTCAAGTCCCGTACGCATCTTCACAGATTTCCCGCCAACTTGGAACTGTTGGGTATGATGCTTATACATGTCCAAATTTTGTCACTTTGACACTGTTACTATACAGTGAAGAAGAATGCCAGGGTAATTATCGATGGCTAATATATGCAAGTGCTTGCATGAGAACAATAATTCTATGGTTAATATTGTTTAATTGCATAGATGGACAGTTTCTCTAATAATTAAAACATGTAGTTTTCTCAAATGTACAGTAAAGGCAATCAGTTGAACTATTTCCCAAACAACAAAATCCAATGATTTTTAAGAATTCGGCATATACGATGAACACATATTTAGACACACACATGGGTCAAACCAAACATATCCTGTGATACATAACGGACCAGATATTTTGACTAGTTGCTCAGTTACGTGATGCTGCTCAACCAAAGAGGTCAAGAAATAGCTGTTCCCTTTTTCTTTTATTTGTTTAACTGAAAAAGCTATTGCAACATTTCGTTATATAATTTTTCAAACTGCCACACTTATGTAATATATGGAGCAAACTCAATGAAATAGGCACACAAAAGAGCTTGAAGAGTGTGCAACATCAATATTGAATTCGATTAGGCCCCAGTGAATACAAGGAATCTTACCTCAGATACTACACAACTGGCTTCACCAAGAAATTCTTGTTCTTTCAACTTCAGCATCTGCAATGTAACAAAATGGAAGAACTTTATCATTTGCAAACTTTTTGTTTACCTATGATAATCAAAAGTTGCTATTAGTTACTATTTGCGGTGGGATGGTGAATTGCGCCCAAACACCTTCAAAATACATAATGTTAACCCATATTGCGGATCATATAATCACACACACAATCTTTTGTTAACTTGTTTGAAGAGAATTAAGTTTTGGGAATAAAGTCCACCAACATTATTGAAGTCATAAAAAATAATAATAATAATAAAGGATGGCCTGTGAAGCAAGGTTGTAAAATTGGAATTGTATATTGGATCAACTCGTAGGTCTTTAGGATTGGATTGAGGATAAGAAAATATTCCATAAATAAAAACAATAAATGATAATAATATTTTTGTGGCTTAATAATTCTTAAAAGGTCAACATTTAAAAGCCTAAAACTCTTGAAAGAACATAAAGAAAATTAAAATAAATATTTCAAGAAGATAAATTTCCAAAAACTCTCTCCAATAATGGTAGGGAGCATTAACCATTGCACCATTAAAAATATATCACAAAAAATTAATTTATCCATATGATAGCACGTGACAATATTATATGAAAATGTAACATAAAAAAAAGTTCATGAATCATCATTTATCCATCCGTGGTCATACCCAGCATGAAGATACTGAATTTATATGTGAAATATATTCTACTTTAAATACTCAGGCCACTCGACCGTAAAAAGGTACCGTAGAAGAGGCAACAATAAAGAAATGAGCAATATAAAGTCACTAAGATCTGTTATATGATATTGAATGGTTCGAAGAAAAGTTAGTTCTAGAGTGGAAGGAAATCAAGGTCGATGGCCTGAACCAATGTTTTTTTTTTTTTTTTGATAAGTGGCCTGAACCAATGTTTTTAAAGCAAACTTTAGTCCCTCTGTGTGCAAATATCATAGCAAAATAACGACCAAAAGAAAAAGTAAAAGAAAAAAGAAGAAAGAAAAAAGTCAAACTCATACTAGTCAAAATAAGGAATTATACTACCAAATTAGTAGCTAAAGCAGTTGACTACTCTGCAATAGCATTGCAGAGTCGAAAAGAAGAAGATTTTTTTGTGATGATTGTCTTACTCAGGACATGTGAATTGAGTTTTGATCTTGGTTTCATAATTTTATTTAGGTCTCAAAATCTCATAAAAATAAAAAATGAAACAACATAAAAAAATAAAAAAATAAATAGATAAATAAATAAAAATCTCCATATGTTTCCCCGGTTCTAAATTTCTTGCACCTAACTCACAGCTAACACACATGTAAGACGTAAGATAAATTCCACAACAAGGCAAACAAGTTGAATTCTGGCACCCATAACTTTGTGCAAGTCATGTAAAAAAACCACCAACTTGGCATAAATAACAGATCTATTGTTATGTACTATTTAAATTTCAATATCAGTAAGTTGCACATACAGTAGCTTACTAGCATCTCATACTGTCTAGTATGATGTTAGACAACACACATCTTAGATATTTAAAAACTGAATACTTTTATCCATTTTCATCAGAATTCCAAATCCAAACCAAAAGCAGTAGAAACTGCATCAGTTCATAAATATTACCATAATTACTTTTTGGGTGAATATTAATTCTCTCTCTGTTCCCCAACATTGGTATATTCTTTAGGTATTGGCAAATGTAAAATAAATCTCAGCTACATAGTGAGGATTATTGAATTCAAATCCAAGTACTAAATGACCTGAGAACGTGAAATCATAATGTACCTTCACTGGTAAATTGTGGTATTTCGTATCCACATCGTACACACGAAAGCTGAAAAAACAAAATGGGAATCATGAGAAATAAATTCTCAAGGCCAAGAAAGGTCTACCAGATATAGTGAACAAGAGAAATCCACACAAGGATGTTGAGAAATACGATATGCTTACATCAGAGGCTGAACAATCTCAAACTGATACGAAACATTAATTTTTCCAATCCAAGCAGGATCCAAATTGTTCATTATCACTTCCGTACGGCCAATTTCCTCTAAGGTTCCATCTCTTTTCTTTTCATATACTACTGCCATAGGATCACTCTGCAATGAAAAAAAAAAAATTCAAGGTCAAGCCATATAATGACAATTTTGGTGGAATTCCTTAGTATATTTCAGAGAGTATATATCTATCTACCAAGCCAGGTGGCCTGTGGTCTCCAGCTTGTTCTCTTTTGAATGAATTATATAAAAAAACATTCATGAATTCCTCCCTCATAGGTAGTTGGAAATGAAAGGCATAAATAAATTAAAACTTGTGGATCAAATATTTGATTTTGGAGACTCAAGAGCCGCTTTCCCACATTTTCTAAGAGTTGGGAATGACTATTCACACATGTTATATGGTCCATTCAGTACACAGTGAAATGTCTATAGAGATGGCAGAATGGAGGCAGCACCTAACCGACCAACCACGGCTACATTTTCTTAATTCATGTAACATTTATGCGTCCAGTGTAGACAATTCTTTACAGTACAAATATTTGTCACTCCAAAAATCAGATTCACAAAGGCGGCCAAAATACCAAAGAGTCAATGAAAATTAAACAACAGAACCAATGAATAATTGCTGAACCTATCTCAATGAATGTATAGTCATCTAATCCCATGATTTTAAACTATGGATTTGAGAACATACCTTTGAAATGATGTCACGATCGCGTAATTTTGAAGCCGACAGAGATAACTGCATTTCAATTGAAACACATTATTGCTCCATGTACAGTTAAATTAAATAGATAGTGTGTGAAGGCCATGAAAAGAAAATAGGTGAGATAAGGACAAGGAAACTCAACCCTATAGCATCACAATTACCTTAAGATTATGATGATATATTACTCCACCCCTCCCAAAAAATTAAAAAACAAAAGAAGTTAAGAACTATACTGCAATTTGGTCCACTGGCATTTCCTATTGGCAGTGGAATCGTACTATTGTCACGCCAGGAGTTGTGTATAACTCCACTCTTATTCAGTGACGAGATAAATTCATGGTCCAAAACTTGCAAAATATGTTTCTGCTCAGGTGATAGACAGTTGGAACCTTCAGTCTTATCCAAACACAGAAATACAATTTTGATTGTGAATCTGCCAAAAAAAAATCTTCCCTCTTGACACACCAATACAAGTATAAAATCTTACTTTCAACCATTAACGTGTCTCTTTCGAATGGCTAAGGTTTGCACTGCTGGATGTACATCCATGTCACATAAAGCACTATTTGGAATCAACATTAAAAGACAGAATCTAATAGAAAGAACATACTTGGTCTGCTTGATGCCCAAATCAGATAATTAAAGTGTATAAGAGTCTTAAAAAGATTCAGAAACATATTTTAACCATTCCTCAAGCTCAAGTTGAATAGTAGAATACAAGGAAGGATCCAAATGGATGATACCTATGGGACCCCAGGACAAATTTATATCAGAATAATAAATTAAGTGTAGTTAACCAAGACATGCATGAAGGGGGTAAAAGCTACATTTTATGGCCAACTTGATGTATTCTCAATCATTGGTTCATTTTTTCTTAATTTCAGGACAAATAAGATTCTGAATTCTGGAATCAACAGCTTTGTCTTATACTTAAAAGGTTAAATACACATAAAGCGGAGCGAATCTTGGTCATGTCTTGGTTAATTGACTTATAATAAATGGCCAATGGTGGAATAAGTCAACCCCTCTGAACCTACTTGTACAGGTAATAACGTAATATCCACCCTCCCCACTCCCCAGTGCGTGGAAAGCCCAGTCCAATTAAGAGGATCTTTCTCCCAAATAAAAACCCATATGCTTAATATCAATTCATAGATCTTGGCGAAAATCAATTTCCACCCTCCCCACTCCCCAGTGGGTTGAAAGCCCAGCCCAATTGAGAGGATCTTTCTCCCAAATAAAAACCCATATGCTAATATCAATCCATAGATCTTGGCGAAAATCAATTTCCATCCCATCGTCGCTTGAGGGTGTCATTGAGTGTCATTGAGATCAAAAATCAAACACTGTATATGCATCTAATTCACTTTCTTTAGCAGTATTTAGCTTTTGCTCTCTTTCCAAAAATCAATGAAATAAGGAAGCCAAAAGTGTCCCAAAGCACAGTCATGTCTTCTTCTGTTTTTTCCTTCATGTCACTCAACAAGAAGAATTTAACTCAACATTCCTTGGCATTTCCAGTGAACAGTTCATTTCGCTTAATCTAGACAGAGCAATGAAAACATTGGCAATTACCCCCACACTACGACACACACGCACGCACGCACGCATACATACATATACATATACGAAGAATAAATTGGAATGATGTTATTAAAGTTACATTAAAAAAATTAAAGAATGTATGTACCCATTCATATAAAACAAAGGTAAGGCAAGGCAAGAATGCTGAGGGTGAGGACTATTGGATTAAGTATAAGGATAAAAAATAAAACAGTAAAAAGAAGGACCACATGGGATAAAATTGACCTAACATTGAAAGGACATCGAAAACCATGTTGGAAGTGACAAGTACTCTACATTAAAACCCAGCTCCGTATACATGTGTGTGTGTGTTGTGTGTGTGAAATTGTGAATATATATATATATATATACCTCGATCTGTGTAAAGAGCGCACCAAGACCCTTCGTTTTAAAGAAGTAGTCAACAGCATCATTGTGGCCCCCGCCGCCGCCGCCACCACCAACACCAACATCGTTCCTCTGTAGGGGCCTTTGTTGGGCCCCTCCCGCCGCTTGTTGGCCTCCTCTCACATCCGAAAAGCAACCTCCCATCTTTCTCTTTCTCTCTCCTCCCTCTTTCTCTCTCTAAAGAATCTTTCAAACTCCAAATTTCGGATTTCAGTAATCCCAAATCTCTTCTCTCTTTCTCTCTTCTGGGTTCTCTAATTTATAGAGATCGGAGCAGTTTATTGGATACTCTCTCTCCCTCTTTCCTTCTTGGCGTGTTAACCAACAGAGAATATAATACTAAAAAAAAACGCGTGAATGAAAAGTACTTCAATCAGGACACACAGTGACGGACTCCCCAAGCTAGAATCGGCAAAACTATTAATTGCTGTTAGGCTACCTATCACACCTCCCTATATATATATATATATAATTGGCAAGACTTTTCTTAATTCTTACCCGTTGAAAATACGGACTATATAGAAATTTACTAGTAATTTCGAATGTTAAAAAAAATTAATAATATAATAATTATGATTTTGAATTAGTTTTCAAAAATAGAAAATGCCTGTGTTAGAAAAGTAAGTAAGGAGAGTAGAGGTGGTTTTTGGTGTAGGTTTAGCAAGTGGAAACATATTTATATCTATATCAATACTATTATTGAATGTGTAAAGAGTTTCAGTGTTTGTATTTCAGTATTTGTTTATTAATATAAAAAAAGAGTTTTTATAAATAAAAAAATTACCTAAAAATTATTTAAAGAGTTTAATTCAAATTACAAATTACTTAATAAAATTAATTTAAAGAGTTTAATTCAAATTACAAATTACCTAATAAATTCATTTTTCTTGTCCCACATTGGTTTTAAATAAAAACGATTACATGGAAGCCTTCATAAAACTATAAACCTAAAGAAATTATTACCACACATTTCTCGGCCTTGTGGCTAACCTTTCTCGGCCTATTGGCTAAGATCAAGTATAATACTAAATTTCTTTGTGTCGGCCTTTTGGCTAACTTTTTTTAGTCTTTTGGCTAAGATCAAGTGTAGTACTATTTTCTCGACCTTTTGACTAACCTTTCTCGGCCTTTTAGCTAAGATCAAGTGTAATACTACTTTCTCAGCCTTTTGGTCGATTTTTTGGCTATTTTTAATCTTTTTGGCTAAGATTAAGTAAAGTACTATTTTCTCGGCCTTATTAATTCAAATAAAATATAAAAATTATTACTTAATAAATTTCAAATAAAATATTTATTAAAACTCTTAATCAGTTGGTGATATTTTGTGAAGATGTTTATGTCCGCATTTATAGTACGAATTTCGTTCTCCCAGCTTGCATGAATTGTATACCTGGATACTTCTACTTTTTTTTAAACTTTTTTTTGTGGTAAAAACTAAAGTAAACCTCTAAAATTTATCCCAATAATGATAGTGTCATGACTAGGGGCGAGCTAAGGAAATTACATTTCCAGAGGCAAAATGACAAACAGCAGAGAGAGAAATTAACAAGAAATACATTTCAAATTATATATTTCAAATTATAGAATCTCTAAAAATTATTACCTAATAAAATTCAAATAAAATATTTATTAAAACTCTAACATTAAAGTTTAAAAATTATTCTAACAAAAATTACCTATTTATTTATTTATTATGAGTTTTTTAATAAAATGAAATCTAATTTGACAAGGATTATTAATATAAAAATTATTTATTAATTGATATAAAAAAGGTTAATTTTAAAAGAGTTTCTATAAAACTCTAACATAAATTACTTATTTATCTATTTATTATGAGTTGTTTAATAAAAGAAAATCTAATTAGACAAGAATTATTTTAATAAAAATGTGCAAAGATTTTCAGTGTTTGAATATTTCCGTATTTATTTATTAATATAAAAAAATAGAGTTTTTATAAACAAAAAATTACCTAAAAATTATTTAAAAAGTTTAATTCAAATTACAAATTACATAATAAAATTTATAAAAATTCATTTAAATAGTTTAATTCAAATTACAAATTACCTAATAAATTCATTTTTCTTGTCCCACATTGGTTTTAAGTAAAAAGGATTACATAGAAGCCTCTTATAAAACTATATACTTAAAGAAATAATAATCACATCTTTCTCGCCCTTTTGACTAAGATCAAGTGTAGTACTAAATTTTTTTAAGTCGGCCTTTTGGCTAACCTTTCTTGGTCTTTTGGCTAAGATCAAGTGTAGTACGTACTACTTTCTCTGCCTTTTGGCTAAGATCGTGCTAAGATCAAGAGTGTCGGCCTTTTGACTATGATCATGCTAAGATCAAGTGTAGTATTACTTTATTGGCCTTTTGGCTAACTTTTCTTGACTTTTTGGTTAAGATCAAGTGAAATACTAATTTTTTTTGGGTCGGCCTTTTGACAAACCATTCTCGGCTATAATACTACTTTCTCGGCCTTATTATTACCTAATAAAATTCAAATAAAATATAAAAATTATTACCTAATAAAATTCAAATAAAATATTTATTAAAACTCTAACAAGAAATACATTTCAAATTATAGAAACTATTAAAATTATTACCTAATAAAATTCAAATTAAATTTATATTAAAACTCTAACATAAAACATTAAAAATTATTCTAACACAAATTACCTATTTGAATTTTTTAATAAAATAAAATCTAATTTGACAAGTATTATTAATACAAAAATTATTTATTAATTGATATAAAAAAGAGTTTCAGTCTTTCAGTATTTATTTAAAACAAAAAATTACCTAAAAATTATTTAAAGAGTTTAATTCAAATTACAAATTACCTAATAAAATTTATGAAAATTAATTTAAAGAGTTAATTCAAATTACAAATTATCTAATAAATTCACTTCCCACATTGATTTTAAGTAAAAAGGATTACATGAAAGCCTCTTATAAAACTATAGACCTAAAAGAAATAATAATCACACCTTTCCTACATTGGTTTTAAATAAAAAGGATTACATGGAAGCCTCTTATAAAACTATAGACCTAAAGAAATAATAATCACACCTTTCTTGGCCTTTTGGCTAACATTTCTCGGCCTTTTGCTAAAGATCAAGTGTAGTACTAAATTTTTTTGGGTCGGCCTTTTGGCTAACATTTCTTACTCTTTTTTGCTAAGATCAAGTGTAGTACTACTTCCTTAGCCTTTTGGCTAAGATCAAGCGTAGTATTACTTTCTCGACCTTTTTGCTAACCGCTCTCGGCCTTTTGGCTAAGATCAAGTGTAGTAGACCTTATTATTACCTAATAAAATTCAAATAAAATATAAAAATTATAACCTAATAAAATTCAAATAAAATATTTAATAAAACTCTAACAAGAAATACATTTCAAAATTATATATTTCAAATTATAGAATCTCTAAAATTTATTACCTAATAAAATTCAAATAAAATATTTATTAAAACTCTAACATAAATGTCTAAAAAGTTATTCTTACACAAATTACCTATTTATCTATTTATTATGACTTTTTTTAATAAAATGAAATCTAATTCAACAAAGATTATTAATATAAAAATTATTTATTAATTGATATAAAAAAAGGTTAATTTTAAAAGAGTTTATATAAAACTCTAACATAAATTACCTATTTATTATGAGTTTTTTAATAAAAGAAAATCTAATTAGACAATAATTATTAATATAAAAAAATATTTATTAATTGATATAAAAAGAGATTTTAAAAGAGTTTCTATTAAACTCTAACACAAAATATATTTTAACACTAACACAAATTATAGAAACTCTAAAAATTATTACCTAATAAAATTCAAATAAAATATTTACTAAAACTCTAACACGAAATATATTTCAAATTATAGAAACTCTAAAAATTATTACCTAAAAAAATTCAAATAAAATATAAAATTTTGTTACCTAATAAAATTCAAACAAAATATTTATTAAAACCCTAACACGAAATATATTTCAAATTACCTAATAAAATTCATAAATATGAATTTAAATAGCGCAGAAATTAATTAAAAGAATTTAATTCAAATTACAAATTACCTAATAAAATTCATTTTTCCAGTCCTACATCGGTTTTAAGTTATAAATGATTAAATGAAAACCTCTTATAAAACTATAGACCTAAAGAAATAATAATAATACATTTCTCGGCCTTTTGGCTAACCTTTATCGACCTTTTGGCTAAGATCAAGTGTAGTCTTACTTTCTCGGCCTTTTGGCTAACCTTTAAAACTATTTAAAGTGTCTAATTCAAATTACAAATTACCTAATAAAATTCATAAAAATGAATTTAAATAGTTTAATTAAAATTAAAATTTAACTAATAAAATTCATTTTTCTTGAGTTTCTAAAACTCTAACACAAATTACCTATTTATCTATTTATTATGAGTTTTTTAATAAAAGAAAATCTAATTAGACAAGTATTATTAATATAAAATTTATTTATTAATTGAAATAAAAAGATGTTTTAAACAAGTTTCAATAAAACTCTAACACAAATTACCTATTTATCTATTTATTTTGAGTTTTTCAATAAAAGAAAATCTAATTAGAGAAAAATTATTAATATAAAAAATATTTATTAATTGATAGAAAAAGAGTTTTTAAAAGTGTTTCTATTAAAGTCTAACACAAATTACCTATTTATTTATTTATTATGACTTTTTTAATAAAAGAAAATATAATTAGACAAAAATTATTAATATAAAAAATATTTTTTAATTCATATACAAAATATAGTAATTTTTCTAAAACTCTACTACAAATTACCTTTTATTATGAGTTTTTTTTAATAAAAGGTAATCTAATTAGACAAGAATTATTAATATATAAAGATATTTATTAATTTATATAAAAAGTGTCTTTAAAAGATTTTCTATAAAACTATAACATATATTACCTATTTATCTATTTGTTATGAGTTTTTTTAATTAAAGAAGATATAATTAAACAAGAATATATTTAAAGAAAATAAAAAAATTATATAAAATCTACCACTAATTAGCTGTTTTATTTTCTATAAAAATCTGTCTTATTATTTATTTATTATGAGTTTTTTAATAAAATAAAATCTAATTAGACAAGAATTATTAATATAAAAAATATTTATTAATTAAATTTAGTAATTTACAAAACTCAAACTCTACCACCAATTTCAAAATTCAGTATTTCCATATTAATGTAAAACCTAAAAGAATTTATTACTTTATACGTAAAATAAATACAAACATATCACACAAACAAACAAATATATATCGTTATATATGCAAAGATCTATGAATAAAACATATATTTGTGAGTGTATATATCTATATCTATATCTCTATACTAATATTAAAAGTGTAAAGAGTTTATTGATATAAAATAAATTAAAATTAAAGTGTTTCAAATCATTATTCAAACAACTAAAAAATAGGTAAAGTAGGTAATTATTTAATAAAATAATTTACTAAATAATAAAATAAGTTAGAAAACATTTATCACGTGCATCGCACGTGCCTTCTACTAGTTATTATTAAATGTGCAAAGTGTTTCAGTATTTCAGTATTTATTTATTAATTGATATAAATTCTATAACACTCAAATTACCTAATAAAATTAAAATTAATTCAAATTAACAAAATATAAAAAGAGTTTAATTCAAATTATAAAGTCCCACATTGGTTTTAAGTAAAAAGAATTACATGAAAAGCCTCTTATAAAACTATAGAGCTAAAGAAATAATAACTACACCTTCTCGGCCTTTTGGCTAAGATCAAGTGTAGTACTACTTTTTCTGCCTTTGTGTAAAGAGTTTCAGTATTTATATATTAATTGATATAAATTCTATAAAACTCAAAATTACCTAATAAAATTCAAATTAACAAAATATAAAAAGAGCTTAATTTATAATAAAGAGCCCTCATTAATTATTATATCCCACTATATGAATTATATAAAACTCAAAATTACCTATCTATAATCAATTGTGCTTGACCAAATGGTTAATAAATTAACCTATTTATCTATTTATTATTATGAATTTTTTAATAAAAGAAAATCTAATTTTACAAGAATTATTAATATAAAAAGATTTATTAATTGATATATAAAACAAAATAATTTTTCTAAAACTCTACCATAAATTAGCTTTTATTATGAGTTTCTGAGTAAAATTATATCTAATTAGATAAGGATATATTTAAAGAAAATAAAATAATTTTTATAAAACTCTATCAAAAATTACTTATTTTATTTTCAATAAAACTATATCACACTAGACAAAGATATATTTAAAGAGTAAACTCTAAAACAAATTACCTATTTATCTATTTATTATGAGTTTTTTAATAAAAGGAAATCCAATTAGACATTGTTAATATAAAAAATTATTTATTAATTGATATAAAAAGAGGTTTTAAAAGAGTTTCTATAAAATTCTAACACAAATTACCTATTTATCTATTTATTATTTATTATGAGTTTTTTTTTAATAAAAGTAAATCTAAATAGGCAATAATTATTAAAATAAAAAATATTTATTAATTGAAAAGTACCTAATAAAATCATGCAAAGTGTTCAGTATTTCGATATTTATTTATTTATATATATACAATATTTATTAATTGATATAAAAATAATTTTTGTAAAAATAGTTTCTATAAAACTCTAAAAATTACCTAATAAAATTAATCACATTCTATATAAAACTCTAATTTTTAGTTCACTATAAAAAGAATAGTTATTTTTTATGAATATTTATCACAATATAACCGGTCCGGCGAACTTATGATTATGTAATTATCAGAAAAGGAAACATGTCATTATCCTATTAATCCAAAAGGTTTATAAATAGAGGCATGAAGGAAGATGGAAGGGGTACAGAAATTGAGAATTTTAGAAATCCAGAATTTCAGAGTAAAATACAAAAACTCTGCTAAAGAGTTTCAGTATTTATTTATTTATATAAAAAAATATTTATTAATTGATATAATATTATTATTAGATGTGCAAAGAGTTTCAGTATTTAAGTACAAATTACCTATTTATCTATTTATTATGAGTTTTTTTAATAAAAGTAAATCTAATTAGACAACAATTATTAAAATAAAAAATATTTATTAATTAAAAATTACCTAATAAAATCATGCAAAGTGTTTCTGTATTTGAGTATTTATTTATTTATATAAAAATAATTATTAATTGATATAAAAATAGTTTTTGTAAAAATATTTTCTATAATACTCTAAAAATTACATAATAAAATTAATCACATTCTATATAAAACTCTAATTTTTAGTTCAACATAAAAAGAATAATTATTTTTTACGAATAATTGCAGTATTTATTTATTTAGATAAAAAAAATATTTATTAATTGATATAAAAATAGTTTTTATCTATACTATTATTAGATATGCAAAGAGTTTCAGTATTTAAGTATTTATTTATTTATATATAAAAAAATATATTTAAAACACTAAAATCTACATAATAAAATTTAAACTAACCTATTTATCTATTTATTATTAAGAATTTTTTAATAAAAGAAAATTTAATTAGACAAGAATTACTAATATAAAAAAAATATTTATTAATTGATATATAAAACAAAATAATTTTTTTAAAACTCTATCACAAATTAGCTTTTATTATGAGTTTCTTAATAAAATTAAATCTAATTAGACAAGGAAATATTTAAAGAAAATAAAGTAATTTCTATAAAACTCTATCACAAATTACGTATTTTATTTTCAATAAAATCCTATTACACTAGACAAATATATATTTAAAGAGTTTCTATAAAACGCTAACACAAATTACCTATTTATCTATTTATTATGAGTCTTTTAATAAAAGAAAATATAATTAGACAAGTATTATTAATATTAAAAATTATTTATTAATTGATATAAAAAGAGGTTTTAAAAGAGTTTCTATAAAACTCTAACACAAATTATCTATTTATCTATTTATTATGAGTTTTGTTTTAATAAAAGTAAATCTAATTAGATAAGAATTATTAAAATAAAAAATATTTATTAATTGCAAAATTACCTAATAATATCAATCACATTCTATATAAAACTCTTATTTTTAGTTCAATATAAAAAGAATAGTTATTTTTTATGAATAATTATCACAATATAACCGACCTGCCCTGTTATGATTATGTTATTATCAGAAAAGGATACATTGAGAATTCTAGAAATCTAGAATTATAGAGTAAAATACGGAAGCTTTGCCAAAGAGTTTTAGTATTTATTAAAAAGAGTTTTTATTTATACTATTATTAGATGTGCAAAGAGTTTCCGTATTTATTTATTTATATACAAAATATATAAACACTAAATTCTACATACTAAAGAGTTTCTATAAAACTCTAACATAAATTACCTATTTATCTATTTATTGTAAATTTTTTAATAAAAGAAAATCTAATTAAACAAGTATTACTAATAAAAAAAATTATTTATTAACTGATATAAAAAGAAGTTCAAAAGAGTTTTTATAAAAAAACTCTAACACAAATTACCAATTTATCTATTTATCATGATTTTTTTTAATAAAAGTAAATCTAACTAGACAAGAATTATTAAAATAAAAATATTTATTAATTGATATAAAAAGAATTTTTAAAAGGGTTTATATTAAACTTTAACACAAATTACATATTTATTTATTTATTATAAATTTTTTGAATAAAAGAAATTCTAATTAGACAAGAATTATTAATATAAAAAATATTTTTTAATTGATATAAAAAATAAAATAATTTTTCTAAAACTCTATCACAAACTACTTTTTACTATGAGGTTTTTTTTGTTTTATTTTATTTTTTTTAATAAAAGCTAATCTAATTTGACAAGAATTATTAAAATTAAATATATTTATTAATTGATATAAAAAGAGTTTTTAAAAGAGTTTCTATTAAACTCTATCACAAATTACTTATTTATTTGTTTATTATAAATTTTTTAATAAAAGAAAATCTAATTAGACTATAAAAACTTTACCACAAATTACCTATTTTATTTTTAATAAAATTATAATACATTAGACAAAGATATATTTTAAGATTTTATATAAAAACTCTTATACAAATTACCTATTTATCTATTTATTTTGAGTTTTTTAATAAAAGGAAATCTAATTAGACAAGTATTGTTAATATAAAAAATTATTTATTAATTGATATAAAAAGAGATTTTAAAAGAGTTTCTATAAATCTCTTACATAAATTACCTATTTATTTATTTATTGAAATCTAATTAGCCAAGAATTATTAATATAAAAAATATTTATTAATTGATATAAAAAGAATTTTTAAAAGAGTTTCTATAAAATTCTAACACATATTACCTATTTATCTATTTATTATGAGTTTTTTTAATAAAAGAAAATATAATTAAACAATGATATATTTAAAAAAAATAAAATAATTTTTATAAAATCTACCACAAATTGGCTGTTTTATTTTCAATAAAACTTTATCACATCATCTACAAAACATTCAACACGTGCATCGCACGTGCCTTTTCCTAGCTAGTTATATACATATTTATAGGATTTTGATCTCTTACTATTTTATTATTATTATTGCTGTTTTTCTCTGAGAAAGATGTAAGCAATATATAAGCATAACTTGGAGGTTGTGATGTCAATAAATAATTTGTTGAGAAATCACAAATGGCTATGACCAATTGACCACCCTTCAAATGCGTTATTGTGGAAGAATGCGATTTTGCTCCAATGTCTTCCCTGCATATTTATCTCTCTCGTGTCTGGTTAGTCTGTCTGTCATGAGCATTCGCATCATTAACTCAATGTAATTTACATCTCTCGTATTTTGTTGGTCACATCATATTTATTCACATTGTTAGCCAATAAATTTACGTCTCGTGTCTTGTTAGTCCGTCTGTCATGTCCATTTACATGGTTAACCCGATAACTCTAAGGAATTCTTATTGAGTGTTTTTAATGTCATTAATTATTTGATTCCTCTTTTAGAGTACATTAAAAATATAAGCTTTTTGATCTTATGTTTGGCATGCCAAGCACTCATCTAATTAGCCTAAATTGTTAATCTAATAACATTTTTTTTACGGTGATATTTTCTGGAATTATGTCACTCATATGTCTTGATAGCCATATTGATGCACTGAGGAGGTTACTTTAAATCAATAAAACAATAATTGCGTAAAAAAATGTTAAATTTGTAATTTAATTGTGTTGTAACATTATAACATGATAAAATATGTGACATGAATGATACATCTTTTTTAAAGTATCGAATAACCGTGAGAAAAGATCAAGGTCCTTCATTGCATGAGAAAAGATCAAGGTTCTTCATTGCACTGCATGGAACGTACAGGAACAAACATCTTGACGTACAGGAACAAACATCTTGCACCGAAGAAGTCATAAGATGGTATATTTTGACTATACGCCGCGTCACACTTCTTATCCATACAAAAAAAAAATTATAGAAATTTGTCCAATTTTGTGAGAAGAAAGATAAACTAGTATGGAAGCAAAAATTCAATAGATACACTTTGTTATGTGGCATCTCCTGGTGTCTACTTTAATTCACCAATTAAAATGTCCCTATCTTCATTTTAGAATTTCTCAAAATATATGTCAATATAAAATTCTAAAACGATACTAGTTTATCTTTTAAAACTTTTTAATTTAAAAGGTATTTTTTAAGAAAAAATCTTTTAAGCATGGTTTTAAATACATGTTTCACTAATAAAATTAGAGGAATGCTAAGGACAGTCAACTGTCCTTTCACAGTTGAGTCATTGGCTACTTTAAGTCTCATTAATTACTCTCTCTCTTTATTATAAGAAAAATGAAAAATATAACATACTTTAAAACAAAACTAACCTTTTAAAGACAAAATTACCTTTAAAATCATTTTTCGTTAGCTTTCTTGTATCTCCTCCCTTAATCCATATTCGTGTGGTACATATATATATTTTACTGCCTTTATTTCTTTCCTTTTTATTTCAATTGTCGTCACTAGTTATTTTTTTACTTCATTTTTTTCTTTATTTCCATTGATTTTTTATTATATTTTTTTTCTAAATTGTTGCCATTAGCCTTTTTTCCGTCCTTCCTTTCATATATATATATATATGGATTGAGGAGGAAATACAAGAAAAATAATGAAAAAGAATTTAAAGGGTAATTTGTCTTTAAAAGATTAGTTTTGTTTTAAAGTAGGTTTTCCTGAAAATTTAAAATCTCACGTTGATTCTTTAAAGGAAAACCATAACTGCCATGAAATATTTTTCATGTAAAATATTATAAATTATTTTAATAACTACATTTTTTTTTTTCATTTTTTCACATGGATGGTGTAAATTAAAATAGAACTTATTAGATTAGAGTTTTGTGAGATATAAATTTGTAAGTTGGAAAATTTCGAAATTAAAATTTGATGATCAAGTTGTATTTTTATTTGTCTTGATTTTCGATCTTTCATAACTGTAGCGCATGAGCCTCTTACCATAAATCCGATGAGAACACCAATTAGATATATATATATATATATATATATATATATATATATATATATATATAACTGTACTTGCATGTTTTGCATTGGTTGCAAGAGCATTGAGTTTTTCAGAGTCGAAACATGTCTATTTTTGCCCATTAATTGCAAAAGTACGTACAATTGGTTGCACTTTCTGCACTTCATGTGTGTCAAATTGGAGCTCTCCGCCAAAACAGAACTGTTCATACTTCAAAACACAACTTGTCCCACCATCTGCATTCAGAATTGGTCTCGGGCATAACATAATTGATTGCGTTCTAAAGTGAACCGGTTGTGTTATCCTGAATGTGATTTCAATTTTTGGTAATTTTTTAGTTTTCTGTTTTATCCTTATACGTTTTAAAACTTCTTTTTACTCATTATGAAGAATCTTTAGCATATAAATACCTCTCATGTCTCTAGTACTAACGAAAACTGATTCCTTCAATTGAGAAAAAAAAAAAAAAAAAATGTTTTCATCTTTTACATGAACATTGAAACTTTTTTAAAGAGATTTTGAGAAAAATCTGATTGTTTATTTTTAGAAAACACACTTAAACATACAAAGAGTGATTTGGGGTGATGTTCTTTTACTGATCAACAAAATCTACATCAAATTACAAAGTTTGATCAGTTCAGCAAGGTTTTCTTCTAACATTCACAAAATTCGAAGGAAGATAACGAATTGATTGCACTGTAAAGGGGTCAGAGCATTCAATGAGTGTTTGTTGATCTACCAGCAATCCTTCTACAAGCATCAAAGAGAGTTTGCAAAGCCAGAGAAACGTTCAGTGATTGATACTTAGTAAAGCGGAGTAGGTGATAGTTCATTATACTTTGCTTCAATAATAGTAAATCAGCTCACTCGGCGAAAGTCTTTGTGATCTTTATTTCGATTGGTCGAATTTTTTCCGATAAGGGTTTTCATGCTCAAAAATCCCGTGTCATCTCTCAAACTCTTTACTTTACTATTTATATTTTTAAAGTTATGGATGTGAAATTGGTAATCATTGTGAATGATTTAATCAATCACAAAATCAAACAAGTTAAAGCTTTTTTAACTTATCAACATAACAACTTTCACACCGCATATTAATGATAATATTAATAAACATCAATAAATAAATTTCATTAATGAGGTGTCTCTAGTGAATAGAAAAATAACCAAAAAAAAAATACATTTACGTAGCTCGATAAACTTGTTTTGCTTCAAAAGTAACTTAAAATTTCACTATCAATAATGGGTGTTTACAAGAAATAACTCGAGCTCATAGAACCTCCTGAATACCTCTCATCACACATAAAACCTAAGGCATCCAAGGGTATAAAAAAAACAATCTCTAAATAATAAAATAAAATAAATAATGATAATAATAATAAATTCATAAGTTGAGCTGACTGGGCAACTCGAACCCCCACTAGCTCCTTGAGGAACTCAATCCCGATCGAAGTTTGCAATGTAACAGGATAAACTGGACTTGTAATTCAGGCTCCACAACCTCAACAGAGTTTACTTTATAAAATCGAATTGTTGCAATCTTTGAAGTATTATTTTAGTTCACTAATGCGAAGTTAGATATGATGAAAAGTAATGTTAATTAAACCAATTAAACAGGGTGACTAAACAATGAAGAAGAGTACATTCTTAAGGACCGTATTATGACTACTTAAATTGAAAATTTTACCATTATATTAGATAGTTTAACTTTAACATATACTTGGATCTCAAATACTCCTATATATATATATATATATATATATATATATATATATATATATACAAGTTAAACCATCTAGTAGTTGGGAATGTATAGGTTTAGGAAATAGGTTAGGAAGTTAGGCTCAGCTATCATTTTCCTATTCACCTATCATTTTCCTTTCAGAATGTCATATCGTTATTATTTGTTGACTACTTTTATTTTATTTCGTTAAATTAAGGCTAAAAAGAATTTCTATTGTAGAACAAAGGGTTTATTTAATAAATTATAATTTATTTTTGCAATATTACAAAAACAATAGCATTCAAAAAAATAAGTGTATAAAACCACTTTTAACACAATATATTATAAATACGATAACTTTACACTAAAAATTCTATATATTTAGGTCAAATTACCCTTTATCTATAATCACAATTACATATTTCTCAAAAATCATCAACCACCACCACCACCACCACCACCATCCACCCACCCACCACCATTTCACTCCGGCAAACCACCACCAACCACGACTCTCTCTCTACCCACTCTCTCTCTACATTATAATACCCTAAACCAATAATCCTAATTAACTTTCTAAAAACTAATGAACTTCCACCGCCGCCGCCCCTGGCAGCACCACCATCTATATCTTAACAACACCACTACTGCCGCTTTAGCCCATATTTCTGGTTTGGCCTTGGTCATCATTATTATCCAAGTTAGGAACTGCCCCTTGGCCACCAAAAAAAGTATATATAGTTTTTTTCTCTCTTTGCCCCGGTGGTGGGGGTTGATGGTAGCGGTGGTAGTTCACGGATTCATGGTGGTGGTTCACTGTCACCAAAGAAATTGCAAACAAGCCGTCACACACACACACACACACACATATATATTATGGGAAAAAAAGGTGATATCAGTGATAATATATAGAAGGAAGAGAGGGTAGGGTCGTGAATGGGTCTCGCACTCACCGATCTTTGTGGCGAACATTAAATCGGTGATGTGTATATGGAAATCACCATCTTGGGACGAACGAATAGCTTCTAGTTCAAAATCACCGATGTTGTTTCACTTTGATGATTTGATCCCTCACCTCTCACTTGTTCCAGAGTCTACGATCTAGCTAGTTCAAAATATTCAAAAATGAAAATAATAATAAATAAATAAATAAAAAGGATAAAGAAAAAGAAACCAGTGGGTGGAGGTCGGTCGACAGCTGTGGTGGTTCATGGCATGGCGCGCAATGGGTACTGGGTGGTGGTGGGTGGTGATGGTGAAACACGGTGGTGCTGTTGGGCTTGGACCGCTTGGTGGTGGTAGGTATTGGTAATGGTGATGGACTGATGGTGGTGGTGAGAGAGAGAGTGAATAGAGTGAGGAAGTGGGATAGGGGTATTTTGGACCAAAATAGTATATTTAGGAAATTAGTTTTGTTTATTAACTTTTTCACTCCCATATCATTTACACAGATGGTCCTATTTGTAATATATCAAAAATCACTTATTATTTATTATATAAATCTATAACAAATGAGTTACTGTATATTTCGTATTGTTAATGGCTGCTGTTTGTTTTATGAGTAATTTGTTTCTAAGAGGTTCTCTCACAAGAATCACGAGCTTTTTTAATTTTTCACTTATATGTATTAAATAATTGATATGCTTTTTTATATATCTCAAAAACTTAAGAGTCATGAATTTTTTTTGTTTTTTAAAATGTATTAAATAACTGATTTGACTTTTCACATATTTTAAAAAATTATTTTATTTAATGGTTAAACGTGAAGAACTTCTGAGTCTTGTTATGAGAGGAACTTCTTAGAAGCATCAGTCATTTAATTAATAAACCGGTCACAATTTTTTAAAAGTGGTGGACTGGAGATGGTGACTTCAAAATATGTTGTTTTAACTTTTAACCATATCATGTAACAAGGTATGCCAGTATTGTCCAAATATTGTCCAAGTAACAAGAGGAAACATATAGACATATAGTATAAGCTTAAGTTATATAATTCTTCTAAACAAGTATTATTTTTGTGCTCTGCGCGCGTTCTTGCTATCATTCTTTTTCACTTGATTTAAATTTTTATGGCTTTTACAGTCACACTTTTTGTGATTCAGTGTAACCTAATATTTATAGGATTTTGGCTCTTACTACATTGTTGTCCCCCAAATGTAGTGACTAATTGGTATTTGGTGGTTTTAATGGCAATAAATTATTTGGACCTGGAGCCTTGGGAAACATCAAATAAATCGACCCTTAGTACGGAGAATTTTTTTTAAGGGCCACCACTTGAAATAAAGTTGCAGCATTTCCAGGAGTTTATGTGGAAATGTGGACGGAAACAAACTATCTTGACCGGTTCGTCGCGTCGTCGTCAACTCACCCTGAGTAGGGTCCTAAAAAAAGAATACAAATGGGCATGAATTTCTGTGTGACCTACTAACCATTGTGCAGTAATTGTTTTTAATGTTCCAATTCTGCCCGCGTGGCATTTTTGATAATGTGAAGTGTAGTGCGGTGTGCGTATAGAATTGTCAACCCCTTTTCTACGTGATTGCATCGCAAAACCTCAAGAACTCAACTTTAAGTTATGTGGGCGGCACGCCAATGAATGAATTTTTATCCGAATCTAAAATTAAGTTAATAACTAGTAAAATAAATTGAAACATTTAAATTGATATTAGTAATTTGAATTTAATAATTTATTAATTAAATAAATAAAATATAAATTATGATTGATGTAATTTGATTTGTATAATATATAATATAACATAAATATATTATTTGATATTATAATATATAATATTTATATATTATTAAAAATATATATATTTTCCCCATCTCTTAATTTTGTATTATTTTTATTTTTATTATTAAAAAAATCAAAATTCCGAAAAGATTCTTCTTTTGTCATGTATTAATTTTTCCTTTTACCACATTATTGTTGATGGTTGTCCCTCTTTAGTAAATTCCGGCATTAGATGCCAGTATTCTATAATTTTTTGTCAATAAAAGGTGACGTATCTACTGCGGATGAAAGTATTATCCTTTTTGGTCAAATATAGGACCAGAGTGACAATGAAAGGTGTTTTTGACGGGTTTGAATTGTTATTTAAAACATATCTAGTCAACCGAACCAGTGTACCATTCTACTAATTCTAACCACGGTCGTGCATCGGATTTAGATGTGGGAGTGATTGAGTATACATAAATGGGATGTTAACTCTATATTTTTTAAAATTGAAATGTGAAGTATCTATCATTATAGTTGGTATCAGAATCAGATTCAGTACTTGATTTGTTGAAAGACATTCAAGTGTGCCATCCGGATAAGCAAGTGCAGTAACGGAGCAATGATTTCAAGTGAGAGGGCATGCTGCCCAAAAAAAAAAAAACAATGCGAAGTGTGTGTATATATATATATATATATATAATTCAAAAGATAAAGAAGAAGAAAATTATTAAAATATAAAAGGAAAGAAAAATGAAAGAATTTTAAAAAAAAATAGTTAAAAAGTTTCAATTGAGGAAGAAAAATTTGACTTTTTCTACTAATGAAATTTAAAGAATATGAAAAGTAAAAGAGAAAATAAAGAAAAAATAAAAATATAATTTTAGGAATTACAAATTTAAGGGGGGCACTATATAAATTTTTTTAAAAATTATCACATATATTATAAGTTGTTGGCCAACTCAGAGGCATGTGCCCCCCTAGGCCTTCATTGGCTCCGTTTTCTGGACAAATAGCTCAACCGTAACAGAAACGTTGAGAGTTCAAATGAAAAAAAATGTATCAAGAAAGAACTTATTTTGCATCGAATCTGTCGAATGTAATAAGAGAAGTTTGTCCTTATTAACTCCAAATAAAAGAATAATTGAGTTTACATCGCATTATACTAATCTCGAACAAAATGGGATAAGGGTGAAAACAACCTAGGAGAGACAAACAATGACTTCGCTTAATATTCTCTCCGTACTTGCACAAAATTTCGGTCTCCCATGTCTGGTGGGGACGTGAGTGGGTTCATAAATGACATTGACAACTCAATAGAAAAGAAAATTACCCAAAAATAAAAGATTTTGTTTTTTTGGGTTATCCCTGTGCACTCACAACCTTTAAATGAATAAATATATACTATATTTACTTTATTATCCTTTTTTCTTTTAACAAGAAATTCGCATATGACAAATTGTGGCATTTTCAACCATAGAACTTATGATGGTGTAACCATCATATTTAAATATACAGAATTATGAAGTAACTTCAAGAAAGAGACTGGATTTTGGAGTTGAAAACAACAATTTCATAGATATCACAGGAGTTAACATTCCACTAACGATAAATTATTACTATAGTGTTACAAGTAGTCCCTACAAGTATTATATAAGTGTTACATCATTGGTAAGTGGTACATTAGTTATATAAATAAAGTGCACGGGTGACAGTCGGACAAAATGAAAAATAATAGAAGATCTAATTGTTAGCGAGTGATTAAGAAACTATATATTTTCTTTTTGAAATATATCAATAAAAATATCAGCATAATTTTTTAAAAATAATACTAATTTTTCTTAAGCTTTGTCAATTTAACAGCGTATATTTTAAAATCTTTTAACATTAGTTTTAAATGCATGTTATCCTGAAATTTTTTAAACTCATTATTTGATGGAAAGTGATACTCATCATGAGTTTCCCTAATATTTTAAAATATAACTGTGAATATTTGAAGGAAAACAATAGCCATCATAATTTTTTTATTTTTCATGAAACATGTTATAATTTTTTTTTTTTAATAACTCTATTTATTTTCATCTTATCATATATGGGATTAGAGTTTTCACTAGTTTTTTTGTCTTGATTTTAAAGATTTGACTATTTGTTTTGGGCACTTAAATTTGAATGGTACTATTGATAATTCATAACTAGATTTCATTGACGAGGGACTCACTTTATGAAATCAAATCGAACTCGACAGGGGTCATTATATATGAAGTATTATTTCAGTCCACTAATTTGTAATATAATATGATAAGATTAAGAGTACTGTTAATCAGGTTAATTAACAACAGAAAAGAAAAGTGAAAAATGAAGATAATGATATTGCATCATTATTAATATTTATTGACTCCTTTTATTTTGCATATATATATATATATTTAGTTAGTTAAGTTCACTTTAAAAGAAATTTTTGACATAAAATAAATGACGTTAGTGTATGTGAATTGTTTGGACCGTTACAAACTCAAATGAAAATCCAATCATGCATTTAAAGACGCTCTAGCTTAGTTAATTTTTCTAAGATTATATGAGTAAACAAATAAAACTTTTCAACGGTCATATAGAAATCTTTGTGACCCAAAAAAAAAAAAAAAGTCATATAGAAATAAACTTCACAATGTATTATATTATTTTATTTAAATTCACAAAGTGTATTTACGCAAATATATATATATATATATATATATATATATATATATATAGAATTGTTAAGTAGTTTTTAATTTATTTTGCATATATATATATATATATTCATGTTTTTACGATTTTCTACGAGAATATTTTGCCATCCAACAGAAAACACGTGACAAGCGAATCTTGGAGGAAAAAGAGCATTAAATTCATTCACATAAAGCTTTCTTTTGACCAAAAGTTTCATTATAAAAGAAAAATAAAAGTAATCGTATCTTATCCAAAAGAGAAAAGGGAGAGAAAAACCTAGGAGAATTTCGGGGCACGTGTAAACGTGATGCTCTGGAAATAACATTCCATGTGAATTTCCTCAAAAGACCCATATTTTCTCGTGTTCCACATTTCTATATAATATAAATACTCCTCCTAAGCACTTCTCTAGTAATTGCATGGTATTTAGTTCGGTTCCAACTAAGCACGAAGATGGTACATCCTTTCTTGACATTCAATGGGATACATACAATCAACTAAAAAAACACAAGCAGGAATATTTACTTCTACAAACGTACCAATATTGAATATCCATACTTTTCAAATATTCGTAGATACTTGTGAGATAATTTTATTTATAATTTTTAAATATATAGTTTTAATTTCTAACACATACCTAATATTACACAAATACTTTGACCACATATAGATATTTCATAGATACTTTAAAACATATTTTTAACGAGTGCTAATTGCAGTTGCACATTGCACAATCACACTCTTAAGCACTCCTAATCGGTTAGGATTCTTAAAATTATAGGTAAAACAAAATTAAAATTTTATAAGGAATAGTTATGACATTAAAAATTAAGGGACGGTACATTAATGAATTTAAGGATATTTTTGTCATTTTCTTTATAAAAATAAATAAATAAATGGAGTACAATTGGAGAAAAGTTGAGTGCGAAATAGAATTTATGTGTTTATATATTATATATACACACCTCAACCAATTGAGGAGAAAAAAAATAATTAAAAGGGCACTTTTGTCCTATAAATTTATATTTTAAATGTTCCATAGGGGTATGAGACATTTAATTAACTAACGTGTAATTTTAGGAATTTTAACCAATTAGGAGTATAATTGCAATTAACACTCCTTATTTTTAACAAGTTTGAATTTTAAAATGTAACTTTTTCAACAATAATATAATATTGCTAAAAAAACAATAATATAATAGTATAATTATTAATAAAAGTTTAAAATATATTAAGTGAAGACTAAGGAGACTTGTTTTATGTTATATGAAAAGAATTCCTATGTTACCATTTGGAAAAAAGAATTCTTATGTTATATTAATGATTACATTTAGATTTATAATGTTTTTAAAAATTGATAAAAAATTAACTTTTGTATATATAAAAATATAATTTATTATTATTTGTATTGCAGTATCCTATCGCATGCACAGTATTCAATTTTTTTAAAAAATATGTACTGTGTCATAATATTTGTATTATATATGGATACCCAGATACCACTTGAGCAAATTCTCTTTCAATTGTTCCTTTCTCTTTTGTTAATCAAATACCAGATTTTTTACCAATAAAATTCATTGCTAGCTATGATTGTCACTTCCAAAGGAACTTCAAAAGTGCATTATATAATTAAAGAAGTGAGATTGTGAATATTGATGCAAAATTTTTACCACCAAATTTGTAAATACCATCAAGAAGCAATGAATTTCTTATAGGATCAGATTCTCGACGTGTTGCATCCTTGATGAGGAGAATATCTAAGTCCATTTTTTAAAGCAAAATATTTTTACTCGTTAGAGACATTTTACTTCCCTGTGTGAACCAATAATAAATTTTTCTAGTAAAATTGCTTAACTTTTTAGGTTCGGTTACAAACTTACAACAGGCAAATAATGTTGAATGAAATTTATATGCAAGTATATGAAAGATATAGATTTATTTACTTATTTATTTATTATTTTTTGTAAGTCCTATGATGTAATTGGAGCTTGTTGTCAGAAAAAAAATCAATTTAGATAGTCCTTTGTGACTTTGATGGAGACTAAATCATGGAGACTAAATCAACGTGTTATTGTTCCAAGAGAAATTCGTATCGAAGTTCACAATGAATTTTTTTTATTTATTATTATTATTTTTTTATTTTTTTCTTATAGCACGTCACGTGTATCGACCGCATAACACACGCATTATTTAAGTTAAAAGAACGATTTGAAAGTAAGTACCTTCTGGATCTCTGCCACCGCCACTATACCTGGGTGAAGTTCACTATGAATTAATATGTTGCAGTATGAACAATAGAATAAACCGACGGAGAAAATCCAAATCCTTTCCCAGATGGAAAGCCTATTCACTTTCTGATGTCAACCAACAAAAAAAACGATGAATGAAATTTTCATGTAAGATTGCATACAATAATAGGGTAGGTTTAGATTTTGATAAAGAAAAGTCATATCAATCTAAAAAAAATAAATTCAGAGTGGTTTGGCAAAAATTTTAAAAAATAATTTGCAATCTAAAAATCTAAATTCGAATTTGTCCGACACACTCAACAAATTTTGAATGGATTAACTGCATGAACTCATCATGACTACCAAAACCTTTGTCGCACAATGGTGCAGCATATACAGGGTACCTGTAATTAATTATGGGGATAAAGGATTTAATGGTTATCACTTGTAAAAAAACGAAGAAGAAAGAAAGAAAGAAATAAATATAAATACATTCCCAATCCCATACCTAGAAATGGGATCTTGCTCTTCTTGAGACAATGGATTTTAAATCAAGAATGTAACGTTCACGCAATATTAATATATACACTAATGCAATATGTTTTTTTTTTTTAGAATTAATGCAAAACTTATGCAACATTGTAAACCTTTCTTTTAAAAAAAAATATTATTATCTTTGTTGGTGGTGTTGAATTATTGATACTCAACTATAATGCATTATAATTCCACGAATAAGAGGTTTATTGTTTGAACTAGGTAAAAAGGTCAATGAAGTAGGGTAGGTTGAACGACGTTTAGTAAAACACAATTCAAGGACTTTGGCCATCCACCATCTAGATATATATACAGAGGGTAGGTTGAACGACGTTTTTTTTTTTTTTTTTTTAAGTTAAAGAGGTTGAACGACGTTTAGTAAAACACAATTCAAGGACTTTGGCCATCTACCATCTATATATATATATATATTTGCAAATCTAGTTATAATTGAATTAAGTAAGACTTTGACTCACCAAAAAGGACTTTGGCCATCTACCATCTATATATATATATATATATATAGAGGGTAGGTTGAACGACGTTTAGTAAAACACAATTCAAGGACTTTGGCACCATCTATATATATATATATATATATATATATTTGCAAATCTAGTTATAATTGAATTAAGTAAGACTTTGACTCACCAAAAAGCTTTTAGTTTAAATTTTAATGCTCACCAAGATTTAAATAAATAAGGGCCGTGTGTCACAAGTCTTCACCAACAGCGAGTCCTAACACCTTAATTCAAAATGTGTGATTGAGTGGATGATCCTAAAGTTCTATTTAAACATTTACAGAAAAAAAACTAAATTACTTACCAAAAAAAAAACGTAGTTGATGAAAAATAGATTGTGGAACCCTTATATTCACCGATTGGACCACCAGAAGACCAAATGACGGAATTAACATCATTCTTCATGCCGCTTTCACTAATTTGTTTTGAGTTTCCGAGACCCCTTATCAATTTGTATTAGTGCAACGATACTCACAAATGCTGTTTTTCTATCAAATTTCATTATTTATGCCGGATATGGTATATCTTATTAAATCGCTTGATCATTCCTAAAGATGGTCAAGAAAACAATTTCTCTCTTTTGTTGATTTTCATTTGTTCACTTTTAAATCTACCAATCACAATAAAATAATTGTTGGAAACAGGAGCATTAAAAATATAAACTTTGGAAGAGATTTTTGAATACATTCCGCTAAGAAATTTTTATGGATCTATAAACGAGCGCGTTTCTCTCTGCAAAGAGATGAACGTGGTATATTTACTTTTTCAAATCCGTTTTGGAGTGAATGAGAAATTAGTTCCAAAGTAAGGTGTTTGATAAAGCCTAAATAAGTTTGCAAAATGTGAGAAATGTTTGTCCCACATCGAAAAATTATTAAAACCAATTTAAGTTTAAATAAGCCTAGTATGTGATTTGGGTTTGGGCCCAAGGGCATCCAAGTTTTTAAGAGGGGGAGGACCTAAGCAAGCTTGAGTCCGAACCAACTATCCCGCTCATCGCCCGACCCGATCCGGGGCGGGGCTTGATTGTAAAATATGTTTAATTTTTTATTAAACGAAATTGGGCTTGTGTGATTGGATTTTAATTTTATTTTTACTGGGCTTATTACGATGGCCGAATTGGGCCTGTTTACTGGGCTTCATAATGGATCAAAACAGTTTTGGTATTTAATTTAAATAAAAACCATAAAACAGTTTTTTAATGAACCAATGGTTGCACCCTTTTGTAAAATAAACCACATGCAGTTTTTCTTGAACCATTGTGAACCAATGATTGCACCCATTCGGAAAAGGCACCATCTAACCTATAAATACCCCTCCTTGGGTTAATTCCAAATCACACCAAAATTCAGAGAATTCTTCTCTTCTTCTGAATTTTCTTCTTCCTCCTTCCTCTTTAGTCTGTGGGTTCGAGCCTTAGTCAGTCACTCTGAGTCCGAGTTCGAGTCAGAGAGTACTATACCGAGCCGGTTCGCCTATTCCTTAGGTTTGCAGTGCTACTACTGAAGGAAGACAAGTCGTTGTATCATGGGAGATAGACGCCACTGAGTGCGTTAACACCATAGCGGGGCGAATCTGTCTTAAGGATATAAAATTAAATTCTAGCCTCGACTTTTAATCAGGTTCATTTATTTTATTGTTTTATTTGATTATATTAAACTATATATTATAAGAAATTATATAATTTTAGATTATTAATTATTTTATATTTACAGATAATATTTAAATAAATAATACTATAGTATATAGTATAATTAGACCGAAGTTTTGGACAACAATCTTAAGACATATTCCGCTTATATTATAGTTTAATTATTTAAATATTGTTGTTATTTTATTTCTGTAAATTTGACTGTGGTCTATATATTTAATATATATCAGACAAATGGCCAGTACGAGTACTACTATGCCTAATGTTCCCGTCAGTCATGGGGAGAAGCCAAAAAAATTAAATGGGGTGGAGTTTAAAAGGTGGCAACAGAAAATGATGTTCTACCTTACAACTCTGAATCTAAGCAAGTATCTAACTGAGACTTCCCCAGTGCTAGATGAGGGTGAGACTGACATTACCAAGCTATGAGCTGTTGATACATGGAAGCATGAAGACTTCCTATGCAAGAACTACATCCTCAATGGATTGGACAACACTTTGTATAATGTGTACAGTCCAATAAATACTGCTAAAGAGCTCTGGGAGTCACTAGACAAAAAGTATAAAACAGAGGATGCTGACTTGAAGAAATTCGTGGTCGGACGATTTTTGGACTTCAAAATGATAGACTCCAAGATAATCATAAGCAAAGTGCAGGAGCTCCAGCTGATCCTACATGAGCTACATGCTGAGAAGATGACATTGAGTGAATCCTTTCAAGTAGTTTCAATCATTGAAAAGCTGCCACTTACTTGGAAAGATTTTAAAAACTATTTGAAGCATAAGCGCAGGGAAATGGGGATCGAAAACCTGATTGTCAGGCTAAGAATTGAATAAGATAATCGCACATCTGAAAAGAAAGCCGAGAATTCTTCATTGGTGTCAAAAGTAAATGTAGTAGAAGCTGGACATAAGAATAAGAAAATGAAGTACTTTGGCGAAGGTCCCAGCCAAGGAAATTACAAGAGGTTCACTGGGAAGTGCTTCATATGCGGCAAGTTAGGACACCGAGCTAAAGACTGTCGTAGCTGCAAAGCACAACACAACCCCAAGAAAAAGACCACTGAGGTGCATATTGCTGAGGAAGATAAGTTGACAGCTGATGTGTCGAGCTAAATCTTTCAGCTGTGATTTCTGAAATCAACATGGTGAGCAACAATAGAGAATAGTGGGTGGACACAGGAGTTACTCGTCATCTTTGCTCTGAAAAGATAATGTTCACTACCTATGAAGCTATAGATAATGAAGAACAACTTTATATGGGGAACTTTTCTACTGCAAAGGTTGAAGGACAAGGAAAGATCAAGCTACTAATGATATCAGGGAAAGAGCTCACTCTTAATAATGTGCTGCATGTACCAGACATCACATTAGGAAGAACTTGGTCTCTGGGTCACTTTTAAGCAAGAATTCAAGCTGGTTATTGTATCTAACAAGTTTGTGTTGACTAAGAATGGGGTGTATGTGGGCAAATGGTATCTAAGTAATGGATTATTTAAAGTTCAATGTAATGACTGTTGTACCCAAAGCTATTAATAATAATAATAAAACTAATGCTTCTTCTGCTTATATGATTGAATCATCTGTTGTGTGGCATGGTAGGTTAGGACATGTTAATTATGATACAATTCGTAGATTAATTAACATGGAGTTTATACCTAAATTTAGTATTGATTTAAATAAAAAATGTCAAACATGTGTAGAAACAAAATGTAATACCCCGTATTTTATTAAAGAGTTTAGTTTATTTAAATTCAATTATGTGTGGATTTCTTTACCTATTATTGTGCATGCTACATTGTTATATTAAGTTCATTTAATGGTGCATGTAAATTAATTGTGTATGTTAAAATAGTAAATTTATTCATTTAATTGTGCATGTATTATTATAATTACTTTTATTTGTTGATTATGTTTAATTAAGCAATATTAGTTAATTAAAGTACTATATTTATGTTATAAAGTATTATGATGATATAATGTATTCTTATGTAATAATAATAATTATTATTATAATAGTTTAATAATAATAATAATAATATAATAATATTAATTATAATAGTTTAATAATAATAATAATAATAATAGTTATAATAATAATAATAGTATTAAATCAATGTAATGATGAAAAATTAAATATTAGGATAGAATTTCATTTACTATGGTAGAATGGTAGATCAAATAACTTGACTATGATTTGCATTGCCTTAAAGCCATATAGGTGGGAATGTTGAAAGTTAATGAAAATTTAGATATTTGTATTATATATATTATATAAGTTGTATATATATAGTAGTTAGCCATCTTACCCTTAAGGCAACTCACTTAAGTTAGAAAGCTTAAAAATTTCAGAGAGCTATTTTATAAGAGTGAAAGGAAAAGAGAGAGAGAAAGAAGCTTGGACCGGTGTAGGCGATTTTACCCGACTACGCGCAACCGGCGGATTTATTTTAAATCCTAAAGGCAAGTTCTTATCTATTTTTCCCCTTTGAATCCATAAATTAATTGTTTAAATTATTTAAATTATTATGGAGCCTTGAGAGCATGTTAGGAGTTAATAAATTATTATTTTTAGTTTATTTAATAAATAAAATTTTATTTATTTAGGATGGTAGATATTTAATTATTATCCTATACGATTAAATCTAGCTAAAAATAATTATTTAAGGCTTTAGGGATTTTTCTAGAATTTTCTAGATTTTTCCGGGGCTTTTCTGCAATTTCAGGCGACCTTCCGGCGAGTTTTCCGGTCGCCGGCAATGGGGGAGATGACCGGAGTGATCCGGTGTGTTGCGGCGTACTGCAGGTTGGTGTGCGCGCACATCCTGGCCCTTGGGAGTGTTAGATTGATCCGGTGCATCGCGGTCCATGTTAGCGCGATACACTCGGATCAATAACCGTTGGATTAGGTGTAAGGTGATAGATGGATCCGGTGTGGCGCGCCTGCAGCAAAGCCCATGCAACCAACGAATCAGGATTCGCCACGTCTGCAGGAGCCTTCAACGCGCGCGTGGGAGCGCGTGCGCGCGCGTGGCTGATGCCAGACGCGCGTGGAGGCACGTGTAAGCGCGTGCGCGTGTGAGGAAAGTGGCGGCGCGTGTAGGAAGCTCTAGGAGGCGCGTGAGGGCGCGTGTGGGGTCTCTGCAGCTGCTGGAAAAGTCCAGAATACCCCTAAGGACTGATTTGTAATTTCCAGAGTCTTCGACTTGCATTTTTGGGCCTCGGGTGGGTATTTTCGGGATTAGCGGGACATTAAATTATTATTGTACTACCCGTTAATTATTATTATGTCCGATTATTATTTCTAAATATTAATTGTATCATTTTCAGTACGGGTCGCTATTAAACAGATGTAATTAATTTAATGACATTGTTAAATATTAATTGTGTCATTATTTTATTAAATGGTATTAATGGTTAATGTTCAATTAAATGATTACCTGGTTTTATAAATTGTCCATTATACATTACGGGATTATTTATGTTGTTAATGATATACAAATCATTATTACTATGCTGTGTGCATTTCAGGAGGAAAATGGACTGCTAAATAAATTATGTCGCATTTATATTATATGGATGTGTTGCCATATAGAACCATGTGGCTGACTAATAAGTTGAGACTCATTTATACCTTATGCATTCGTTGCCATAGACAGATGTGTGGCTGTCAGGGTATGTGGTTTAATATTATTGGCATGTGTTGCCTAATTTATATGCTCAGTATATTCATCAGTACTTTGAGAGGTGTTATCACTGTGTAGTTCGTTATAGTCTGTGTTGTCAGTACCGTGCACCATGTATAATAGCCGATTTCCCGGGTAGGGAAATGCGACACTTAACCACCTAGTGTGAGTCTAAGTGATCACCGTCTATTCTGGTTGAGGTCATGTTATACATTGGATAGTTCCCTTAGGATGTATACAGATATAGTACTCATCCGGATATAAATGATTAATTTATTTGATTCTCTGATTTGGGTCATAGTAGAGAGGACTTGCTCGTGGGGTTGACCCACCATTGTTGTTATTTCAGGATACGGTCAGTACCCGTTCCAAGGTTGAGGTTAGCAGTGTGGGACCACCATCCGAACTCATCTACTCTTACGATCCAGTTCAGGGTAGAAGTTTTATGTACTATTTCAGTTTCAGTTTTTATTTACTTTTTACGTTGAACTCTCAGGGTTATTTAGGGATCCTTGACATATGATTTCCAAGTTGTAATGGAGTACTGTATTAAATAAAGGATTGATGGATGTTGTATTATTTAGTGTTTCTTTCCTGTCTAAATTCTTTTATTATCATCATTTTGTATTCCATGCTTGTATATTGCCAATTGTTTTTGATATCCCTCGTTTTTCGTGTATAAGCCTGATCAACTTATGCATGGAAAATGTGGGGGTGTTACACAAAATTGACTAGAACCTCATTTGACTCTATGGAGCGAAGTACTGAACTTCTAGCATTAATTCATAGTGATATCTGTGACTTTAAATCTGTGCCAACTAGAGGTGGGAAAAAGTATTTTATTACTTTTATTGATGATTGCATAAGATACTGTTATGTATACTTGTTAAGAAGTAAAGATGAAGCCTTGGAAATATTTAAACATTACAAGAATGAGGTTGAGAATCAACTTGGTAAAAAGATAAAGGTGTTTAAAAGTGATAGAGGTGGTGAATACGAAGCACCACTCACTGACATTTGCTCAGAATATGGTGTTATTCACCAAACTAGCGCTCTTTATTCACCTCAACAGAACGGTATTGCTGAACGCAAAAACCGTACCTTAAAAGAAATGATGAATGCTATGTTGATAAGTTCTGGTTTAACCCATAATTTGTGGGGGGGAAGCTTTGCTCTCTGTTAATCATGTTCTCAACAAAATACCTCAAACGAAAACAAATATGACACCTTATGATTTTTGAAAAAGTCAAAAACCTTCCTATAACTTTTTAAAAGTGGTGGGGTGTTTAGCTAAGGTTGCGGTTCCTACTCCTAAGAAAGTTAAGATAGGACCAAAAACCTTTAATGGTATTTTCATAGACTATGCACAAAATAGTAGTGCATATCATTTCCTTATGCATAATTCAGACATTCTTAACATCCATGTCAATACAATTATTGAGTCAAGGAATGCTTGTTTCTTTGAGGATATATTTCCTTGTAAAAATCTTCTTAAAAGAAATCATGATATTGCTAATAGTAATATACAAGAGAATATAGATCAAGAGTGTATAAATTATGAAAATAAGGAAGAACCTAGATGTAGCAAAAGAGTTAGAACGTCTAAGTCATTTGGTCATGATTTTCTGACATATATATTGGAGAATGAGCTACAAAACTATAAGGAAGTTATGTCTTCTCCTGAAGCTCATTATGGAAAGAAGCCATAAATAGTGAAATTGAATCCATCATGCAAAATCATACTTGGGAGCTGGTGGATCTTCTTCCTGGTACTAAACCTTTAGGGTATAAGTGGATTTTCAAGAGGAAGATGAAACCTAATGGTTCAATTGATAAATATAAAGCCCGACTTAATGCTAAGGAATACAGGCAAAAGGAAGGCTTGGATTATTTTGATACATATTCACCAATCACAAAAATAACATCCATTAGATTGTTACTAGCTATTACAGCATTGCAAAATTTAGAAATACATCAAATGGATGTTAAGACTGCCTTCTTGAATGGTGAATTAGAGGAGGAAATTTATATGGAACAATTTGAAGGTTTTATAGTTCCAGGAAAAGAAAAGAAGGTGTGCAAGTTTGTAAAATCCTTTATACTGATTAAAACAAGCACCTAAACAATGGTATGAAAAATTTGACAAAGTGATGTTGTCAAATGGTTTTAAAATTAATGAGTGTGATAAATGTGTTTATGTGAAAAACACTTAAAATAGATATGTCATTGTGTGCCTATATGTAGATGATATGCTAATAATAGGTAGTAATGATGTTATAATCAAAACTACTAAAAGATGTTGACCAAAAATTTCGATATGAAAGATTTAAGCATAGCTGATGTCATATTAGGAATCAAGATTTCTAGAACATTAGATGGTCTAGTATTATCTCAATCTCATTATATTAAGAAAATATTAGAAAAGTTTAATAAGGAAGATAGTAGTCTTGTAAAGACTCCTATTGATGTAAATTTTCATTTATCGAAAAATATTGGTCCTAACATATCACAACTTGAGTATTCTTGCATTATAGGAAGCTTAATGTATTTGATGAATTGCACAAGACCAGACATAACATACTCAGTTAATAAATTGAGTAGATATACAAGTAAACCAGGAAATAACCATTGGACTACAATAAACAGGGTTCTAAGGTATTTAAAGTATACCATAAGTTATGGATTACATTATTCTAGATATCCAGCAGTACTTGAAGGATACAGTGATGGTAATTGGATATCAGATACGAAGGACTCTAAATCCACAAGTGGTTATGTCTTTACTATTGGAGGATATGCCATATCTTGGAAATCTTCAAAACAAACTTGTATTACCAGATCCACTATGGAATTTGAATTTATCGCTTTGGATAAAGCTGGTGAAACAGTTGAGTGGCTTCATAATTTCTTAGAAGATATTCCAAATTGGCCTAAACCTGTGCCCGCTATATGTATACATTGCGATAATCAATCAACAATTGGAAGGGCACAAAGTAATATGTATAACGGTAAGTCTCGACATATACGTCGACGACATAATACCGTTAGACAATTGCTCTCAAGTGGGATAATCTCAATAGATTATATCAGGTCAAAAGATAATTTAGCGGATCCGTTTACAAAAGGTTTGACAAGAGAGCAAGTGTATAGTTCATCGAGGGGAATGAGATTAAAACCGAAAGCTAACGAGTCATCTTAATGGAAACCCAACCTAGTTGACTAAAGATCCCAAGATCTAGCTTCAAAGGGACAACAGAAATTCTGAATGGCTCACCAGAAGCACTGAGAAAATTTAATCTTGTACCCATTTCTATGATGAAACAATACTACCTACAGCGATGAGTAGAATAAGTTATACTTTTAATAACTCTTATACCTTTAAAATTCAAGTAGGGTATAATAGGATACTTTTAATAAGAAGTCACCTATATGAGTGCGAAGTGGGGCCACTTCTATGAGAACTTCTAAGGCTAAGTTTTTTAGAGCACTCATGAAATACAAGGAGTTGTTCAAGGCCATATGAACATAACCGTGAGAACCGACTTTGTGTAGGAAGGAATTGTGTGTTTGCTATTGTCTTGGTTTACATCAACGGCTGAACAGTTCAAGACATCATGCTTACTGGTTAGCCAGTAAATCCGATAGTAATACACTAAGGAAGGTTCAAGGCCAAAAGCTACTTATCCCGATGCAGTTACTTTCCAATAGTACTCTCTCTAATGTCTGTGTCTTCTTCATTTGCAATTTACACAAATTTCCATTCATGTGGGGGATTATTGGAAACAGGGGCATTAAAACCATAAACTTTGGAAGAGATTTTGAATAGATTTCGCTAAAAAAATTTTGTGGATCTATAGACGAGCGCGTTCTTCTCTGCAAGAAGATGAACATGATATATTTACTTTCTTAAATTCGTTTACGGGTGAATGAGAAATTAGCTCCAAAATAAGGTGTTTGATAACCCTAAATGGGTTTGCAAAATGTGGGAAATATTTGTCCCACATCAGAAAATTATTAAAACCAATTTAAGTTTAAATAAGCCTAGTATGGAATTTGGGATTGGGCCAAAGGGCACCCAAGTTTTTAAAAGGAGGAGGACCTAGGTAAGCTTGGGTTCGAACCAACTACCACACACGCGTGCGCCACTTGCCCTACCCGACCCGGTCCGGGCTTAGGAAGGGCGGGGCGGGGCTTGATTGTGAAATATGTTTAATTTTTTATTAAACGAAATTGGGCTTGTGTGATTGGATTTTAATTTTATTTTTGCTGGGCTTATTAAGATGGCCAAATTGGGCTTGTTTGCTAGGCTTCATAATGGATTAAAACAGTTTTGGTATTTAATTTAAATTAAAACCATAAAACAGTTTTTTTATGAACTAATGGTTGCACCTTTTTGCAAAATAAACCACCTGTAGTTTTTCCTGAACCATTGTAAACCAGTGGTTGCACCCATTCGGAAAAGGTACCATCTAGCCTATAAATACCCCTTATTGGGTTCATTTCAAATCACACCAAAATTCAGAAAATTCTTCTATTCTTCTGAATTTTCTTCTTCCTTCTTCTCTCTTTAGTCTGTGGGTTCGAGTCTTAGTACTTGAGTTCGAGCCTTAGTCAGTCACTCCGAGTCCGAGTTCAAGTCAGAGAGTATTGCACCGAGTCGGTTCACCTATTCTTTTGGTTTGCACTGCTACTACCGAAGGAAGACAAGTCATTGTATCCTAGGAGATAGACACCACTGAGTCCGTTAGCACCATAGCGGGACAAATCTGTCTTAAGGATATAGAATCAAATTCTAACCTCGACTTTTAATCAGGTTTATTTATTTTATAGTTTTATTTGATTATATTAAACTATATATTATAAGAAATTATATAATTATAGATTATTATTTTATATTTACAAATAATATTTAAATAAATAATACTATAGTATATAGTATAATTAGACCGAAGTTTTGGACAATAATAACTCCATATATATTTAACGTAGAAGTAAACCCTAATTAATCTCTTTAAATTTTTCTTATGTACACTAGTGTGTCAGAGGTAAACTCTAAATAAATATGTGTTGCGAGAGGAACTCGACTTATTCCCATACACTAGTGTGCTAGAGGAACTCGACTTATTCTGATATTGTAATTTAGTCATGATGATTTTATTATATTTTTGTGAAATTTATATAGTGAGAGTGTCAATTTATGTTAATATATTTGTTACAGATAAAATATTATCAAAATGGAATTCTCGTGCCCAAAATATTTTGGCTAGGTTGATTTAATTGTAAAAAATATGGCCAGTTATATTTAATATTAATTTATATATTAAATATATGTAATCAAACGGAATAATGTGACCAAAACATGTATTAATTAGTATATTAGATTGATGGAAACATTTATCCAAATGACTAATTATCGTGGAGGGGTTGATTTATGGTATAAAGTAAGAGTTGGGGCTAGAATATAATTATTCGTATCCTTGAGTGTAATTATTTTTAGTAGAATAAAAAATAATTAAGTAGAAGGTATTCTATTTGAGTTACTTAAGTGAGTGATATTGATATATCGGTTTCTCAACACAAGTTCTAAAGAAGATCTGAAATCTACATTTTTAACTGCATGAGGAATTCCTAACCAGAGAAAGGAGTGAAGATCAGAAATGTACCACTGTATGTACTACATCAAAGGCAGTGGATCTGAATCTAGCATGCAACAGAATTATTAATTGGTAGCAAACAATTATTCAATTGTCTACGAGGTTGTTTATTTCTTATCTTCTTCGGTAATTAAGGATTAATTTGATTTGTTAAAACTGATTGAAACGATCATGGGATGCTCGTAGGAAAATATATTTTTATAAAATTAAAAATGCTTCCGATATATTATTTTATTACTCTACGAGCTAGGTTCCCAACATGAACAAGTTCAAGTTATTTGGAACCAGTTGAACCATTTTTTAAAAACTATTTGGAGATGATTGTAACCCCAATTGAATTAGTTTAAGAAAAGTTGAACCAATTAGACGTGTAAGCAATTGGATTTGAAGACTGATATGGTAACTCTTTGTAGGCAAGTTGAGGAATATTTGTCTAACAAGAAATTGAATTTTAAGACTCTATAAATAGACACAGGTTGAGAGATTTAGGGAAAAAAGAGAGAAAAGATGTGTAAAAGGTTTAAGAGTGAGTGTTGTGAGGAATGTAAGGATTTTAAGGGTGAGTTTGTTAGGAAAATAAAGAGTATATATAATTTCTGAGTGTATAGATCTACAAAAAAAAAAAAAAAAAGAGTAAGTTAGAGTGAGCTTTTGATATTTGGTTTACCTATTTTCTTCATATTCATAATGTCATCTCATAATTATTTATTAACTACTTTTATTTTGTCAACTCCACGCCATTTTTTATTTATTTATTATTATTTTAAAGTGTAGAACAAATGAGTTACAGTATTTCATAATGTTAATGACTGTCTATTTTATTAACAAATGAAATAGAAAAATGACGGAACCGGTCACAAATTTTTAGAGGTGGTGTTGGTTTTGGTGGAGTAGAGATGGCTTCACATGCTTTAACTGTATCATGTAACATGAGGAAACATATATACAGTCTTCATAGGCATGACAACATTGATAGGAATTTAAGAGGTAAGCTGATATCTCACTTTCGAATCGCACTCCTGATCTAAATAGTGTTGTAGAAATTTTACATATTTATAGAAATATATAAAGTACAATATTCATACTCAATGATTCAAAGAAAATGAACAACAATAACAATGAATAATCAAATAAAATACTTTCATAAAACTGTATAATACATTAGTTGAACAACATAGATATAATGATAAATAAAAACTTAACATGATAAATAAATGAGATTAAAATAATAATAAAAATTAAGAATGAAAACAACAATAATAAAATATGTAAGAAAGAGCTGGCCTGATTGTTGAGGCATGTGTAAACACATTGACCTAAAATTGATAGTCCTCCCTTTCGTGCGGGTATTGGTGAAACTAGTCAACTCCAAGATACAACTCAATAAGCTCGCATCGGTGTCTCCTCCATGTGCACGACCACAAGAAGACTAGGTTCAAGTCTATACAAGTCTAGTTGTTCATAAACTCAATATGTAAAATACTCTCAAGTATACACATATACATATATGAAAGAGTATAATAGATAAATGAAAATCTATTCTTTTAGAGTCTCACTCACACTAGATATACATATCCTTGCTCCGTTAGAATGATAAACATATAACTTATTTATAGTGTAAAAGAATGTAACGGTTATAACAACATAAATAAAGAATTTAAATATAATTATTTCATCAATAAATACAATAAACCATTCTATTAATTAATATTTAATAAAATGTAACTTAATATATAATTTAATATATTTATTAATTTTATTAAAATATTACCCAACAATCCCTACCTATTTTAATAAAATAAGTAAAATAAATTATTGAGCAACTTTCTACTATGCAATCGGTATATGTGCTTTTTGGGCTTGAACCTACACTTAGTGTGATAGTCTCCATTTGAGGAACTTGAATGAACTAAGTCTTGAATTCGGTTCCTTGAGCCAAACTTCAACATACCACACACATAATATTGACAATAGACTTGGTTTGGCGGGTTAGCGCGATTAATGGCCATGCGCTGGTATCTTGATTCTCATGAAAGCTTTAGAGGACAGCCCAGCTCCTACGGTTGCGGTCTCACGACGACTTTCACTTAGGTGAATCCTTCACGAGTATATGTAACCTATATCCTGCGAGAGTATGCTTTCCTCGAATTCATTCAGGGCAAAGCCCTTCCTTGACGTCACATTGATGAGTAGGAAAGAATCTCCTCAAGAAACCTCTTAAAAAGAGTGTTGTCAATGAGTCACGCAATGCAGATTGTTTCTACCCATTGAACCTTTCGTCATGTGGTATAAATCGCCAATCAGAAGGTTGGGTTACCTCCGTAGGTGACTCCCTTGGGGCTTAGGCCCATCCCCCTCGACATATAAAGGACTATGTTCTAAGAAGACTCTTGGTCCTATTTATTTATTTATTTATTTTCTTCACAACCCAATTCTTGGGTTTTTCTTTCTTTCTCCTCATTTTTTTTTCCCATCTTTTTCACCATTTTTTTTTTCATTCACCCCACCACTTCCTTCTTTTTCTCTATCATTTATTATTATTATTATTATTATTATTCATCATCTTTTTTCCTCCACAAAATAATTCATCAATAAATAATATACCTCATTGAAAATTTTTGGAGAGAAATTGTTTTTTTTTTTTGTTTTTTTTGTTTTTTTTTCAATCCGGATGAAATTGATTGTATATGCTTTCAAATTGTTGCAATATCGGAAGTGGATTAAGAGAAGTGCAAGGTGGAAAACATCACAAACATGTGTGCACACACAAACACAAACACACACGGGCAAGCCCGTGCAATCTCCCTCCACCACATAAAACTTTAATTTTATTAAGTATGAACGGCCATGCGAGCACTCCTACCATGGCAAAGGTCTTGTGTATTGACTAAAACATTCAATTATAAAATTATCAAAACATGAGCCACTGTTATGTTGTAATTCACTTGTGAAATTTAAATTTTGGAATATTAAACATATATCAATGCTATATATATATATTAATTCATACTCATGAATAAATATAGTAAATGATGTAATGACTCTCATTTACATTCTATAAAATTAATATAATTGCTATAATAATGCAAGAGCCTTTGTGGATTGTCAAGTGTCTCTTGAGAGATCATAAAAGAAGGATTCGAGGATAACAAAGCCACGTAGCAAATCAATATTCCAGATGGAAAAGAAGAAGATAGAGCTGATGCTGGGATAAAGTCAAAGATAATATAGCTCACTAGGAGAGAGAACGGATGGTGTTAGAGAATTTTTCAGTGCGGAATCTTTAGTTTTATGTTCATGAACTCAACAAGGATTGAGCTTCTCCACTCCAAGGGTTCGCAAGAGTATCCTAGAAGAAAGTTCCTCGCCAAAATATGAGTAACCATATATGATATTATAGGGAAGATAAATACAATAACCTAGTTGCAGTTTTTGAGCAAGACATTGCAATCTTACAACCAAAGCATATATTAACATTCTATCCGGATAGAATAAACAAAGCTAACTATCAACTTTAGACTGTTGTGGAAATTTCACATATTTATAGAAAAATATAAAATACAATATTCATACTCAATGATTCAAAGGAAATGAACACCAACAACAACGAATAATCAAATAAAATACTTTCGTAAAATTGTATAATATATCAATTGAACAATATATATATAATGATGAATAAGAACTTAACATGATAAATAAATGAGATTAAAATAATAATAGAAATTAAGAATGAAAACAATAATAATAAAAAAGGTAAGAAAGAGCTGGCCTGATTGTTGAGGCATGTGTAAATACATTGGCCTAAAGTTGATAGTGCTCCCCTTTGTACGGGTATTGGTGAAACTAGTCAACTACAAAATACAACTCAATCAGCTCACAACGGTGTCTCCTCCATGTGCACCACCACAGGAAGACTAGGTCCAAATCTATACAAGTCTAGTTGCTCATAAACTCAATATGTAAAATACTCTCAAATACAGTATACACATATACATATATGGAAGAGTACAATAGATAGATGGAAATCTATTCTTTTAGAGTCTCACTCATACTATATATACGTATTCATACTTTGCTCCTTTAAAATGATAAACATATAACTTATTTATAGTGTAAAAGAATGTAACGGCTATAACAACATAAATAGAGAATTTAAATAATTATTTCATCAATAAATATAATAAACCAGTCTATTAAATAGTATTTAATAAAATGTAACTTAATATATAATTTAATATATTTATTAATTTTATTAAAATATTACCCCACAATCCTCACCTATTTTAATAAAATAAGTAAAATACATAATTGAGCAACTTTCTACTATGTATAGGTGCTTTCTGGGCTTGAACCAACACTTAGTGTGATAGTCTCCATTTGAGGAACTTTAATGAACTAAGTCTTGAATTCGGTTTCTTGAGCCAAACTTCAACATACCACACATATAGTATTGACAATAGACGTGGTTTAGCTGGTTAGCACGATTAATGGCCATGCACTGGTATCTTGATTCTCATGAAAGCTCTAGAGAACAGTCCAACTCCCACGGTCGCGGTCTCACGACGACTTTCACTTAGGTGAATCCTCCAAGAGTATATGTGACCTATACCCTGCGAGAGTATGCTCTCCTAGAATTCATTCAGGGCAAAGCCCTTTCTTGACGTCACATCACAACACAGATGCCATAGGGATGAGTAGGAAAGAATCTACTCAAGAAACCTCCTAAAAAGAGTGTTGTAAATGAGTCACGCAATGTAGATTGTTTTTACCCATTGAACATTTCGTCATGTGATACAAATCGCCAATCAGAAGGTTAGGTTACCTCCGTAGGTGACTCCCTTGGGGCTTAGGCCCATCCCCTTCGACATATATAGGACTATGTCCTAAGAAGACTCTTGGTCTTTTTATTTATTTATTTATTTTTTCTTCACAACCCAATTCTTGGGTTTTTCTTTCTTTCTCCTCATTTTTCCCCCCCATCTTTTTCCCCATTTATTATTATTATTTTTCATTCACTCCATCACTTCTTTCTTTTTCTCTCTCATTTATTATTATTATTATTATTATTATTATTATTCATCATCTTTTTTCCTTCACAAAATAATTCATCACTGAATAATATACCTCATTGAAAATTTTTGGAGAGAAATTATTATTATTATTATTTTTTCATCCGGATGAAATTGATTGTCTATGATTTCAAATTGTTGCAATATCGGAAGTAACTTGAGAGAAGTGCAAGGTGGAAAACATCACAAACACGTGTGCATGCACAAACACAAACACACACACACACACCGCATCGGAAGAGAGAACCCGGGCAAGCTCGTGCGATCTCCCTCCACCACACAAAACTTTAATTTTATTAAGTATGACCGGCCATGCGAGCACTCCGGCCATGGCAAAGGTCTGGTGTATTAGCTAAAACATTCAATTATAAAATTATCAAAACATGAGCCACTATTATGTTGTAATTCACTTGTGAAATTTAAATTTTCGAATATTAAACATATATCAATGCTATATATATATATATATATATATATATATATATATATATATATATTAATTCATACTCATGAATAAATATAGTAAAAGATGTAATGACTCTCATTTACATTCTATAAAATTAATATAATTGCTATAATAATGCAAGAGCCTCTGTGGATTGTCAAGTGTGTCTCTTGAGAGATCATAAAAGAAGGATTCGAGGATAACAAAGCCACGTAGCAAATCAATATTCCAGATGGAAAAGAAGAAGATAGAGCTGATGCTGGGATAAAGTCATAGATAATATAGCTCAATAGGAGAGAGAGTGGATGGTGTTAGAGAATTTTTAAGCGCGGAATCTTCAGTATTATTTTCATGAACTTAAAAAAAAAAAACCAAATATTCTTTCCTTTCACAAAAAAAAAAAAAAAAAAAAAAAAAAAAAAAATGGTGTTTTTTTTTCTTTTCCTTCACAAACAGTAAACAAAAAACTCTTCAAAATTGGAAGAAGAGAGCAAAAGAGCGTTCCATAAATTTAAATTTATAAAGTAAAAATTCATAGAACTATAGAAATACAGTATTATCTATACTATGTATAAACCAAATATTTATTATTTTAAATTTATATTAAGGAATTTTTAATCTATAATTTATTCATTGTATTAAAGTTCTACAAAATGTATTTCTCTTTTATAGAAAAAGTAGGATACCAGAGTAATTTGACAAAAGGTGACGCTTGAGGATAAGTGTTGTATATCTCCAATTTTGAAGCGTTTTTAGTTTCATGTTTGTGAGGGGAAAGAGAAAGCACCATGTTTATTTTTTTCTTTCCTTTTTTTATTATTATTATTATTTTTTATACCATGTAAGAGGGGATCCTTTATTTTTTTAATTCTGACTCAACTTAGCCAAATCATATTAGGGAATTTTTGCGTTTTCTCTTTTGCATTGTCTATTATCACTCATCGAAAAATTATTTCATCCGATAGTTAAACATGAAAAACTTCTAACTCTTGTCGTGAGAAGAACCTCTTAGAAGCATTATTCTTGTTTTATTAATAAATAATATAGAACAAATGGTTTATCAATAAATTGGTCACAAATTTTCAAAAGTGGAATTGTTTTAATTATATCCTGTAACTATAAGTGTGACGCCGTGTTGCTAAAGTAATAAATTGTCACGCTTTAAGTGCCCCACCTTATGATCATAAATTCCTATTCTCTTTTCTTAACCCTACTAATTATTAATTCTAATTATATCACGTAATTAACAAAAGAAAACAGATAGACATATGGTATAGCCTTAATATTTATAGGATTTTGACCTCTTATTACGTTGTTTGTCCGGTCACAAATGTGAACATCAATTAACAATTAACAAATGTATTGACTAATTGTTATTTGGTGGTCTTAGCAGTAATAAAATATTTGAACTCGGTGTCTCACGAAATATGAAATCTAAATATTGACTGATTAAGCATAGATAATAATTTTTTAAGGGAACAACTTCAAATAAAGTTGCAGCATTTCCGGGAGTTTTGGAACAAAACCCCTGGAAATAAGAATTCGTTTACGTGGAAATGTGGACCGAAACAAACTTATCTTGACCAGAGGGTGGTCGCGTCGTCAACTCACCCGGAGTAGGGGTCGTACAAAAAATACAAATGGACATAAATTTATGACGTGTGGAATTTAGTTCACCTGCTTTGAAGTGTACTGCGGTGTGCGTATAGAATTGTCAGCCACTTTTCTACGTGATTGCATGGATAATCAAGTTATGTGGTCCATGTGAAAATTTTAATGGACGTGCTAATGAATGAATTTTTATCCGAATCTGAAATTAAGTTAATAACATCAATTTATATCATTTATCTTAATTTTATTATAAGTATCAATTTATCATAAATTAAAAATAATAAATAAATTTGTAACTATCATTTTTTAAAATTATTAACTTATTATTAAAACTTTACTATTTATAAATAAAAAAAACTTAATATACTTAGTTTAAACCCTTTTACTTTGAAAAAATATTTTTTTTTCATACAATATATAATATATTCATGAAAAAATAATAAATTACTTAAAAAAAATACCTTTTTTTATGCAATATATTCATGAAAAATTAAGAAATTACTTTAATTGTGTTTAAAATTTTCTACTTATGATTTTTATTTAAACAGTTAATTTAAAAAATTAAAGACAAATTTATGCAAATTTAATGAAGAATATGTCATCAAATTAGTAAAAAAAATTCATAATTTATTTTAATAAAGAAAAAAAGATTAAATGTAATTTAATAAGAAAGGACATTATGATCATTTAATAAAAAATATTTTAGATATTAAGACATTTTATAATTAAATGTGATATTTCAAAAGATATTATACACAAAATATAATTTAAATGGATTATTTATAAATTTAAACATGATTCAAGGAATTTTTTTTTATAATTCTCTGTAGTAAATTCTTACTCCGTGAATTCTATATTTTTGTCCATAAAAGGTGACGTATCTACTGCGGATGAGAGCATTCTCCTTTTTGGCCATCCAGGGACTAGAGTGACAATGAAAGGTATTTTTGAGCAGTTTGAATTGTTATTTAGAAATTATCTCGTCAACCAAACCAATGTACCATTCTAATTTCGAAAAAAATGAGAGAAAAATCAAAGTATCATTGTTATAACCTAGGTCCTAGGGGTGGCAAACTATGACTTGGCTTTATATCCTACGTAGTTGTACAAAATTTCGGTCTCCCATGTTTGGTGGGGCGTTGGTATACCTTCTTTGCTTGTTTTTCTTTCATTTATCTCCCTCTCTCTCACACACTCAATACGTTGTTATTATGATGAAGCCTAAACCGGTCACAAATGACGTTAGAAATTAACTTTAAAAATAATTTTTGAGGCAAAACAAATGACGTTAGAGTATGTGGATTGTTTGAACCGTTAAAAATTCAAATGAAAATCCAAGTATGCATGTTAAGGATTTTCAACTAGTATAATTTTGAATGTTTGATTGAAAATGTAGATTTGAAACAATAAGGCTCCGTTTGTTTCGACGTCTTTCTTTTTAGATTATTTTATTATTATTATTATTATTATTATTATTATTTTTTTGGTATTTGGCAAAGCTCTACGTTGAAGTTGAGGTTGATTCTATCGGGCGGGGTATGTAAATTGATGGATAAGTTATTTTTATTAAATTTTATTATTTTTTTTCTTTGTAAATATTTTACAACCACCAAACATAAGAAAATAAAAAATATTTTTTGAAAAATATTTTACATTCAAACAAACGGAGCCGCTTAATTTTCACCATGTTAGGTCAATTCTCTCTTCCAATTCCAAACCTAGTAAATTCTAATGTTCATTAGTTTTGGACGCTCAAGCTTAGTCAAATTTCCTAAAGCTGTTATAGCTATAGTTTCTTTCAGTTCTATCTTCCCTTATGGGTACACAAATAGAACTTTTCCACGGTCATTTAGAAACAATTTTTTTTTAATTAACTTGGGTACCGGACACGAATTCGAGGGCTCCTCAACAATCCAATTAATCTCCAAAGATTTGAAAAGACGCCGTCCCACTTGAATCGAGTAACTCACTACAAGGACAATGGAGACTAGTTACAAAAAACACCCAACATAGACTCAAAACCTAAACCCTGATATATATATATATATATATATATATATATATATATATATATATATATATATATATATATGGTAGTGGTCAATATAATTATAGACGACATGAAGCAAATTTGCACCACGTTTCGGTCAATTCTCTCTTCCACTTACAAACCTAGTAAATTCTAATGTTCATCAGTTTTGGACGCTCAGGCTTAGTTAATTTTCCATAAGGTGTCATATGGGTACACAAATAAAACTTTTCAACGTTTCATGTAGGAATTTTTTTTTTTTTTTATTAACCCAGGATATTCGGAGAGTTACGAATCCAAGGGTCCCTCAACAATCTGACTAATCCTCAAAGATTCAGAAGAGTGTCTCTCCACCCAGGTTCGATAAATCAATACAAATACATTGAAGGTTAATCACAAAAAAACATCTAACAGGAATTCAAAACCTAAACATTGACTAGTCACAAAAAAAAAAAAAAAATGGAGCAAGAACTCGAAACTTATTATATTGCTTTATTTAAATTCACAAAGATGCGTTCACACACAATAGTCTCTCTCTCTCTCTCTCTCTCTCTCTCTCTCTATATATATATATATATATATATATATATATATATATACACTATATATATATATATATATAGTAGTTGTAATGTTTATGATAATGATAGACATGTCATGTTTCCACTATCCATCACAAAACGTGACAAAGGAAGGTGGTCTATAGTGATATCATTTCATTTTATATATATATATACACACTATATATATATATATAGTAGTTGTAATGTTTATGATAATGATAGACATGTCATGTTTCCACTATCCATCACAAAACGTGACAAAGGAAGGTGGTCTATAGTGATATCATTTCATTTTTCTTGGCAAGCGAAACTTGGAGGAAAAAGAGCATTAAATTCACATATGCTTTATTTTGGACCAAAAGTTGAATGTAATTTGAAAAATATACAGTCAAGTCAACAAAACGGTCCAAACCAATGTGCCTTTTAATTCTAAAACAAAAATAAAAGTAATCATATCTTATCATAAGAGAAAAGAAACAGAAAAACCTAGGAGACACAAAATTTGTCCGCCCTTTATATTCCACATACTTGCACAAAAGTTTCTCATCCTTATCTGGAGAATTTCGGGGCACGTGTAAACGTAACAACAATATTCTATGTGAATTTTTTCAAAAGACTCTCATTTTCTCTTATTCCACATTTCTATGTATATACTCCTCCTAAGCAGTTATCTGGTAATTGCATGGTATTTAGTTGTATATCCCATTGAAGGTCAAGAAAGGATGTGCTATCTTCATGCATATATATATGTATATCCCATTGAAGGTCAAGAAAGGATGTGCTATCTTCATGCATGGTTCGAACTACTAGACAACTAAATACCATGCAATTACCAGATAACTGCTTAGGAGGAGTATATACATAGAAATGTGGAATAAGAGAAAATAAGAGTCTTTTGAAAAAATTCACATAGAATATTGTTATATATATATATATAATTTTTTTTAAAAAGTTAAATACTCACATACAATTAATTAAGAAGTATGGATACTCATATAAAGGCAATGTACTTAGTGTATTAAATATTAACATTACTCGAATACTTGTGAATACGTGTCGGATAATTCTATCCATAATTTTTAAAAATACATTTTTTTTTTAATTTCTAACACATACTCAATACTTCACAAATATCTGATGCTTTAAAGGTACTTCAAAATACATTTTTAACAACTTTTTAACATTAAATAAATGTAACATTTTCAACAATAATATAATAGTATAATTGTTAATATAAAATTTTAAAATATATTAAGTGATGATTAAGGAGACTTGTTTTATATTTTCTAAAACGAATTTCTATGTTATATTAATGATTACATTTAGATTTATAATATTCTTAAAAATTGATCAAAATTTAATTTTTTGTATATATAAAAATATAATTTATTATTATTTTTATTGTGGAATCCCCCGTATCCTATTATTATTATTATTTTAATATTTGTCATTTCATTGTACTCATATCATGTCGTATTCATATTTGGTATTCGTATCCCATCTTATATGAGGTGATTTCTACCCTCTCTATGCGCTAGAGAGCATTCGAGTTCCTCACGATATGGATGCCCAGGTAGTATTTGAGCAAATTCTTTTGGTACCGTACCTTCAAGATTTTCAGTCGTTGGATGTGATGGTAGGATCCATTTGACGGATAATCCAATGACTGAGAGACCCCGGTATAATACCCTCGGAATATTGTAAAATTTCTCTTACCAATGATTGTCACTTCCGAAGGAACTTCAAAAGTAAATTATATAATTAAAGAAGTGAGATTGTGAATATCGATGTAAGATTTTTACCACCAAATCTATAAATACCATCAAGAAGCTGGGGATTTCTTATCAGATTATATTCTCGATGTAAATGTGTTGCATGAATGTCTCATCTTGTGATGTAGCATACTGTGATGTAATGTGTTAGCACTGTTGACGTACACGTAGGGGTGCAACTTGGGTTGGGAAACCAAAACCCAACCCGAGCCCAACCCAATTTTTCACTGACTTGAGCAATCATTTTTACAATTAGGGTTGGGTTTGGGTTGAAAAATCTCAATTCGAATTGAATTAGGGGTTAGTTTTGGGTTGAAATGCAAGCAACCCGAGCCAACCCGAACCTGAACCCGAACCCGAATTATAATATTATTTTTATATATATTTTTACTTTAAAATACATTATATATATTATTTAAACTATAATTACTTTTTTTCTTTTCAACTTATTTTGTTAAATCTTAACTTATTGTTTGTAATTTATTAAAAATTTACAAAAAGTCTTTGAACTTTTTCTTATTTAAAAGTAATTTAATCTAAAACTAATTCAAGATCATATTAAAATTTTGATGTGAAGATTAGGCATATGAGTAACCCGAAGTAACCTGAAATTGTTACACGAAATCTAAATCCGAGTTGCAAGCACGAATTTAAAAGTAAAAGGATGGGTTGGGCTCGGGTTGAGTAGTTAGGGTTGATGATATGATTAGGGTTAGGCTTGGGTTTGGCATTTTATATGGTGGGTTAGGCTCCAGTTGGACCTCAAATCCGCCCAATAAGCCCAAGTTGCAGCCCTACGTGCACGTGCACAGGATGATAGAAAACAATAAGAGATAGGAGAATATCCACGTCGTTTCTTAAAAACAAAATATTCTAAACCATTAGAGACGTTTCATTTCCTAGTACAAACCAATAATGAAATTTTCTAATAAGATTGCATAACTTTATCGTTTTTGGAACTTTGGATACAACCAACAAATAATGTTGAATGAAATTTCCTAGGAAGATTGCGTAACTTTATAGATTCGGATACAAACGACAAATAATGTTGAATGAAATTTCCTAGTAAGATTGCATCACCTTATAGATTTGGATACAACCAACAAGTAGTGTTGAATGAATTTTTAATGCAAGTATACGAAAAGATAATTTTTTTTTTTTTTTGGTTTGTTTGTTTGTAAATCGTACGTTGTAATTGGAGCTTATTGCCATAAACAAATCAATTTAGATGGTCTTTTGTGACTCCAATGAGGACTTTATCAACGTCTTATTGCTCCAAGAGAAACTTCTCACTATGAATTAATGTATTGCACTACTAATGTACAAGTGCATAAAATGACACATAATAGAATAAAGGACAATAGAAAATCCAATCCTTTAATAGAAAAGACTTTTCACCTCATGAATTGGTCAATTCAGTCTATTTATACCAATATTTATTCGAATTTATTATACCGTGATTATAACTGCAAACCATGATTCAAATTTAAATTGACTTGACACACTCAAGAAATTTTGAATGGATAGTAGCATGATCTCATCATGACCACCAAAACCTTTGTCGCACAATGGTGCAATATATACATGGCATCTATAATTAATTATGGGGATAAAGGATTTAAAGGTTATAAATACATTCCCAACCCATATGTAGAAATGTGATCTTGCTATTCTCGGGACGATGTACCTTTAAATCAAGGATGTAATGTCCACACAATATTGATATATTCACTAATACAATAAATTTTCTTTGAGAATTAATGCAAAACCCATGCAACATTGTAACACCTTTATTTTTTTAAAAAAATTATTATCGTATTTGGCGTTGTATTACGTAGTATTAATTTAATTGTATCGATGATATATAATTCTACGAAGAACAAGTTTTTTGTTTGAAGTAGGTAAAAGGTCAATTGGGTAGGTTGAACTGTCATCTTCCTAGGTTTAGTAAAAAACACACAATTCCAGGGCTTTAAGGCTGTGACTCACCAAAAAGCTTTTAATTTAACTTTTTAACGCTCACCAAGACTTTTTTTAAAAATAAATAAATAAGGGCCATGTGTCACAAGTCTGCATCAACTGTGAGCCCTATCTTATTCCGATTTTTATAATTTAGTCATCTCTATATTTTTGTGAATTTTAATGAGAGTGTCGAATTGTGTTATTTTTAGGATCAATATTCAATATGTTTATATAAATTGCATAATAACAAACCAGTTTTCTCCTTGCTAAACAGCCTTTGGTTATATTAATTACCTTCATATGTTATTATTATTATTATTATTAATTTTTTTTTTTTTTTTTTTTTTCTAATTTAGGAACTTGTTTTCTTGTATTGTTCCAGTAGAAGATTTACATGCTTGAATGATTGAATTAGAAGTCCCAGAACTTTATATTTTGAGTTTCTTATATATATATATTTAGTAATTGGTATACTTGATTTATATTTTACTTGCAATGTATTTTAGATAAAATGGTCCACAATATTTCGAATGCTCGCCATTCGGCCTAGCCCAGCCCAGTCAAAAAAGTGGCAGGCCCAAACCCACCCAAGCGGGCTTGTTGGGATGTAGGCCTATGGACTTCTTCAACTGACTTAATCTTTAAATGAAATTATGTAACAGATAGTAAATTTACAAATCATGCACATAATTCATTATATGCTCGTAACGCCTCAATCCACTAATTTCTACTCAATGTGAGTATCAAGGACGGATTTAAAAAATTGCATTAGAGGAGCGACCTTGAACAATAAGAATATATAGTGGGTAGGACATTTTAAAAAATTTCATTAAAAAGTAGGATTATTTTTAACTTTTTTATAAAATTTATAGGTAATTTTATAAATAAAAAAAATTTAATGGAGACGGCTATCTTTAATGGATCCACTATGTTTTTTTACAATAATTATTATTAGAACCATCTTATTTGGCTCGAATCAACAGTCAAAATACCTAATCGAGATTGTTTATGATTTTAAATGTATGCATATGTTAACATAGTTGGCTGGTGTTAAATTTTTTATCTTACATTGGATTTGAATAAAAAATGTTATGAGACTTTTGGGTCAAAAGGTAATCGTTCGGTCCATTATAAATGGTATTAAAATTAAATCCGATCCTTCATGTGAAATATCGGGTTGGTAGGCAGCTTAATTTTGTCTAATCACTTTAATGTACAAGGTTCAAGGAAACTTCCACTCATTTCCCACTTCCTTTTCCTGTTTATAAACAATGTCTTCTCGCTTGGTGATTGTGGGTCCCAACATCCTTAAAAATGAATTCAAGAAGGATCACTTTCCCTTGAGCTTCTTCACAAAATGAGAGATTTCTCAGAAGCTGTTGTCTAGCTTCCAGGAACTCATGGTCAACCTCAACTATCACATATATAAAGGTTGCACAAACAACACTTATATTTGAAACCATCAATTAACTCAAGTTCCATTGTTCTAAAAGAGAGCAAGATGGCAACAAAACCAAGCTCATCAACAACTTGCACTGAGCCTTTCCCTACGGCAAATGAAATCACCATTTCGAGCTGCATTCTGATCATCACCTCTACCATAGCTTCGATACAGCCCTTACTTCCTTTCGAATACGTAGGCGAAATCCAAGTTCCTACTGTCGTCTTCAAAGGCCTCCCTTTCATCTACCACGCCTTCGTTGCTTCTGTTATGCTTGCCTTTTCAGGTGCATTTTGCGCGGTGTCTATTCACAACAATCCAAAGGTTTCGAGGTTTTTCCTGCGTTACTCAATGGTTTTCATGGCCACCGCATTTGTGCTGCTATTTTACGCCATTTATTCAACTGCAACCGCTATACAGACATCTCGGGATATCAAAGAATGAGTGATTGATGAAGAAAATAAAGGATGAGGGACTTGCTTATTGCTCAAGCCCATGAATGCAAGAACCTGATCAGCTCATATTTCAATGGCATTTTGATGCCTCAACCCTTCTTGTAGTTCAATTTTCATTGATTTTGTATGCATAAGCTGGATTGAAGTCTCAAAGCGCAATTGTATGTACAAGTAAATTGATTAATGAGTGACGAAAGTATTCTGGTTATTACAAAAAGGATCGAATGGGATTTAGGAGACCCAGAGATAAGATAATGATAAGTAAAAAAACATAGTCATGCACAATAGGCAACAAGGATTTATGTAGTCTATTTTTGACCTACGTCCAAAACAGACATTTCACCATACAAATAAGATAATAAAGAAAGAATGGTTGACACCAAAACCCAATTACACAAAACTCACACTCCAAATTATATATCTATAACATGAAGTTCTCTCACTAGGTTACTATACATGTAGGCAGAGAATCATGTAAGGGTAGTAGCTAGTTGAAGGTAAGTGGACCGACCATTCTGTACACCAAACAACATTGTTTTTGGTACATATGCACGGAATACAATGTGGACCCTTACTGGAGTTTTGCACGATTTACATTAAGTTGTGTCGTGCATCATAGTTGTAATTTAAAGGGTAAAGTGCATTAAACTCCCCTGAACTATTGGGGTATGTACAAGAAATTCTCTTGAACTACAAAAGTTACAAAAAAACTCCTCTGAACTATTGGGGTATATGCAAAAAACCCCCCTGAACTATAAAAGTTGCAAAAAATTTCCTGAACTATTGGGGTATGTACAAGAAACCCCCCTGAACTATATATTTTTTTTACAGTTTATCCCATCCATGCAAATTGATTAACTGAAAAGGACGATGAAGTCGAGGAATTTGTGGCAGGGTTCGGAGTGGTAGATGTCGTCTAAGGAGTGTTTGGATAAGCCAAAGAATCTGTTACTAGGATCGGTGGGTCTCCTGTCATAGCTCTATCATAGCCGTTGCACCACCCGCCAGATCCGTCGGCCATATATATCTCACTTTTCTGCACCGTTGCGTCAGCCCATCGCCGTCACCGCCTTGCTCGCCGTTTAGCTCACTTTGCTTGCCGGTCCATTCCACCGTCCATTCCAAGCTCGCCGGCCCATTCCGCCATCTCCATAGCCAAGCACACCGTCGTCCATGTTTCGAGCACACAGTCGTCCACAGTTCACTGTCGAGCCCCCTTGAGCTCGCCGCCGCCTCCACAGTTCACTGCCGAGTCAAACGAGCTCTCATCACAGTCGAGTCCTCTGCACACAAGCCGCCATCACCCGAGACCGAGCCATCCTGCCGACCTCGGATTTCTTTCGTCTCTTCTTTCTCTCTTTAGCTCTCTGTTTTGGGTGTGTTGGGTGAAAAACATCTTTTGGCAGAAAAAAAAATGTAAGAAGTGTCTAAGTTAAAACGACGCAGTGTGTTATAAGGGTAAACTGGTCTTTCAAAATTTTCGATGCAGGAAGCTGATGTCATGGGGGTAAATTGCAACAAAATCATAATTCAAAGGGGTTTTTTTTTGTAGTTCAGGAGGGTTTCTTGCAAATGACCGATAATTCAAAGGGGTAAATTGCAACAAAATCATAGTTCAGGGGATTTTTTTATAGTTCAAGGGGGTTTCTTACAAATGACCAATAGTTCAAGGGGGTTTAATGCACTTTACCCTAATTTAAATGTTTATATACTCAAAAGATAAATAAATGTGTGGGGCCGCAGGACAGGCTAATAGGTTCACATTTGGGCCAGGCCGATTGATATTCGTGGCCTGATTCCATACTCAGCCCGGTAGAGGGCAATAGGCCGAGCCAGGCTGGCCCGCATAGTAAGCTAGGGCCCAATGGTGAGGCTTAAAGTACAGATCTCTATGTACTAATGCCAATTTAAGATGGAAACCAAAGCCACGACACGTTGGTTAATTCCAAAGCTTCTAATGTGGCACCAAGAATACAAGCAATCCTTGACGAATTAATGTTTAAAAATGTAAAACAAGAAAACTAAGAATTGTAATTGAACAAATTGATGAATAGTTCTAGCTCGACTCAATAAGAGACAACTTAAGTATGTTTATTAAGTAAAAAGTTTGAACTTCAATACAATTTTCAAACTTTTATAGAATTAGATTTGGAGAAATAGGAACAGAAATAAAAAAAATGATAGTGAGAGTGTGTTCAGTTGGTTAAAAATGATAAAAAAGAAAGGAAAGGGAGAGATCCTTATTCCTCATTTTCTATCACTCCAAAAATGAAAAAATGGGAAGAGAAATGATAATGTTTAAGGAGTATTTTTATAATTTCGAAACTTTCCTCAATAATTAAAAGGAAAAAATTATCATTCCACTCATATTCCATATATTTAAAAATACGTTATAGTAATTTAGTTGTTATCATTTCTTTTATTTTTTCCCATCTATCATATCCAGAGAAGAATATTATCATTTTTTTTTTCTTTTTCTTTTCTCTTCTATTTATCCAAACATAAATAGAAATTATTGCTATCCCCCTTTCTTTTTTTTTTTTCATAACTAATATTATAATTATTTTTTTCTTTTCTCTTCTATGTATCCAAACAAAGTTCACAAACAGAAAATCTTAACAAACTACAGAAAATCTTAACAAACTCGTTAACAGTCGTCAAAAGACGTCCTACGAATAAAAAATTTCTTTTAATCAATATCAATATCAACTTTGAGCTTGAGAACTGCTAAACAAGTCAAACACGATCTTCCTACATAAAGACATCTCAGGTGATCAAAGAATAAGTGAATGAAGAAATTTTAAAATTTTAAAACCTTCCAGGGAAAAATAAAATAAAAAATTTTAAGTGATTGGTTTTAACATGATTTTTAAGTCAATTTTTTTTTTTAAATAAACCTTCCAATAAATTTTTTTTCCCCCCGAAGGTTTTAAAATTTTAGAAATTTTTTATTTTTCCCGTAAGAATAAGTGATCAAACAATATCAAATGTGCATGCTTCCAATCACAAATGAACACACACCATAACAAAAACATTGTTTCTGTTTCAGATGAAAACAAAAATGTATAACAGCAATGGTTGCCAAATGAGCCCTTAATTTTTTATTTTCTTTATGTAAATCCAAGAAATTCTCCCATTCTAATGAGAAAAGGAAGCAAAAAATGCCGCAAAGCACACTCAACAACAATAATTCAACAAAACATTGATAAAATGGGATGAAATTGACCCAACATTGACAGCAGTGAACTACGTTTTTTGGGATGATATAAAGGTCGTCACAAGTACTACTTTAAGAGTGTTTGTATAATATATATGTGTATATACCTCGATTTGTGTAAAGAGATCATGAAGACCCTTTGTTCTAAAGAATTTGTCAACAGCGTCGTTATGGGCTGCTCCACCACCAACATCGTTCATCTTTAGTACGACCCCTCCACCCACTGCTTGTTGCCCTCCTCTTAGGTAAGAAAAGCACATTCCCATCTATCACTCTGCCCTCCCTCTTTCTCTCTCTGCAATATCTGAAATGTGTAATTGTCCGCATGGTTTTTTGGTCTTATGCCGGTCGATAGATTCTTTGCGGACGTGCAAGAGTATTTATATAAAACATTCAAAATATTGATTCGAACACCAGCCTATCCCTTTTTTCGATGGCTGACTCTTAGGGATTGTGTGGGAGAGAGACTAGTAAGAACTCTCAGTAAAATTTTTTTATATCTTGATGCAAGGACTTTTATTTAAGTGTTAAAAAAAATAAAAATACAAATACTAAAAAAATTAAAATGAACAGGCTGAATGAAAATTGACTTCAAATGAAAAGCGCCTTGATGCGTTCATATTATTTTCAATATTACTGATTAAACTTATATTAGAAATGTTAGAAAGTGTCGACTAAGTGTGTAAAATAATAAAATTAAAATTTTATTTATAGATACTTATATGAAGTGTCGATACATGACCGAAGAGTGTCAGTATTCATGATTGTGAGTGTCCAACACGAATACGAGTACGGCTCCTCCTCACGAAAAAGACACCGCTAAAAAATATAAATAAGAAAATTTATGAAAAATAGCATCTAAGTGAAATTTTTTACAATTTTATAGTCACTATATATTAACTATAAAAACCGTTCTCAAGAATTAAGAGAACATAAAACTGTTATAACTGAAAAAATATATTTTTATAACTAAGTTTTTAGATAACTATTTAAAAAAAAAATGAACCAAACAGATTTTTTTTTTTTTTTTTTTCAAGTTTAAACCATATCAACATATGGTTATACTATAATATATATTCTAAACAAAACAAATTGTAAGCTTGCTACCCGACCCAAAAGGTAAACCATATTGTTCAAGACTTTCCTAATTTGAATTTGATGCGAGACAAGAGTCCCCCCCTTTAACATTCTTTCCCACCCTTTAACTTTCATTCCCATGCCTTGGTAACAAATCAAATATAAATAAAGCTCTAGTGAAGAAGTAAATTTTTTTCCTGAAATTTCATTATTAAAATAATGGCAAAAAAAAAATGCACATCGCATGCATTTCTTGGCTGAAAAAGGAACGAATTCAAAAAAACATGTTAAAGATCATGAAACCACCATGGATTCTCAATATTATCAAACCAATCAGAGTTGGCACCATCCCTTGTCTACTTTTCTTGAAATACCATCAACTATACTGTGAAACAATTTGTGTTTACTGTTTAAAAAACAAAAGAATTTCTACTTCTTAATGATATGCACTTCTATATATTTTTTCCCTTCACATCTACCAATTCTAAGAAATTCCTGTACATGGAAAAACGCCTTCCGATTCTAAGCAATTCCTGTACATGTAATGATGCTAGCACAGCTTCAACCAAGATGGGAAATATTTACTTCAATTCTGAAATTATTGGTGGTGATCTTGACCATTCAAGGATATGGTTGAGAGGAAGGATGGGCTACATTGGCCGTGTGTGGATACGCTTGCGAGGAAGTTTGAGCTACATCGGCTGTGTGTGGATATGCTTGCGAAGAAGTTTGAGCTAAATTGGCCGTGTGTGGAAACACTGCATCGGCCGTGTGTGGATATGCTTGCGAAGAAGTTTGAGCTAAATTGGCCGTGTGTGGAAACACTGGAGAAAAAGCTTGGGCTACATTGGCCGTGTGTGGATACGGTGGAGAAGAAACTTGAGGTACATTCGCCGTGTGTGGATACGTTGGATTAGAAGCTTGGGCTACATTGGCCGTGTGTGGATACGCTTGAGAAGAAATTTGGGCTACATTGGCCGTGTGTGGATACGCTGGAGAAGAAGCTTGGGGTACATTGGCAGTGTCTGGATACGCTTGAGAAGAAGTTTGGGCTACATTGGCCGTGTCTGGATACGCTTGAGAAGAAGTTTGGGCTACATTGGCCGTGTGTGGTTTGATATCTCTACTCCGCATGTAAGTCAAGAACTGGCAAGGTAGTTCTTCTAAGAGAGCATGAACAACCGAGATCTGCCCGCCTACACGAGGGGATAAAATGTTTTATTTACAGTGACATAGAAAAGCAGAAGACGAAAACTATAACAATAACAAAACTGAAGAAGGATAGTTTCACATATAATTAATTAGTACACAAACTATCTTTTGAAAATTGCAAGGTTTACATCAGGTTCAATAGTGTGTCCGCTTTGGGCCTGAGCCTGCACGGTTTTGCTCTTGGGCTTTACTCCAAAAGGCCTCATACCAATTGAAGTAACACACCTACATATAAACACTTCACCTTTCCCTTTCCCAGGTGATATGGGATTATGCACCCGTAACTTGCTTACTGTGGTAGCTTGTCAGTGTCTTGCACCTGCCCACATAGTTATCACAATCCACCCCCCTTGGAGGCCCGACGTCCTCGTCGGCACACTTCTGGCTGGGTCAGGCTCTGATAAGCAGAACCCTACTCAGGCTTAAGACAACATTAAGTGTTACTGCTAAAAGCAAAATATAGATTTCCTAGTCATGTCATAACAAGGCAGGCAATGCACTATTGATTGGTAGTCTAGTTCTACAACCTAGCTATTCCTTTCAATACCAACTTAAGAGGTACAAATTGCACACAGCAATTTGCAGTAAGTGCCATGTTAGTCTGCCCACCATCACCTTTGATGTTTCCCTCAAAACCAATCTCTCAACTGTTGGGAAAACTTATTTCTCAATTCCAATCATGCACGAATCATATCTCCTAATCCATCTTCACACGAGCTTCTTCCAGGTTGAACAACCAAAACGCTCGAAGCATCAAAGGTGGCTGGCTGGGACAAGCCAAGCTTGAAGCAACTAATCTCAGCTGAACCAGTAATCTGCTCCTAACGTAACAAATGTATTCATTAAAGTAAGATTGTAACAGAAATACCCAATGAATATCAAAATTCGATCTTGAACCCCTCACAACTGCACTTTTTGGTATTAATAACCAAGACCACCTTTGAATCCACCTTCAACTTGAGCTTCATTAACAGGCAAGCTAAGAAGCTTAAAGCATCAAAGAAGGTTGACAAGAATACAGTAGATACACATACACTAGAAAATAGGAACATGAAAAGAACAATTATGTTTTAGAATTGCATATGAGGAACAAGAAAAATCTGACCGAAATGTCTAACATCTTTAAAATTTGTAAGCTAAACAAAGATGAACTCACTATGCACATCACGCATCGGAACAAATTGTACAATGTCTCGTGTAGCTATCCTTCCCGTGGAACTCTCTAATCTTTGCCCACCATCGGCATCTAGGATCTGCGTGATAAACAAGAATTATGTCACATACCAATTTTAACACAGAGGTTTGTAAACTGATAACATCCAACACCAACAATGAAAGGATTTTTAGTGCTATTATGCTAATAAAAGTGAATTAATTGAAGGCCAAATCTGAATACAAAAAATTAAGGAGATACTACCTCCATTTTTTCAAAATCTGCACCACCAACTCCAACAATAAGAATTGAAAGCGGTAGGTCAGATGCTCTCACTAAAGCATCTTTAGTTTCCTGAAGATCAGTAAGGACTCCATCCTACAAAAGTATGAAATTATTTTATTACAAAAATAAAAAATAGAAAGAACAAGAAAGAAGCAAATATTTGTCGTTTGATTCACTACCGTTATAATCAGCAAGACAAAGTACTTGCTCTTGTTGTATGAGAGGGAATGCCCAGCAATTTCTGCAGCCTTGTTGATAACCGGACCAAATAAGGTGGGTCCAGCAAGAGCAACATTGTGCAGAGCACCTGAATAAGCAGCCATTATACCTTCCACTCCTTCAACCTGTAACATGAAGGGAAATTGACCATCACACCATGTAAAAGATGCAAGGAACCAGACTTATATGGTTATTCATCAATGATGGCAGCATCACCACCCACATACACCTGTCGCCGGGATGAAAATATGATGTTTAAGGCAGCATACTGCTCAAAAAATCAAGCTTGTCTTTCCACATGGTCTGATATCTTTTATACATAAACTACGATAAATCTGAGACTAACAACAGATTAGGCTAAACAACTTTCAGCACTGATATTTGTAACCTACAGGTATCTTAACTGTGTTTCTAACAGAATGAAAGATTCCTTCTTACCACCAAGTTGAAAGATGGCACACCTTGCATTTAGAAACAAGACAAGGTGCGCATAAAACAAGAACTAAAAGTGTAAATTACTTTGACCTCCCTTGAGGTTTGGGTAAGAAAATATCAGATGAAAGTTTTATAATAAATATCTGACACCGCCAGAATTAACCACTGTCAAGTCTTTAACGTTTGCTGTGAATTTACAAAATTGTCCCTGTATAATACACTGATATTTAACCATTAAAGCTGATGTAAGCAAATTATTGTATTTTTACCATTTTGCCCCTCTGCTATGTATTGTCGCATCAAAAGTTTTCTCATCTAAACACTCATTCTCTTTCTCATACTCGAGCACGTTCTCTATCTCTCTCTCTCTCTCCACCCATATTCCAAACATATCGCTCTTCCATCACAAATCTTGATCTCTCCATATTCCTTTATCACCCCAAACTACCACTTTGAAGATATCTCAAACACTCTGGCAAACCAAGTTTTGAGAACCATGAAATTTGATTCCGTGTGATCTTAAAGATATGTATTGCATTTCTAATGAAAACCACAAAGATCTAAAGAGTTTGGTGACCGTGAAGGTTGTGAGGTAGAGTTGGCATATCTCTCTCTTCAATGTTTCTTCATATACTCAGTTATATTTTTAGAATCAGATCATGAGTCACTTATTCGGTTTGTTCTGTTTTCCAATTTCCAAACTTGACCTTGAAGTTCCGTTACTTGTATGAGTCCTTAGATATTCACTTATGTTTGAATATTAATTTATTAGCTTTTTGATTTTCCTCTTTGATCTCATATTTGTTTGTTTTTTGTTTCTTTTTCTATTTCTAGCTCCAATTTGAGCTGAAAGTTCTGCTTCCAACCACGTGTGGATTGAATATTATTTGGTTCACAAGAAATGGGTATTTTGTTCAAGGCATTTTTTTTAAGTGTATATTACTACAACAACCAATAAAACATAGATCAACCAATCCAATCTCATATAGACTAACAGTCACAATAGCAACCAGAACATGAGAGAAAGAGAGAGAGAGAGAGGGAGAGACAGAGAGAGAATGAAATATTGGGCACTAGCTGGAGAGAAGCTCTTAACAAGAAGATGTGCTCTATAGATGGAGAGAGCAACTTCGTGTTTAGAGAGCGAGGAGGCCACTTATCCTACAACCAAAGAGAGAGAAAATGAGATAAAAGCTGGATGTTAAAATAATGAAATGGGTCTCAACCAATAAGGGTCTTATTGTCCAAAGAGAAGGGTTATATTTGTCCTTCCATAATTTTTGAAAGGTTAGTTATGTCATTTTGTTTACAATACGGGTAGTTTTGGACTTTCACTTAAAATTGTCTAACGGCCCTAACGATTACTTCACTGGCAAAGGAGGTCAAAGTATTTTTAGAAATCTTTAGGGCAGGTTGACCATATATTTTTTAAAAGTTTCATCTGACATTGATAAGCCTAAACCTCAGGGAAAATCAAGGTAATTACCCAAATTAAAAACAAGTAAAGTAGGATGTCTTTTCCATCCCTTGCAATATATTTACCTCAAAGCCACCTGTACCACTCAAGTTAAAACAATGAGATACTGAACCATCAAACGTCCTTCCTCCAAAGCCCCAAGCAGGAAAGCGCCTATCAGAATCATAGAATTGTATGACCTCGCCAACCTCCGTTATAGCCTGCGAGGAGTTAAGTCATTAAATTAAGCACTCACTTTAACAGCCACTTTCATAGAATCCGCAGTTCATAACCACATCGATAGGTCAAATCAATGTAATCAACAGATAAAACAAGTTTATGAGTCTGCATTCCCATGGGAGCAGTCGAGGGTATCTGACTTAATGGTAGGTTCTTTAGCCCCTATAAGTTAGAACAAATTTTAAAAATTATTCTTGAAGCATAGACACTTCCAGAATTTAAGAACACCACAGGTGGAAACTCAAGGGTATCTGACTTAATGGTAGGCTCATAAGCCCCAATATAAACAATTGAAGATTTTTTAAATTATTTTTGAAGCTATAGATACTTCCAAATTTGACCTTACCTGCTGGTAAGCATTCAACCGGCCTGAAGGATCAATGTAGTGCAAAGAACTTACACTGCGAGGATTTCCATTTGAAGCTGGAAAAAAATTCAAATTCAATTCATGGGCCAAACAACTGTATATACAATACAAATTTGACTAGAATAGTATAGCTTTTTTAAATGTTGAGGTCTATTACCGGTAAAATCAACAGCAACCATAAAGTTAAGTTCAAAGCCACTAGAAATGTAATCGATAAAACTGTGCAGTTCCTTTTCAACAAAGCCATCAACAAAAAGTTGACCCTTCAGAACCTACAGAAGATAAGCACAGTGACGGTTCAGACATGACAGACATACAACAAGTGGCTAAAATCCTTTTCAAGTACAAAATAAATACCTTTTCATGACCCTGGCGAGCAGATGGTATGATAAAATTTGCACCAATCTTTTCTTTGTGAAGTTTTTCAAGGTCCGTCACTGATTTCTGCATTTTACTGATGAACTGCAGTGTCAATATAATGAGCAATAAAAGAAAAAATAAATTCTGAAAAAATAATAATAAAACAAGCAAAAAGGCAAAGGAAAAAAAAAAAAAAAAAAAAAAAAGAAAAGAAGAAAGGAATTGGAAAGACGAATAAATTGAACAATTACCCGATCAGTACATGATTGCCACTGCTATTGAAATCAAAGCACTCAATAACTAATGGATTATCCTGCACCAAAGAGATATTTTTTTTGGTAAACAACCGATAAAATAAATAAATAATAGCAACCTGTAGTTGTATCCATCTCAAAATGTAAATTAACAAATCTGGATCAAGGGACAAAATGTTCTAATTAGGAGATAAAATAATTATGTCCCTTCAGTTACATTTCCAATGGTGACTATGCCTTCAAAAATGCAAAATTGTAAGAGCCTTTATGTTAAATTAGCTCAAACATAAATCATTGCCACAAAAACATGAGACAACCACAAATATCATAAACAAAGCTTAATCCATTCCAGATCTAATCACAAGAATTGACAAACTTGCCTTGCTCCCAAATTGCTGCATTGTGAGACATAGAGGCTTCCAAATTGGATTCAAGTTGTTATTCACGACTTCTGTCTTGCAAATTGGAACGGTAATACCAGTCTCAACAATCCTAGATACTCTCAAGAAAGGATCCTGAAAGCAGTAAGGAAGAAAAATATCTAAGGGCTAAAAATTCCACAAGTAACTAAAAGCTCCATAATGATATATGCTTCCAAATACATACACTTTTGGAAAATAGGTCCTTGTTATCCAAGTTGGAACAATGGAATGTCATCTCTACAGCATTTCTTGAACCGGCAGTTTCCTCTGCATGGACAATTAGTGTCCCCAAGTTTTTCAGACCACTCTGCCCATTTTTATTGTGAAGGCGAAGGGTCAAACTCCGACTTTGTTTAGTCAATATCTGTCGAGTTAAAAAAGGAGAAAGAGAAGTAAACATTTAAGAATATTTCAACATAAAAATAAAGAACTTCCCAAACAACTATTTCAGATTATAATAACTACAGAACAAGCCTCATTTAAGAAAGAGATATAGAAGCACTATTCTGAAAAGCCATCCTGCAGTGAAGAAATCTATTGCACAGTTTTCAATACATGCACATATTCAACTAGGGGGAAGCCACAAGTGGGTCCCGCCAGAAAAGAATTGTCCAAATATGTTGCGCTTGTAATAGGAGTTCCACACATTGCTCAAATTTGAGTTCCTTGAGTGGATCAAACCAAAATTTGGTCTGGACTTTCACAAAACTTGAATCCACATTTTGACGCATGTCATGGGACCCAAGGCAAACAACCAACACAAGAAAACAAACTCCAACAAGGGGCCAGTAGAATGCAGTGAGACACGTGTTGTGAAATATGTAGCAATGTAGTCAAAGGAACAGTCCATGGACAAAGCTAATGAGGACATGTGTTCAAGTCCCATACGCATCTACTTTTCACAGATTTCCCGCCAACTTGGAACTGTTGGGTATGCTTATACATGTCCAAATTTTGTCACTTTGACACTGTTAATATAGAGTGAAGAAGAATGCCAGGGTAATTATCGATGGCTAATATATGCAAGTGCTTGCATATGAACAATAATTCTATGGTTAATATTGTTTAATTGCATAGATGGAAAGTTTCTCTAATAATTAAAACACACAGTTTTCTCAAATGTACAGTAAAGGCAAGCAGTTGAACTATTTCCCAAACAACAAAATCCAATGATTTTTAAGACTTCGGCATATACGATGAACACATATTTTGACACACACATGGTTCAAACCAAACATATCCTGTGATACAAAACGGACCAGATATTCTGACTAGTTGCTCAGTTATATGATGCTGCTCAACCAAAGAGGTCAAGGAATAGCTGTTCCCTTTTTCTTTTATTTTTTTAATTGAAAAAGCTATTGCAACATTTCGTTATATAATTTTTCAAACTGCCCCACTTATGTAATATATGGAGCAAACTCAATGAAATAGCAGACAAAAGAGCTTGAAAAGCGTGCAACATCATTATTGAATTCGATTATGCCCCAGTGAATACAAGGAATCTTACCTCAGATACTACACAACTGGCTTCGCCAAGAAATTCTTGTTCATTCAACTTCAGCATCTGCAATGTAACAAAATGGAAAAACTTTATCATTTGCAAACTTTTTGTTTACCTATGATAATCAAAAGTTGCTATTAGGTACTATTTGCGGTGGGATGATGAATTGTGCCCAAACACCTTTGAAATACATAATGTTAACCCATATTGTGGATCATATGATCACACACCCAATCCTTTGTTGACTTGTTTGAAGAAAATTAAGTTTTGGGAATAAAGTCCACCAAAAGCAAGGTTGTAAAATCGAAATTGTTTGTTGAATCAATTGGTAGGTCTTTAGGATCGGATTGAGGATAAAAAATATTCTATAAATAAAAATAATAAATGATAATAATATTTTTGTGGCTTAATAATTCTTAAAAGGTCAACATTTAAAAGCCTAAAACTCTTGAAAGAACATAAAGAAAATTAAAATAAATATTTCAAGAAGATAAATTTCCAAAAACTCTCTCCAAGAAAATGGTTAATGTTGAAGCACATTAACCATTGCACCATTAATATATATATCACAAAAAATTAATTTAGACATATGATATCACTGTGACAATATTATTTGAAAATGTAATATAAAAAAAAGTTCATGAATCATCATTTATCCATCCGAGGTCATACCCGGCATGAAGATACTGAATTTATATGTGAAATATATTCTACTTTAAATACTCAGGCCACTTGACCATAAAAAGGTACAGTAGAAGAGGCAACAATAAAGAAATGAGCAAAATAAAATCACTAAGATCTGTTTTGATACGATATTGAATGGTTCGAAGAAAAGTTAGTTCTAGAGTGGAAGGAAATCAAGGTCGATGGCCTGAACCAACGTTTTTAAAGCAAACTTTAGTCCCTCTGTGTGCAAATATCATAGCAAAACAACAACCAAAAGAAAAAGTAAAAGAAAAAAGAAGAAAGAAAAAAGAAAAAAGTCGAACTCATACTAGTCAAAATAAGGAATTATACTACCAAATTAGTAGCTAAAGCAGTTGACTACTCTGCAATTTTTGTGATGACTGTCTACTCAAGACATGTGAATTGAGTCCTGATCTTCGTTTCATAATTTTATTTAGGTCTCAAAATCTCATAAAAATAAAAAATGAAACAACATAAAAAAATAAAAACTAAATAGATAAATAAAAGAAAAGCTCCATACGTTTCCCTGGTTCAAAATTTCTTGCACCTAACTCACAGCTAACACACATGTAAGACGTAAGATACATTCCACAACAAGGCAAACAAGTTGAATTCTGGCACCCATAACTTTGTCTAAGTCACGTAAGAAACCACCAACTGGGCATAAATAACAGATCTATTGTTATGTACTATTTAAATTTCAATATCAGTAAGTTGCACATACAGTAGCTTACTAGCATCTCATACTGTCTAGTATGATGTTAGACAACACACATCTTAGATTTTTAAAAACTGAATACTCTTATCCATTTTCATCAGAATTCTAAATCCAAACCAAAAGCAGTAGAAACTGCATCAGTTCATAAATATTACCATAATTACTTTTTGGGTGAATATTAATTCTCTCTCTATTCTCCAACATTGGTATATTCTTTAGGAATTGGCAAATGTAAAATAAATGTCAGCTACATAGTGAGGATTATTGAATTCAAATCCAAGTACTAAATGACCTGAGAAAGTGAAATCATAATGTACCTTCACTGGTAAATTGTGGTATTTCGTATCCACATCGTACACACGAAAGCTGAAAAAACAAAATGGGAATCATGTGAAATAAATTCTCAAGGCCAAGAAAGGTCTACCAGATATAGTGAACAAGAGAAATCCACACAAGGATGTTGAAAAATACGACATGCTTACATCAGAGGCTGAACAATCTCAAACTGATACGAAACATTAATTTTTCCGATCCAAGCAGGATCCAAATTGTTCATTATCACTTCCGTACGGCCAATTTCCTCTAAGGTTCCATCTCTTTTCTTTTCATATACTACTGCCATAGGATCACTCTGCAATGAAAAAAAAAAAAAAAAATTCAAGGTCAAGCCATATAATGACAATTTTGGTGGAATTCCTTAGTACATATCAGAGAGTATATATCTATCTACCAAGCCAAGTGGCCTGCGGTCTCCAGCTTGTTCTCTTATGAATGAATTATATAAAAAAAATTCATGAATTCCTCCCTCATAGGCAGTTGGAAATGAAAGGCATAAATAAATTAAAACTTGTGGATCAAATAGTTGATTTTGGAGACTCGAGAACTGCTTTCCCACATTTTCTAAGAGTTGGGAATGGCTATTCACACATGTTATATGGTCCATTCAGTACACAATGAAACGTCTATAGAGATGGCAGAATTGAGGCAGCACCTAACCGACCAACCACGGCTACATTTTCTTAATTCATATAACATTTCTGTGTCTAGTGCAGACAATTCTTTACAGTACAAATATTTGTTACTCCAAAAATCAGATTCACAAAGGCGGCCAATATACCAAATAGTCAATGAAAATTAAACAACAGAACCAATGAATAATTGCTGAACCTATCTCAATGAATATATAGTCATCTAATCCCATGATTTTAAACTATGTATTTGAGAACATACCTTTGAAATGATGTCACGATCGCGTAATTTTGAAGCCGACAGAGATAACTGCATTTCAATTGAAACACATTATTGCTCCATGTACTATAAAATTAAATAGATAGTGTGTGAAGGCCATGAAAAGAAAATAGGTGAGATTAGGACAAGGAAACTCAACCCTATAGCATCACAATTACCTTAAGGTGAAATTTATGATGATGTATTACTCCACCCCTCCCAAAAAATTAAAAAACAAAAGAAGTTAAGAACCCTACTATACTGCAATTTGGTCCACTGGCATTTCCTATTGGCAGTGGTATCGTACTATTGTCACTCCAGGAGTTGTGTATAACTCCACTCTTATTCAGTGACGAGATAAATTCATGGTCCACAACTTGCAAAATATGTTTCTGCTCAGGTGATAGACAGTTGGAACATTCAGTCTTATCCAAACACAGAAATACAATTTTGATTGTGAATCTGCCAAAAAAAATCTTCCCTCTTGATGCACCAATACAAGTATAAAATCTTACTTTCACCCATTAACGTGTGTCTTTTGAATGGCTAAGGTTTGCACTGCTGGATGTACATCCATGTCACATAAAGCACTATTTGGAATCAAGATTAAAAGACAGAATCTAATAGAAAGAACATACTTGGTCTGCTTGATGCCCAAATCAGATAATTAAAGTGTACAAGAGTCTTAAAAAGATTCAAAAAAGCTCAAGTTGAATAGTAGAATACAAGGAAGGATCCAAATGGATGATACCTATGGGACCCCAGGACAAATTTATATCAGAATAATAAATTAAGTCTAGTTAACCAAGACATGCATGAAGGGGGTAAAAGCTACATTTTATGGCCAACTCGATGTATTCTCAATCATTGGTTCATTTTTTCTTAATTTCAGTGTCTTATACTTAAAAGGGTAAATACACATAAAGCGGAGCGAATCTTGGTCATGTTTTGGTTAATTGACTTATAATTAATGGCCAGTGGTGGAATAAGTCAAGCCCTCTGAACATACTTGTGCAGGTAATATCTACCCTCCCCAGTGCCTGGAAAGCCCAGTCCAATTGAGAGGATCTTTCTACCAAATAAAAACCCATATGCTAATATCAATTGATAGATCTTGGCGAAGATCAATTTCCATCCCACCGTCGCTTGAGGGTGTCATTGAGTGTCATTGAGTTCAAAAATCAAACACTGTATATGCATCTAATTCACTTTCTTTAGCAGTTTTTAGCTTTTGCTTTCTTTCCAAAAATCAATGAAAGAAGCAAGCCAAAAGTGTCCCAAAGCAGAGTCCTGTCTTCTTTTTTTCCTTCATGTCACTCAACAACAAGAATTTAACTCAACATTCCTTGGCATTTCCAGTGAACAGTTCATTTCGCTTAATCTAGGCAGAGCAATGAAAACATTGGCAAATACGACCCCCACACTACCACACACACACACACGCATACATACATATACATACGCGAAGAATAAATTGGAATGATGTTATTAAAGTTACGTTAAAAAATTAAAGAACGTATGTGACCCATTTATATAAAACTAAGGCAAGGCAAGAATGATGAGGGTGAGGACGATTGGATTAAATATAAGGACAAAAAATAAAACTACCACATGCATAAAATTGACCTAACATTGAAAGGACAGCGAAAACCAGGGGTTTTTTTTTTAATCATGAAAACCAGGGTTTCAAAGTGACAAGTACTCTACATTAAATTCCAGCTCCGTATACGTGTGTGTGTGTGTGTGTGTGTGTGTGTGTGTGTGTGAAATTGTGAATATATATATATATATATATATATATATATATATATATGTATACCTCGATCTGTGTAAAGAGCGCACCAAGACCCTTCGTTTTAAAGAAGTAGTCAACAGCATCATTGTGGCCTCCGCCACCAACACCAACATCGTTCCTCTGTAGGGGCCTTTGCTGGGCCCCTCCCACCGCTTGTTGGCCTCCTCTCACATCCGAAAAGCAACCTCCCATCTTTCTCTTTCTCTTTTTCTCTCTCTCTCTCTCTCTCTCTCTCTCTCTCTCTCTCTCTCTAAAGAATCTGTCAAACTCCAAATTTCGAATTTCAGTAATTCCAAATCTCTTCTCTCTCTTTCTCTCTTCCGGGTTCTCTAATTTATAGAGATCGTAGCAGTTTCTTGGATACTCTCTCCCTCTCTTTCCTCCGTTGGTGTTAATCAACAGAAAATATAATATTCCGTATTAAAAAAAAAAGGCGTGAATGAAAAATACTTTAGGACACAGAGTCACACACTCCCCATGTTTTGCTAGAATCTGCAAAACTATTAGTAATTGCTTTAGGCTACCTAACGTATATATATATAGTAATTGCTTTACGCTACCTAACCTATATATATATATATATATATATAGTAATTGGCAAAGACTTTTCTTAATTCTTACTCGTTGAAAATACGGAGTATATAGAAATTTACTAGTAATTTCGAATGTTAAAAAAAAATTAATAATATAATAATTATGATTTTGAATTAGTTCCGGGGATTTCAAAAATAGAAAATGCTTGTGTTAGAAAAGTAAGTTATGAGGGGAGAGGTGGCTTTTGGTGTAGGTTTAGCAAGAGGAAACATATTATATACATATTTATAGGATTTTGATCTCTTATTATTTTATTATAATTGTTGTTGTTTATCTCTAAGAAAGATGTAAGCGCATACATATATAAGCATAAGGTGGAGGTTGTGATGTCAATAATTTGTTGATTAGTCACAGCACATTTGATGAGATGAATATGACCATGACCAATAGACCCCTTCAAATGCGTTAGTGGAAGAATTCGATTTTGGTCCTATGTCTTATCACGGGCATTTACATATCTCGTGTCTTTCTAGTCTGTTTATTATGTGCATTTAGATCGTAAACTCAATGCAATTTACACTTTTAGTGTCTTGTTGGTAAGTCGGTCATGTTCATTCTTATTAGGTGATTTTAGTGTCATTAATTATTTGATTCCTCTTTTTAGGGTACATAAAAATATAAAATAAAAAAATAAAAAAAAGTTTTTTGGTCCTATGTGGCATGCCTAGCACTCCTCTTAATTTATTTTCCCAGTGAATCCGCCACACAAGGCAACCTGCGATCTTTTTTGGAATTATGTCACTCATATATTTATCAAGACATATTGATGCTCTTCTAAACAAGACAGGAAGTTACTTTAAATCAACAATACAATAATTAATTAAAAAAAATATTAAACTTTTAGTTTAATTATATGTGACATGAATGTTACATCTCCGTTTTAAATACAGATATATAGCATGTTATATTGTAATGTAGTAGATTGTATATTTGATTTACTCGTGTATCGAACAGACACATGAGAGAGGATCCACGCCCTTCATTGTACTAATAAAATTAAGTCATAAAATGGTATATTTTGATTGTACGCCGCGTCACACTTCTTATCCATACAAAAAATTATAGACATTTGTCCAATTTTGTGAGAAGGAAGATAAACTACTATGGAAGTAAAAATGCATGTTTCACAAATAAAATTAAAACATTATGAGGATTATTTAATGGAAATTGATACCATCATGAATTTCCCTGAAAATTTAAAATCTCAGGTTGATTCTTTAAAGGAAAACCATAACCATCATGAAATATTTTTCATGTTATAAATTATTTTAATAACTATATTTGTTTTCATTTTTTCACATGGATGGTAAAAATTAAAATTGAGTTTGGTAAGATATAAATTTTTACGTTGGTAAATTTTGAAGTCAAAATTTGATGATCGAGTTGTATTTTTGTTTATTTTGAGTCTCTATCTTTCAGAGCTGAAGCGCATGTGCCTCCTACCATTAAATTCGATGAGAACATCAATTAGAACAAATATATGAGTGAGGACACATTGTACTTATACGTTTTGCATTGGTTGCGAGAGCATTGAGTATTTGAGAGTCGAAACATATCTATACTTGCCCATTGCAAAAGTACGTACTACCGGTTGCATTTTCTGCACTTCATGTGGGTCAAATTGGAGCTCTTTGCCAAAACAGAACTGGTTATACTTCAAAAAACAACTTGTCCCACTCTCTGCATTCAAAATTGGTCTTGGGCATAACAGAGCTGATTGCGTTCTAAAGTGAACGGTTGTGCTTTCCTAAATGTGCGGGATTTCAACTTTTGGTAATTTTTTAGTTTCTTGTTTTAGGGATATCGTTTTTAAAACTTCTTTTTACTCGTTACGAATACTCTCTAGCATATAAATACCTCTCATATCTCTAACCCCAAGGAAGATTGATTCCTTCAACCGGGGAAAAAAAAGATTTTCCTTTTATAAGAACATTGAAACTTTTTTAGAGAGATTTTGAGAAAAATCTGATTGTTTATTTTTGAGAAGACACACTTAAACACAAAGAGTGATTTAGGGTGATGTTCTTTTACTGATCAACAAAATCTACATTAGATTAGAAAGTTTGACCAGTTCAGCAGGGTTTTCTTCAAACATTCACAAAATTCAGATTTGAAGGAAGATGATGAATCGATTGTAATGTAAACGGGTCAGAGCATTTGATGAGTGTTCGTTGATCTAGCAGCAAGGGAGTAAGCATTAAGTCTAGTGCTTTTGGACAATGGGAGTTGCAAAGCTAGAGAGACGTTAAGTGATTGATACTTGGTAGAGCGGAGTAGGTGATAGTTCATTATAATTTACTTCAACAATAGTAAATCAGCTCGCTCGAGACGATGAAAGTCTTTGTGATTTTTATTCCGATTGGTCGGATCTCTTCCAATAAGGAGGATTTTCATGCTCAAAAACCACGTGTCATCTCTCAAACTATTTACTTTAAATGTTTATATTTTGTAGTTGTCGATGTGAAATTGGTAATCATTGTAAATGATTTAATCAATCACAAAAATCAAACAAGTTAAGGTGTTTTCAACTAATCAACATAACAACTTTTGCACCGCGTTTCAATGATAATATTGATAAATATCCATAATAAATTCCATTGATGAGGGTCTCTTGTGAATAGAAAAATAACCAAAAAAATTACACAATTTACATAGCTCGGTAAGGTTGTTTGCTTCAAAAGTAACTTAAAATTTCACTATCAATAATGGGTGTTTACAAAAAAGAGCTCTAATTCACATAACCTTGTAAAAACCTCTCATTACACATAAAATCTAAACACCAAAAAATAAGGAGGCTTAAACACAAAGTGCATCCAAGGGTATAAAAAAACAATCTCCAAATAAATAATAATAATAATAATAATAATATTCATAGGGTGCTGCCCCTGACCCTCGTGAGCTGACTGGACAACTCGAACCCCTACTAACTCTCTGAGGAACTCAATCCCGATCGGAGTCTACAAAGTGTCAGCTGGCTTGTGATTTAGGCTCCACAACCTCAACAAAGACTACTTCATAAAATCGAATTGGTGCAATCTTTAAAGTATTATTTTAGTTCACTGATGCGAAGTTAGATATGATGAAGAGTACTGTTTGAAGAGTAATGTTAATTAAACCGATTAACAGAGTGACTAAACAATGGAGAAGAAAAATGAAGAAGAGTATATTCTTGAGGACCTAATTATGACTACTTAAATTAAAAAATTTACCATTATATTAGATGGTTTGACATAAGAACTCCTTAGATCTAAGATATATATATAAGTTAAACCATCTAATAGTTGGGAATGGATTGGTTTAGGAAATAGGTTAGGAAGTTAGGCTCACTTATCATTTTCCTATTCATAATGTCATATCGTTATTATTTATGGACTACTTTTATTTTACTCCGTATTCTACAAAGGGTTTATTTAATAAATTATAATTTATTTTTGCTATATTACAAAAAACAATCGTATTAAAAAAATGAGTGTATAAAACCACTTTTAACACAATATATTATAAATACGATAACTTTACACTAGTAATTCTAAACATTCAAATTACCGAAAAAAAAACTAGTAATTCTATACATTTAGGTCAAATTACACTTTATCTACAATCATAATTACATATTTCACAAAAATCATCAACCACCAACACCACCATCCCACCCACCCACCATTTCACTCCGGCAAACCACCACCAACCACCATTTCACTTCGGCTAACCACCACCAACCACCATTTCACTCCGGCAAACCACCACCAACCACCACTCTCTCTCTCTCTACTCACTTTCTCTCTCTACATTACAATACCCTAAACCTATAATCCTAATTAACTTTCTAAAAACTAATGAACCACCACCACCGTCTGTGGCAGCACCGCCATCTACAGTATATCTTAACAACACCACTACTGCCGCCTTAGCCCATATTTCTAGGTTGGCCTTGGTCATCATTATTATCCAAGTTAGGAACTGGCCCTTGGCCACCAAAAAAATGTACATATAGTTTTTTTCTCTCTTTGCCCAGGTGGTGGGGGTTGATGGAAGCGGTGGTAGTTCACGGATTCATGGTGGTGGTTCACTATCACCAAAGAAATTGCAAACAAGCCATCACACGCACACATGTATATATTATGGGAAAAAAGGGTGATATCAGTGATAATATATAGAAGGAAGAGAGGGTAGGGTCGTTAATCGGTCTCGAACTCACTGATCATTGTGGCGAACATCAAATCGGTGATGTGTATATGGAAATCACCAATCTTGGGACGAACGAATAGCTTCTAGTTCAAAATCACCGATTTGATGTTCATGGCATGGAGCGCAGTGGGTACTGGGTGGTGGTTCATGGCATGGCGCGCGGTGGGTACTGGGTGGTGGTGGGTGGTGATGGTGAAACAAGGTGGTGCTGTTGGGCTTGGTGGTGGTAGGCATTGGTAATGGTGATGGACTGATGGTGGTGGTGAGAGAGAGTGAATAGAGTGAAGAAGTGGGATAGGGGTATTTTGGACCAAAATAATATATTTAGGAAATTAGTTTTGTTTATGACGAATTGTAAAAAATCTCCTTGTTAGCAAAAAAATATTTCTTATGCATTGTTTTAGCAAAAAAAAAAAAAAAAAACTCTCCTCAACTATTATGAAAGGAGTATTTTAACCATATCTATTTAAGGAGTTATGTTTTGAACAAAAATTCCCCCTTAAACAGTCACCCTCCCTCTTCAACTGTTTTTTTTCTTTTTTACCTTTCAATCTCTTATCCATCCCACCATCACCACCACAACCCACCGCCAGATACCCATCAACGCCAATCCAAGATCATTCAAAGAACCCAACCCATCACCATCTCCACCTTCCGCAGACAGAATCGATGTCATATTACTTTCTTTCTCGGACAAACTTCAAATGATAATTTTCTTTTGTTTTCTTAGGGGAATTTGTTAATACACATGGCTTGCACCAGGGAGACTTTATTGTTTTGTACAAAGATTATCTAAACCATAATTATGTACGCCGCCCTGTTCTACTTTTTTTTTTTCCTATAATTTTGGAAAATCCTCTCCTTCAACAGTTTTCTAACAATTCTTGATTACTAGCACTTAGAATTGTTAATGAATATTCTCAGGTCATTCAAGCCAGGAAAGGTTCTGAGCCAGACCCGCATGGACCGAATGCTGAATATTATGAGAGTCATATCATGAGCGAGGCTATTCAAGCGATGCAAGCTTCTACTGATGCATATAGTGGTTATGGATGGAATGCTTCCAATGAGCTGTTTCACCGCCGCCAGATCACCACTCTACGCCGCCGTGTCATTGTGCCTGCCGGTCACCTGCTTCACGTACTTCTTCTTTCCAGCTTGATCCATCCGCTTGCCCGAATTCGATAGGACCGGAGCTGGTTGCCGACGACGGCGACAGAGATGGCGGCAGCTCGGCCAGAGGGTTTTGACTTTGTGAAGGAGTCATCAGTCCCTTCTCCGAATCTCTCTCCACTCCTACAGAATCAGTCACCAATCAATTTCAAAAGTAGAAATAAAAAAATTATTCAGCTCCATTTGTTTCAATCACCAATCCATTTGTACAAATGTTGCTGCTTGTATTGTCATTTAACTTATATGTGTACATAGCTCTATTTCTGTCTCGCTCTTGAATATTATAGTGGGTGGATTAATTAATTGTTCTATATGTGGTTGATGTGTTCTGGGTACAAATTTTGCTTATCTGTATTGTTATTTAACTTAGGGAGAGGTGATATCATTGTCTGCCAAAGGTGGAGATGGTGATGGTTGGGTTCTTTGAATGATCTTGAATTGGTGTCTCTTGGAGAGGGTGACTGTTTAAGGGGTATTTTTGTTCAAAATATAACCCTTTAAATAGACATTAGTTAAAATACCCCCCTCATGATAGTTGAGGGAGGATTTTTTGCTAAAATAATTCATTAGGGGTATTTTTTGCTAACAGGTGAAAGCCAGGGGGGTTTTGCAATTCGCCCAAATAGTTTATTAACTTTTTTCACTCCCATATCATTTATGCATATGGTCCTATTTGTAATATAACAAAAATAACTTATTATTTATTAAATAAATCTATAACAAATGAGTTACTGTAGATTGTGTGAGTTTCAATTAGGAAAAAAAAAAAAATTAAGAGTTATGAATTTTCTTATTTTTTTATAATGTATTAAATAATTGGGAGGCCAGAGCTTTCTTATTTTTAACTTAAATGTATTAAATATTTGATTTGTCTTTTTATATATTTTAAAAAATTAGGAGTTATGAATTTTCTTATTTTTTATAATGTATTAAATAATTGATTTGACATTTCACATATTTAAAAATAAATTAATTTCATCCAATGATTAAACATGAAGAACTTCTAACTCTTGTCATGAGAGAAATTTCTTAAAAACATCTTGTCATGAGAGGAACTTCTTAGAACCATTCGTCATTTATCCGTAAACCGGTCAGAATTTTTTAAAGGTGGTGGATTGGAGATAGTGAGTTCAAATATGTTGTTTTAACCATATCATGTAACAAGGTATGCCAACGTTGTCCAAGTAATAAAAGAGCCGTTTGTGTTTCCCTAACTCTACTAACTACCAACTCTGCGCCGTTCCTGTTCTTGCGCTTTTGATGTCGTTTCCTCCCACTTAACTTAAATTTTTATAGCCACTTAATGTGACTTAGGTATAACCAAATATTTATTGGATTTGGTCTTACTCTATTGTTTTTTTTTTTTTTTTCCGAGAGAGAAAAGTCTCTTACTACATTGTTGTCCCCCAAATGTAGTGACTAATTGTTATTTGGTGGTTTTAATGGCAATAAATTATTTGGACTGGGTGCCCCTGAAACATCAGATAAATCGACCCTTAGTACGGAGAATTTTTTAAGGGCCACCACTTGAAATAAAGTTGCAGCATTTCCAGGAGTTTATGTGGACGGAAACAAACAATCTTGATCTGTTCGTCGCGTCAACTCGTGGGGTCACTACATACAAAGGAATACAAATGGGCATGAATTTCTGTGTAACCTGCTAACCTTATCCATTGTGGAATAATTGTTTTTAGGGTTAAATGCAAAAAACCTCTCTGAACTATTGACAAAGTTGCAATTAACCCCCCTAAACTACAAAAGTTGCAACTAACCCCCTGAACTATTCAATTTTGTTTCAGATAACTCCATCCGGCAAAAATCCGGCAAGTTTTGGCCGTTAAAAATAATTTACTTATTTTAAAAGACCATACTGCCCTTATATGCATGAAAGGACTAAAATGCCCTTAATTTCCATAGACCCCATAGCATACCCAAACACGCCCTATAACTGTTCACCATCTTCAACAGCAGGCGTTCGTGGTTCAACACCGACAAGCCCATCTTCCACACCGAAAGCCGTTTAACCCAAATCACACTAAAATCCCACTGCCACCACCATTCGAAGCAATTGAACCACAATTTTAAAAAATTTAAATAATTCATAGTGAACCAGTCCAGCCACTGCCATCACCGCCGTAGCCACAAACGTTTCTCAAACAATTTCCCAATTGAATCAATTCAAATACAGTAATTCGTACTGAAACACCAAAGCTCAATCGATATATTTATATATATATAGATATACACACGAGTCGTCACTGGTAATCACCCCAAATTAATTGCACCATGAGTCGTCATTAGTGGTGGCTCCACTACCACCACCATCATCCGAAGGCAAGCTCGCTGCTGCCATCACACCGTGAAGCACCTCATTGCGGCTGAGTCCTCTCCACAACCCGTCGCCCACCGCTGCGAAAGCTCGCCGTCACCGTCTCGCCCCCATCCGAGCACTGCCGAAGTTCATCCACAACCCATCTTGCCCGCTGTTCTATCAATCACCGACGCACAAAAGCCGTTGTCGCCAACGCCAGATCCGTCGCCGCTGTGCCATTCTCTGATTTGTGCCAGAATCGCGACTTCCCTAGTCGCTGTTCTACACCATCGAGCTCTCTACCAGCCGAAATATCCACAACCCACACCGCCGAGCTCTCTCTCACGCGCCGGCTGCCATCACCTTCACCCCTCTCTCTCTCGCTCGGCGGCTACGACGATGATCGATGCTCTGTTCCACATCCACGGTTGACGAATTGCAAAGAGATCTCCACCAGTGCTGCCGCCACTTCTTCCATTTCTGCAGTGTGTGTGGCTTCGGGTTTGGTTGTATTGAGTATATAACAAACTTGGAAGGGCAGTTTCGTCTTTTTACTTTTTCGGTGGCCTGAGTGGGCAAATTGTAACAAATTCATAGTTTAGGGGTTTTTTTTTAATTCAAGGGGGTTAGTTGCAAAACCCCCAATAGTTCAGGGGGGTTTTTTGCATTTAACCCTTGTTTTTATGTCTGGAATTTTAGATAATGTGAAGTGTAATGCGGTGTGCGTGTAGAATTGTCAACCACTTTTCTACGTGATTGCAGAGCAAAACCTCAAGTGGTCAAGTTATGTGGGCGTTTTAATAGTCACGCCAATGAATGAATTTTTATCCGAATCTGAAAATAAGTTAATAACTAGTAAAATAAATTGAAACATTTAAACTGATCATACGTTAGTAATTTGAATTTAATAATTTATTAATTAAATAAATAAAATATAAATTATGATTGATCTAATTTGATTTGTATAATATATAATATAACATAAATATATTATTTGATATTATAATATATAATATTCATGTATTATATATATATATATATATTCCTATTTCTTTATTTTGTCTTTTTTTTTATTTTTATTATTAAAAAAATCAAAATTCAAAAAAGATTCTTCTTTTGTCATGTACTCCCTCTGTCCTAAAAAAAAAATATGTCATGCTTTTCTTTTTGGTCTGTTCTAAAATAATTATCACTTTTCTTTTTCAAATAATATATTTTACATCTTTTCATATACATTTTTGAAATTTAAAATTTTAAATTTGAATATTCAAAACTTAGAAAGACAAATTAGTAATTTTTTAAAAAGACAATACATGTCCTACATGTTGTCTTAAAAATTCTTATCTCAAAAACGACATCTAAATTATGATAAAGGAAGTATTAATTTTGATTCAAATTCCTTCTACCATATTATTGTTAATGATTGTGACGTATCTATTACATACGAAAGTATTCTCCTATTTGGTCATCCAGGACCAGAGTGACAATGAAAGGTGTTTTTGACCGGTTTGAATTGTAATTTGAAAAATATCTCGTCAAACAAATCAGTGTGCCATTCTATTTGTAATAAGGGTTAAATGGGATTTCGATGGAATAGTAATCAGGTATATATGAACTAGATATTAGGCTCACCTGTTTTTGAGTCGGATTATGAAGTACACACATATTATAATTTGTATTAAAACTAAATCCAGTCTTTAATTTGTTGAAAGACGTTTAGGTGCGCCATTCGGATAGGCAAGTGACCCGAACACAGCGAGTGTATTGTAAGATCGAGTGAGAGAAAATATATAAAAAAAAAAAAAAAGAGCTTGTCCCGCATCAAATTTGTTGAATATAATAAGAGCAGCTTATGCTACATCGAATCTAAATAAAAGAGTAATTGGATATACATCCGCGTTACACTAATCTCTGAGAGAAGACAACCTACATGCACAAAATTTCGGTCTCCCATTCTGAACCTCTGGTGGGGGGACGTGGTTTCATAAATGACATTGACAACTCAATAGACAAGAAAATTATCCAAAATTTAAATGTATAAATATATCCTCCATTTTCTTTATTATCCATTTTTATTTTAACAAGAAATTCGCATATGACAAGTTGTGGCATTTTCAACCATATCGTTATACTATAACTTATGATGGCGTAAACATCATATTTAAATATCGAGAATTATGAAGTAACTTCGAGAAAGAGACTGGACAGTTTTTTTGTAGTTCAAAACAACAATTTCATAAATATTACACGAGTTGACATTTCACTAACGACAAATTATTACATGGTCGATCCCAATTAACAATATGAATGTATTGTATAAATGTTATATCATTGTTATGTGGTGCATCAGTGATATAACTAGAGCGCACGGGTGACACTCGAATAGAATGAAAAATAGCAGAAGATTTAATTGTTAGCGAGTGACTAAGAAACCATATATTTTCTTTTTAAAATATATCAATAAAAATATCAGCATAAATTTTTTAAAATAATACTAGTTTTTCTTAAAGCTTTGTCAATTTAACAACATATATTTTTAAATCTTTTAACATTAGTTTTAAATGCATGTTATCCTGAAATTTTTTAATCTCTCGTTATTTGAAGGAAAATGATACTCATCATGAGTTTCCCTAATATTTTAAAATCTAACTGTAAATATTTGAAGGAAAACAATAGCCATCATGAATTTTTTTTTTTTTTCATGAAACATGTTATAATTTTTTTTTATTATTATTTTTTTTATAACTCTAGTTATTTTCATCTTATCAAAGATGGGATTAGAGTTTCACTAGTTGTTTTTTTTTTTCTTTTCTTGATTTTAAAGATTTGACTATTTGTTTTGGGCACTTAAATTTCAATGGTAAATTGGTAATATTGATAATTCATAACTAGATTTCATTACGAGGGACTCACTTTATGAAATCAAATCGAACTCGACAGGGTCAATTATACATGAAGTATTATTTCAGTCCACTAATTTGTAGTATGATAAGATTAAGAGTACTGTTAATCAGGTTAATTAACAACAGAAAAGAAAGTGAAAAATGAAGATAATCACGATATTGCATCATTATTATTTATTGGCTCCTTTTATTTTGCATATATATATATTAGTTAGTTAAGTTCACTTTAAAATGAATTTTTGACGTAAAATAAATGACGTTAATGTGTGTGAATTGTTTGGACCGTTACAAACTCAAATGAAAATCCAAGCATGCATGCATTTAAAGACGCTCTAACTTAGTTAATTTTCCTAAATTTAAATGAGTAAACAAATAAAAGTTGGAGGAAAAGCAAAAGTTGGAGGAAAAGCGAAATAAAAGTTGAATGTAATTTGAAAAATATACAGTCAAGCCAATCAAATGGTCCAAACCAATGTCCCTTTCAAAGAAAAATAAAAGTAATAATATCTTATCCAAAAGAGAAAATAGAGAAAAACCACCTAGGAGACACAAACCTTTTCTAGAGAATATCGGGGCACGTGTAAACGTGATGCTGTGGAAATAACATTCCATGTTTCCTCTTAAATATTCCTCCTAAGCACTTCTCTAGTAATTGCATGGTAATTTAGTTGTGTTCCAACTAAGCACATCCTTTCTTGACATTCAATGCGATCCATACAATCAACTAAAAAAACATAGGATATTTGTCTGATAATTCTATTCATAAAAATTTGATATTGATATAAAAATTTTACCACCAAATCTGCAAATACCATCAATAAGCAATTAATTTCTTATAGGATCAGATTGTCGATATAAATGTGTCGCACGAATATCTAGAAGAATGTCCAAATCCTTTTCTAAAAATAAAATAGTCTTAATCATCAGAGACGTTTCACTTCCTGCAAAATACTCTTAATCATTAAAAACGTTTCACTTCCTGGTACAAACCAGTAATAAAATTTCCTAGTAAAATTACATAACTTTATAGGTTTGGGTACGACCGGCAAATAATGTTGAATGAAATTTCTATGAAAGTATACGAAAGATATAGATTTATGTACTTATTTATTTATTATTTTTTTGTAAATTCTATGATGTAATTGGAACTTATTACTAGAAAAAAAAATCAATTTAGATAGTCCTTTGTGACTTCGATAGAGAGTAGATCAACGTGTTATTGCTCCAAGAAAAACTCCTATTGAAGTTCACTAGGAATTAATGCATTTTGCACTATGAACAATAGAATAAGTGGCCAAAGAAAATTCAAATCCTTTCTTAGAAGGAAAGACTATTCCACTTTCTAATATCTACCAATAATGAAATTTACTATTAAGATTGAATTACTTAACAACTAACAATTAGATGTTGATGCATAAATGACCTGATCCAACATGGTTTCCTACAACAAAGAGAGATGGTGACCGTTGTCGACACTTGTATCAAGTCAGTGATGGAACCATTGAAATTTAAGTAGGAACTATACTATTTAATACTTGTGTACCTCTTTGGTTTGATAGAACTATTCTCTTATAGCATGTATACGTCATCTGTTAAGAGTTGTTAAGATTGAGGAGATTTTCTAGGAAGTTAATATATCCCTTTAAATTTGAACCTTGTTCATCACTGTTTAAACCTGACCAACCCTCTTTATCCATATCGTTAAAATACCCTAATTCAAATTATCCTTATCAATTGCCCCCATTCTGAAGCTTGCTCGTCAAGTGTTGGGAATGTCAGACACTGTTTTTCTTCTTTTTGTCGGGTTGAGTTGTTTTTAATCGGAGCTAAGCATATATTATTGCTTCAATCTTGTTCCTTTATCAATGGAAGTTGTTGTACTTAGCTAATCCTCTAGAAGGAGTAGGTGTTCCAAGTTTCACTTAGCTCGTTCTGTTAATAAGATAAGTAAAATTTATCGAACTTTACTCAGCTTACCTTTTAATAAGAGAAGCGTATTTTACGAGCTTCACTCAGCTCGTCTCGCCTTTTAATAAGGGAAGCATATTTTACAAGCTTTATTAATTAAGCTTCATGAGCTTCTCCCTTTATAAGGGAGGGTAATTTTATTAAGTTTCGCGAGCTTCTCCTTTTAATAAGGGATGTTGACTTTACTAGCCTTCGTGAGCTCATCCCTTTAAAGAAGGAGGCAAACTTTTTTTGAGCTTCGTGAGCTATTCCCTTTAATAAGGATTATAGACAACTCCTTATTTTTTTTTTTTAGAGAGCTTATTGAGCTCCTCCCTTTAATAAGGGAGGTCAAATTTTCTTGTACTTCAGCTCATGCCTTAATAAGGGAGATGGATAGCCATGTTTGAGTACCCACTTGAGGTAGTCGTGAGCTATCTGCTTTGTTTTGTATTTTTATTTTTTTTTAAAATAGGACATAACCACCACTATATTGTTGTCGTCCTCTAGTGGGTTGCAAGCAGTGATTTGGTTGTTAGCGATGCTCACCACGTTTGTGATAATTTCTTGACACGTCTCAACTGCACATCATTTGGATAGCTCCCTCTTGGTGTCGTTGTTTTCTCGATCGGAATGTATTGAGACTATCAGATTTGAAAATTGTAGACTTTGCAGTGGAGCCTACTATCGGAGTTGAAAAATGCAAACACTGAAGTGGCAATGCACTCCGAGACCAACAAATTAAAGTGCAAAAAAATTAACCATGTTAGTCAGCTATTAGTATGTCTGAGTATTAGTATGCCAAACCACTATCGTCAACAAAAATATATAAGGTCATTGGATTCCGTTATAATTACAACATAAAATATATATACTTGTTGGACAAAATCTTTATGATTGTCGCATGTAAGTCGATATGAACAAAATTTATTATTCGAGCAATTTGATTTCCAAAGCAATTTATTCTTCCAATAATAAGAATATAAAACATTTATATATATATACACGCATATATTGTATATCAACAAAGGAGTTCTATTTTAAAAACTTCCATAACTTCAATCATAGTGCACGATTCAGGATGTAGTGCAAATGAGTTTTATATATACTCTAATTTGTATTCTTGTGTAACAACTGTATATATATTTTTATATACACCAGTTACGCCACATGGCAAGTCCCCATTATTTGAATATTATATTAACAAATCAAAGTTTTTTTTTTTGGTTAAATATTAATAAATCAAAGTTGTATGCACATATTGATGCACTTAAATATTATATATATATATATATATATAGTGCACAAGAATCAAGATAACTAATTTCATGTATATACCCAACTACAAATTTGTACAAAGTTTTTTGTTCTAACAACAAACATTTTCGAAAAACTCCGATGAAATTCAATTAAGTGAAATCATACTGTAATATATAAATGATTTATTTATATTCAAATGTGTTAGCGCCATGTTATTACTAACTTTGTATTGGATAAACGATGAACACTGCGTACACAAATCTATCTCCCAAATATATATATATATATATATATATATATATATATATATATATATATCTTATCCAATTAATTTGGTAGCAATCAGAGTCATAAATTATATCACATCAATCTTATCTTCTTCTTCTTCTTCTTTTTATTTCTTTAAGAAAAACATTAGTGCTAACCATGGATCACCTAACAATTGTTGGATTTTAATTTAATAATTTATATGTAGAAACCAAGATTATTGCAATAAATTAAATAGGGGAACTTAACAATCATACCTGATAGATTAAATTCTAGAATTCCTTAGCCCTTCTGAAAAGAGATCTTTGGAACTCCTTGGCTTGATTAGGACTCTTGGAGTTGAAGAATGCAAAAACTGTTATGAACGACAAAGTGACAGACTCTACCCTGCCAAAACTGGAACGTAATCTCAGGCTATTTTAGGATCATATTTTGCCCCCACCACCATCGTGGGTTGTTTGATGTATGCGTTATTCACGTGTTTGTGTCAGAGTGAACATCAACTATTGAAGTGAATAATGGTTTCGTCATTAAAGATTTTAAAGACGGAGTAAAAAGATTGTATCATGCGTGAATTATAATTTCTTTCGGAAACTCGTTTCCACAGACGGTGCCAACTATTGATGCATAAATGACCCAATCCAACGTGGTTTCCAACAACAAAGAGAGATGGTGACCGTTGTCGACACTTGTATCAAGTTAGTGATGGAACCACTGAAATTTAAGTAGGAAATGTATTATTTAATACTTGCGTACCTCTTTAGTTTGACAGAATTATACTCTTATAGCATGATGTCATCTCTTAAGAGTTGTTAAGATCGAGGAGATTTTCTAAGAAGTTAATATATCCCTTTAAATTTGAACTTTGGTTATCACTGTTTAAACCTAATCAACCCTCTTTATCCATATTGTTAAAATACCTTAATTCAAATTATCCTTATCAAATGATGAGTGATATTCATGTAAGATTGCATAAAATAATG